>NW_027363622.1:0-332500 GCF_046119375.1 Phyllobates terribilis
ATTCTTATACAGGGGCAGTATTATAGCAGTTATATTCTTATACAGGGGCAGTATTATAGCAGTTATATTCTTATACAGGGGCAGTATTATAGCAGTTATATTCTTATACAGGGGCAGTATTATAGCAGTTATATTCTTATACAGGGGCAGTATCATAGCAGTTATATTCTTATACAGGGGCAGTATCATAGCAGTTATATTCTTATACAGGGGCAGTATCATAGCAGTTATATTCTTATACAGGGGCAGTATCATAGCAGTTATATTCTTATACAGGGGCAGTATTATAGCAGTTATATTCTTATACAGGGGCAGTAATATAGCAGTTATATTCTTATACAAGGGCAGTATCATAGCAGTTATATTCTTATACAGGGGCAGTATCATAGCAGTTATATTCTTATACAGGGGCAGTATCATAGCAGTTATATTCTTATACAGGGGCAGTATCATAGCAGTTATATTCTTATACAGGGGCAGTATCATAGCAGTTATATTCTTATACAGGGGCAGTATCATAGCAGTTATATTCTTATACAGGGGCAGTATCATAGCAGTTATATTCTTATACAGGGGCAGTATCATAGCAGTTATATTCTTATACAGGGGCAGTATCATAGCAGTTATATTCTTATACAGGGGCAGTATCATAGCAGTTATATTCTTGTATATAGGGAGTTGTATTATAGTAGTTATATTCTTGTACATAGGAGCTGTATTATAGTAGTTGTATTCTTGTATATAGGTGCAGTATTATAGTAGTTGTATTCTTGTACATAGGGAGCAGTATTATAGTAGTTACATTCTTGTACATAGGATGCTGTATTATAGTAGTTATATTCCTGTACATAGGGGGCAGTATTATAGTACTTATATTCTTGTACATAGGAGCAGTATTATAGTAGTTATATTCTTGTACATAGGAGCTGTATTATAGTAGTTGTATTCTTGTATATAGGGGCAGTATCATAGCAGTTATATTCTTATACAGGGGCAGTATCATAGCAGTTATATTCTTATACAGGGACAGTATTATAGCAGTTATATTCTTATACAGGGGCAGTATAATAGCAGTTATATTCTTATACAGGGGCAGTATCATAGCAGTTATATTCTTATACAGGGGCAGTATTATGGCAGTTATATTTTTATACAGGGGCAGTATTATAGCAGTTATATTCTCATACAGGGGCAGTATCATGGCAGTTATTATTATACAGGGGCAGTATTATAGCAGTTATATTCTTATACAGGGGCAGTATCATAGCAGTTATATTCTTATACAGGGTCAGTATCATAGCAGTTATATTCTTAGACAGGGGCAGTATCATAGCAGTTATATTCTTATACAGGGGCAGTATCATAGCAGTTATATTCTTATACAGGGGCGGTATTATAGCAGTTATATTCTTGTACATGGGAGCAGCATTATAGTAATTATATTCTTGTACATAGGAGCTGTATTATAGTAGTTATATTCTTGTACATAGAGGGCAATATTATAGTAATTATATTCTTGTACATAGGGGGCTGTATTATAGTAGTTATATTCATGTACATTACAGACCAAAAGTTTGGACACACCTCATTTAAAGATTTTTCTGTATTTTCATGACTATGAAAATTGTGCTTTCACACTGAAGGCATCAAAACTATGAATTAACACATGTGGAATTATATACTTAACAAAAAAGTGTGAAACAACTGAAAATATGTCTTATATTCTAGGTTCTTCAAAGTAGCCACCTTTTGCTTTGATGACTGCTTTGCACACTCTTGGCATTCTCTTGATGAGCTTCAAGAGGTAGTCACCGGAAATGGTTTTCACTTCACAGGTGTGCCCTCTCTGGCTTAATAAGTGGGATTTCTTGCCTTATAAATGGGGTTGGGACCATCAGTTGTGTTGTGCAGAAGTCTGGTGGATACACAGCTGATAGTCCTACTGAATAGACTGTTAGAATTTGTATTATGGCAAGAAAAAAGCAGCTAAGAAAAGAAAAACGAGTGGCCATCATTACTTTAAGAAATGAAGGTCAGTCAGTGCGAAAAATTGGGCAAACTTTGAAAGTGTCCCCAAGTGCAGTTGCAAAAACCATCAAGCGCTACAAAGAAACTGGCTCACATGAGGACCGCCCCAGGAAAGGAAGACCAAGAGTCACCTCTGCTTCTGAGGATAAGTTTATCTGAGTCACCAGCGTCAGAAATCGCAGGTTAACAGCAGCTCAGATTAGAGACCAGGTCAATGCCACACAGAGTTCTAGCAGCAGACACATCTCTTCAACAACTGTTAAGAGGAGACTTTGTGCAGCAGGCCTTCATGGTAAAATAGCTGCTGGGAAACCACTGCTAAGGACAGGCAACAAGCAGAAGAGACTTGTTTGGGCTCAAGAACACAAGGAATGGACATTAGACCAGTGGAAATCTGTGCTTTGGTCTGATGAGTCCAAATTTGAGATCTTTGGTTGCAACCACCGTGTCTTTGTGTGACGCAGAAAAGGTGAACGGATGGACTCTACATGCCTGGTTCCCACCGTGAAGCATGGAGGAGGAGGTGTGATGGTGTGGGGGTGCTTTGCTGGTGACACTGTTGGGGATTTATTCAAAATTGAAGGCATACTGAACCGGCATGGCTACTTCAGCATCTTGCAGCGGCATGCTATTCCATCCGGTTTGCGTTTAGTTGGACCATCATTTATTTTTCAACAGGACAATGACCCCAAACACACCTCCAGGCTGTGTAAGGGCTATCTGACCAAGGTGGAAAGTGATGGGGTGCTACGCCAGATGACCTGGCCTCCACAGTCACCAGACCTGAACCCAATCGAGATGGTTTGGGGTGAGCTGGACCGCAGAGTGAAGGCAAAAGGGCCAACAAGTGCTAAGCATCTCTGGGAACTCCTTCAAGATTGTTGGAAGACCATTTCCGGTGACTACCTCTTGAAGCTCATCAAAAGAATGCCAAGAGTGTGCAAAGCAGTCATCAAAGCAAAAGGTGGCTACTTTGAAGAACCTAGAATATAAGACATATTTTCAGTTGTTTCACACTTCTTTGTTAAGTATATGATTCCACATGTGTTAATTCATAGTTTTGATGCCTTCAGTGTGAATGTACAATTTTCACAGTCATGAAAATACAGAAAAATCTTTAAATGAGAAGGTGTGTCCAAACTTTTGGTCTGTACTGTACATGGGAGCAGTATTATAGTAGTTATATTCTTGTACATAGGAGCAGTATTATAGTAATTATATTCTTGTACATAGGAGGCAGTATTATAGTAGTTATATTCTTGTGCATAGGGGCTGTATTATAGTAGTTATATTCTTGTACATAGGGGGCAGTATTATAGTAGTTATATTCTTGTACATAGGAGCAGTATTATAGTAGTTATATTCTTGTACATAGGAGCAGTATTATAGTAGTTATATTCATGTACATGGGAGCAGTATTATAGTAGTTATATTCTTGTACAAAAAGAGCAGTATTATAGTAGTTGTATTCTTGTACATAGGAGCTGTATTATAATAGTTATATTCTTGTACATAGGGGGCGGTATTATAGTAGTTATACAGTTAGGTCCATATATATTTGGACAGAGGCAACATTTTTTCTAATTTTGGTTCTAGACATTACCACAATGAATTTTAAACAAAACAATTCAGATGCAGTTGAAGTTCAGACTTTCAGCTTTCATTTGAGGGTATCCACATTAAAATTGGATGAAGGGATTAGGAGTTTCAGCTCCTTAACATGTGACACCCTGTTTTTAAAGGGACCAAAAGTAATTGGACAGATTAAATAATTGTAAATAAAATGTTCATTTCTAGTAGTTAGTTGAAAACCCTTTGTTGGCAATGACTGCCTGAAGTCTTGAACTCATGGACATCACCAGACTCTGAGTTTCCTCATTTTTGATGCTCTGCCAGGCCTTCACTGCGGAGGTTTTCAGTTGCTGTTTGTTTGTGGGCCTTTCTGTCTGAAGTTTAGTCTTTAACAAGTGAAATGCATGCTCAGTTGGGTTGAGATCAGGTGACTGACTTGGCCATTCAAGAATATTCCACTTCTTTTCTTTAATAAACTCCTGGGTTGCTTTGGCTTTATGTTTTGGGTTATTGTCCATCTGTAGTATGAAACGACGACCAATCAGTTTGGCTGCATTCAGCTGGATCTGAGCAGACAGTATGGCTCTGAATACATCAGAATTCATTCGGTTCCTTCTGTCCTGTGTCACATCATCAATAAACACTAGTGACCCAGTGCCACTGGCAGCCATGCATGCCCAAGCCATCACACTGCCTCCGCCGTGTTTTCCAGATGATGTGGTATGCTTTGGATCATGAGCTGTACCACGCCTTCACCATACTTTTCGCTTTCCATCATTCTGGTAGAGGTTGATCTTGGTTTCATCTGTCCAAAGAATGTTCTTCCAGAACTGTGCTGGCTTTTTTAGATGTTTTTTAGCAAAGTCCAGTCTAGCCTTTTTATTCTTGATGCTTATGAGTGGCTTGCACCGTGCAGTGAACCCACTGTATTTACTTTCATGCAGTCTTCTCTTTATGGTAGATTTGGATATTGATACACCTACCTCCTGGAGAGTGTTGTTCACTAGGTTGGCTGTTGTGAAGGGGTTTCTCTTCACCATGGAGATTATTCTGCGATCATACACCACTGTTGTCTTCCGAGGGCGCCCAGGTCTTTTTGCATTGATGAGTTCACCAGTGCTTTCTTTCTTTCTCAGAATGTACCAAACTGTAGATTTTGCCACTCATAATATTGTAGCAATTTCTCGGATGGTTTTTTTCTGTTTTTGAAGGTTAATGATGGCTTGTTTCACCTGCATGGAGAGCGCCTTTGATCGCATGTTTACTTCACAGCAAAACCTTCCAAACGCAAGCACCACACCTCAAATCAACTCCAGGCCTTTTATCTGCTTAATTGAGAATGACATAACGAAGGGATTGCCCTCACCTGTCCATGAAATAGCCTTGGAGTCAATTGTCCAATTACTTTTGGTCCCTTTAAAAACAGGGTGTCACATGTTAAGGAGCTGAAACTCCTAAACCCTTCATCCAATTTTAGTGTGGATACCCTCAAATGAAAGCTGAAAGTCTGAACTTCAACTGCATCTGAATTGTTTTGTTTAAAATTCATTGTGGTAATGTCTAGAACCAAAATTAGAAAAATGTTGTCTCTGTCCAAATATATATGGACCTAACTGTATTCATGTACATGGGAGCAGTATTATAGTAGTTATATTCTTGTACATAGGGAGCAGTATTATCGTAGTTATATTCTTGTACATAGGAGCTGTATTATAGTAGTTGTATTCTTGTACATAGGAGCTGTATTATAGTAGTTATATTCTTGTACATAGGGGGCTGTATTATAGTAGTTATATTCTTGCACATAGGGGGCTGTATTATAGTAGTTGTATTCTTGTACATAGGGGGCTGTATTATAGTATTTGTATTCTTGTACATAGGAGAGTATTATAGTAGTTATATTCTTGTACATAGGAGCTGTATTATAGTAGTTGTATTCTTGTACATAGGGGGCTGTATTATAGTATTTGTATTGTTGTACATAGGAGCTGTATTATAGTTATTATATTCTTGTACATAGGGAGCAGTATTATGGTAGTTATATTCTTGTACATAGGGGGCAGTATTATAGTAGTTATATTCCTGTACATAGAAGCAGTATTATAGTAGTTATATTCTTGTACATAGAAGCAGTATTATAGTAGTTGTATTCTTGTGCATAGGGGGCAGTATTATAGTATTTGTATTCTTGTACATAGGAGCAGTATTATAGTAGTTGTATTCTTGTACATAGGGGGCTGTATTATAGTAGTTGTATTCTTGTACATGGGAGCAGTATTATAGTAGTTATATTCTTGTACATGGGAGCAGTATTATAGTAGTTATATTCTTGTACATAGAAGCAGTATTATAGTAGTTATATTCTTGTACATAGAAGCAGTATTATAGTATTTGTATTCTTGTACATAGGAGCAGTATTATAGTAGTTATATTCTTGTACATAGAAGCAGTATTATAGTAGTTATATTCTTGTACATAGAAGCAGTATTATAGTATTTGTATTCTTGTACATAGGAGCAGTATTATAGTATTTGTATTCTTGTCCATAGGAGAGGATAGACGTGTGCTTGAGAGCTCTCAGCAGGGCGGAGGCATGGCTTCTGACCCAGGTGGAGGGGAGGGGAGCTGGGCTGATGATCCAGGGAAAGCCCCTGGTCTGGAGTCCGGCCTGCAGCATGCACCTGATGGTAATGGAAAGCTGGAGATGGTGGCTGGTGAGTCTTCTAAACCTGCTTGTTATGTTGGAGGATTAAATGCTAAAGTTACAAGGCAAAGTATATTTAAGCTGGAATTGCATATCAGCAAACTAAAAGAAGAAATTAAGAAAGAGACTGATCCTAAGGTAAAACTGATGAAGTGCGAGTGTCTGGATGATTGCAGCCGAGAGCTGCTGATCAGGAAAGAAAAACTGGAGAAAGGTTTAAACTCTGTGCCCAGAAAGGAGACTTGGGCTAAAGAGAGAAAAAAAGAATCCAGAGCCCAGACTGTGAGCAGAAAACGCTTTATTGGGAATAAGGACATTAAATATAAAACTGTGTACAGCATTGTGGAGCAAGGAAGCCCAGTGAGAAGTGCAGCGCTGATATCAGGGGCACAATGTGAGGGGTCCGAGACACCAGAAAGTGCTGCAGAGGAAAGTGTGCCAGCAAACGAGGGGTTAACTGCAGTGACCTCTCTATGCAGCAATGAAGTGAGCTCAGCTGCTGAGAGTGAGAAAGAAAGTGCACCCTGTACTGATACTGTGAGTGAGACCCCCCTCAGCGCTGTGAGTGAGACCCCGCTCACTGGTGCTAGTGAATGTCTGTCTGCAACAGATAATACAAATATTATAATGGACTCTGAACCATCCATGTCAGTGAATGGAGATAATACTGTGCAGCAATCAGTGGTAATGGACTCTATGTCATGTATGTCAGCGGATGGAGACCACACTGCAGTGGTAATGGACTCTGAGCCCTCCATGTCAGTGAATGGAGATAATACTGTGCAGCAATCAGTGGTGATGGACTCTATGTCATGTATGTCAGCGGATGGAGACCACACTGCAGTGGTAATGGACTCTGAGCCCTCCATGTCAGTGAATAGAGACAATACTGTGCAACCATCAGTGGTAATGGACTCTATGTCAGCGGATGGAGACCACACTGCAGTAGTAATGGACTCTCAACCCTCCATGTCAGTGAATGGAGATAATACTGTGCAGCAATCAGTGGTGATGGACTCTATGTCATGTATGTCAGCGGATGGAGACCACACTGCAGTGGTAATGGACTCTCAACCCTCCATGTCAGTGAATAGAGACAATACTGTGCAACCATCAGTAGTAGATCTGGGTGTTGTTGCAGCACAGTCAGGTGTCAGTAATCATGGAGCTAGGGAGAGCTCCAGCACTAATCCTCCAGCAGCGGTGGAGATTTCCAGCACTGATCCACCTGCGGCTGGTGAAAGCTCCGGCACTGACGCATCTGCGGCTGGTGAAAGCTCCGGCACTGACGCATCTGCGGCTGGTGAAAGCTCCGGCACTGACCCATCTGCTGACCATCAGTTCAGGAGACTGTTCTCTAATGTCACCAGACCAGTGAACCCCCCGCCTCAGAGGAGAAACGCAGTCAGGATAAAATACACAGGACCAGAGGAGAACATCCCATCCAGAATTTACATTGGGAAAGTTCTCCTAAAAGACTTCATGAAGTTCAATGCGTCTGAGGTCTACGCTCTGATCCATATCCCATCCAGCAGGATCTATGACATCAGCTTTAAGCTCCAGTGTGATCTGGATTTGTTCTGGAACATCTATAATGACACCAGAGAAGATGAGATCTGGGATCACCTCCATTGTATCCAGCTGTCTAAGCCGCAGGAGATAACGGCCACTGTCCTATTCCAGTCTGAGGTGGTGGCGGTGGCGGATCTGCAGCACTGGCTGAACCGGCAGTGCATAGTGAGAAGTCATCCTGACAAGATCTATGATGAGGAGCAGATATGGAATGGAGGATATACACTGAAAATCCAGCTGATACAAGAGAGCGGTGTGACCAGACATCTGCCGCACTCCTACCTGGGCTCAGAGAGGGGGATCTGCTACTACCCTGGTCAGCCACGTCTGTGCCATAGATGTGGGGGCCGGCATCTCGCCATAAACTGCTCTCGTATCACATGCTCATTATGTGGACAGTCAGGTCATACAAAGGACAACTGCACAGGACCCGTCATCTGTAATCTGTGCTCAGAACCAGGGCATACGTTCCGGGATTGCCGGCATGCAAAACACAATAAATATAATGGCCAGACCTCCTCAAAAGTTGTACAGGAAGATGTCACCAGAGGTTCTGATGTCCCAGAAGCTGGTATGGATGAGGACAGAAGTCACAGTATCAGTGAACCTGCTCCAGAGTCTGAGGTACTAACGGATGCTGCACTACTAGGACCACCAGCCACTGAAGAACCACCTAAAGGCCCACCAGCCACTAAAGAAAGACCTAAACCGCCATCAGCCAATATAATAAGACCTAAGCTTCGATCAGCCACTAAAGTAGGGCCTAAAATGCCAGTTGTTAAAGAGAGGCCTAAGGGGTCCAGAAAGCCTGCCACCAAACCAACCAAACATCAGCCCAGTACATCTGTGGAAGCAGTTAGTCCGCCTGCACTGTCCAGTGTGGATGAGGAAGGCTTTGTGACCGTAAAAAGAAAAAATGCATCTGTGGATCCCACCAGAAAAGTCACAACAGTACAGAAAACCTCTGAGCCTCCAGTGCTGGCGATAAGTCCTGGACGTTACAATGTGCTGGGAGAAGACCAAGATGAAGAGTCACAAATGGAGCAAAGTCCTTCATGCGTCCTCGAAAACGTCTCTGATGAGGGGGATCCTGACCCTCCCGTGTCCACAAAGAGATGGGGCACTACAGGTGACAGCAGTGGAAGGAGGAAGAAGACCAAAAAGTCTAAGTGATCAGGATGCGGCTGAGAATAAACTCCATTAATGTGAACAGTGTGAGGACTGTGAGCCGGCGGCAGACGATTTACCAGCGTTTGTCTGACGAGAGATCTGATGTCTTCTTCTTGCAGGAGACGTATTTGAAGAGCAATGCTCATGTGTATGCAGCCAAGAGAGACTGGAGACTTGGGCCGTCATACTGGTCCTTCGGTCTGGAGAGAAATGACGGTGTGGGGGTCCTCTTTAATACCATGAATGTCCAGGTGGACAGAGTCCTGGAGATCTGTCCGGGTCGCTGTCTGATGCTGGACTTTACATTGGACTCCATCCATTATAGAGCGATAAACATTTATGCTCCGCAGACCAGGAAAGAGCGGAGGGAACTATTTGACCACATGAAACCATATTGCTTTACATCTAAAGTATTTATATTGTGTGGGGACTTTAATAATGTGTCCTGTAATGTGGACAGATCCAGCAGTCATAAGCAACTAAGATATGATGAGACGTTCCTTAATAATATAGTCCAGCAGGCCCACCTAGTAGACCCCTATGGGTCTCATCATACCAGTAAGACGTACACTTACCATAAGGGTGGTAATGCCAGTAGGATAGACCGGGTGTATATAAAGAGGGAGGTGAGATGCTCTCAGTACAGGATCAGCCCCCTGGAGTATTCGGACCATTGTATGGTGAGTGTGACGCTGGATCTGGCCCAAGCTGTGGTCTGTGGAAAGGGGTACTGGAAGGTGAACAGCTCTGTGGTCCAAGATCCTCGGTTCAGAGAGGCCTTCACCACATTCTATAATAAACGTAGGACCACCCAGTGTATGTGTGATGACACAGCCGAGTGGTGGGAGATCATGAAGAGTGACATCAAGCAGTTTATTATACGAGCAGCCAGGAGACGTAGTAATATGGATTATATGAGATACACAGCCCTGAGACTGCACCTCAGCCGGCTATACAGCAGGATGAATGGCGGTGAGGAGGTGGACGGACGGAGCGTCAGCCATATAAAGCAGCGGATGAGGGAGCTGCAGTACGATCGCCTCAAGTCTCTCAAGGCGGAGGGACAGTTTGATAGTTGGGGCATCCATAACCCAGATCCCTTTATTGCCTGTAAGAACAGGGTTAGTAAGAAGCTGATCACTGGCTTGTTAGATGAGAATGGGGTGGAGCAGTCTGAGCCAGAGAAAGTCCACAGGATCATTGGGGATTATTATAGAGATCTGTATAAAGGGGCTCATATTAATAAGGATGACATTAAAGCTTATCTGAAGGGGGTGTCCCTACCAACGTTAGACCTGGTGCAGGCAGATAGTATGGCCGATCCCATAACTGAGGATGAGGTGAAGAGGAGCATTGACTCCTTAAAGGCCAACAAGAGCCCAGGACTAGACGGCCTGACCAGCGGGTTTTACAAAGAGTTCAGGGACTTGTTGGCTCCGGACCTGGTGCAGGTCTATAATGATTGCCTCTCTGCAGGGAAGCTTCTACAGTCCCAGTATAGATCTGTTCTGGTTCTCTTAGCAAAGAAGGGAAATCTAAAAGATGTAAGGAACTGGCGTCCACTGTCTTTGCTAAACACTGACTATAAAATCCTGGCCAAGATCTTGTATTATCGGCTGAGTGAGGTGGCGGGTGAGCTGATCATCGCCAACCAGACGTGTGGTGTGAAGGGTCGGACGATAGAGGACTCATTGCTGCTGGTGAGAGAAGCTGTGACGTACATTAACCCCTTAATAACATCTGACGTACTAATACGCGTCTGTGCCCTGGGACTTAAGAGCCAGACCCGTATTAGTACGTCATCGCGATCGCCGCCGGGTGTCAGCTGATTGTCACAGCTGACACCCGGTACTATGTGCAGGGAGCGGTCCTGCACCGCCTCCAGCACATTAACCCCTGCGATGCTGCGATCGAAGTCGATCGCGGCATTGCGGGGGCAAGGGGAGGTGATCGCCGATACTCACCTTCTCTTCCGGCTTCCAGCGCAGTCTGCAAAGGCTTCCCGGGTGTTGCCATGACGACCCGATGTCGTCATGACAACATCCGGGTCACCAGACAGCAGGAAGATTGTTTGGACATGCGCAGTGCATCTCCAAACAATCTTCACACTGTGCACCGCTGATAGCCTGCATGGCATAGGGATGGTGCTGCATTCCTGTGCCATGCAGGCGATCAGAGAAAAAAAAGTGAAAGTCCCAGAATGGGACAAAGTAATAAAGTGTATAAACTGTCTGAAAGTGGAAAAAAAAAAAAAAAAAATTGCAAAAATATAAAAAAAAAATAAAAAAAATAATCCACCAAAAATAAAAATATAATGTACCCATCAATAAATATTATTATAAAAAAAAAAAAAAAAAAACAATAACAGTACACTTATTTGGTATCGCCGCGTCCGGAACAACCTGACCTATAAAACTGTCCCACTAGTTAACCCCTTCAGTGAACACGGTAGAAAAAAAAAAAAAACGAAGCAAAAAAACAATGCTTTATCACCATACTGCCAAACAAAAAGTGGAATAACACGCGATCAAAAAGACACATATAAATAAAAATGGTACCGCTGAAAACGTCATCTCGTCCCGCAAAAAACAAGCCGCCATACAGCTCCATCAGCCGAAAAATAAAAAAGTTATAGCTCTCAGAATAAAGCGATGCTAAAAAATATTTTTTTCTATAAAATAGCTTTTATTGTGTATAAGCGCCAAAACATAGAAAAATGATACAAATGTGGTACCGCTGTAAACGTACTGACCCGAAGAATAAAGCTACCTTATCAATTTTACCACACGCGGAACAGAATAAAAAAAAAAAAAAAAAAAAAACAATTCCTGAATTGTTGGTTTTTGTTTATTCTGCCTCCCAAAAATCGGAATAGAAAGCGATCAAAAAATGTCACGTGCCTGAAAATGGCACCAATAACAACGTCAAGTCATCCCACAAAAAACGAGCCGTCACATGACTGTCTGCCAAAATCTGGAAAAATTATAGCTCTCAAAATATGGCGATGCAAAAACTAGATTTTACAAAAAATGCGTCTTTTAGTGTGTGACAGCTGTCAGTCATAAAAACCCCATTTGATTCTGGCATTGCTGTAATCACACCGACCTGAAGAATAAAGTCGTCTAATCACTTATACCGCACAAGGAGCGGCGTCAAAAATAAACTCTTGGGCTGGGTTTGGGGCTAGGGTTGTGCTGGGGCTAGGGTTGTGCTATGGTTAGGGTTGTGCTAGGGTTAGGGCTGGGGTTGGGATTTTTTTCAAAAGTAAGAAAAAAAGATGACGATATGGCGACTAGTGTTGAGCGCAAGTGCTCGCTACTTGAGTTTGCATCGGGTGCTCTGGTATGCATTGAGTATCATGGGTATTTGAGTGACATGCTCGAGTCTCTGCCCCATATGCTTCGCGGCCAAAAAAACTTTACGGGGATTGCCTGCCATGCACGAGCGATCCCCGCATGTTTTTTTTTGGGTGTCTAATAACCGTGAAACATGCGGAGCAGGGACTCGAGCATGTCACTCGAGCACACGCTGTACATGGTGCATACCTGAGTACCCGATGCAAACTCAAGTAGCGAGCACTTGCGCTCAAGAATAATGACAACTTATTCAATATGATGACCTAATGTAAACAAATTCTGTGCCGTACCTCTGGGTTCAAAATGTTCACTATACACCTTAATAAAATCCTTGAGGGGTATAGTTTCCAAAATGGGGACACTTGTGGGGGAGCTCCACTGTTTAGGCACATCACGGGCTCTCCAAACGCGACATGGTGTCCGCTAACGAATTGAATGGAAAATCGGCTCAAATTGTTAGCGGACGCCATGTTGCGTTTGGAGAGCCCCTGTGTGCCCAAACATTGGAGCTCCCCCACAAGTGACCCCATTTTGGAAACTAGACCCCCAAGGCACCTATCTAGATGCATAGTAAGCACTTGGAACCCCCAGGTGCTTCACAAATTGATTCGTAAAAATGAAAAAGTGAAAAAAAAAACAGATGGTAATCTCGCCTGAAGAAGGAGCCTCTGTGCTCTGAAAGCTTGCATATATATATATTTTCTGGTTAGCCAATAAAGGTATCACCCCAAGAATACTTTTGTCATTTTTGGCATACAAGTATTTACATCGATTTTTCTGGCTAGCACGGTGCCACAATATAACTTTGTATTGTACATCATGATAATGGAAGATACCCCAATGTATCGATCACAGATGGATCTGAAAAACCTCCTGAAGAAACTGGCACAAATGAACAGCGACATTTTCTTTCTATCCAGATGCAAAAAAGAAAACTTAATCCCCAAAGACCTCATAATAAGGAATCCGACTCAGTTTACCTACAATACTCATTTTTCACAGAAACTTTGCTACAGATCATCTGAGAGACTGCGGAATCACCGCATTGGATTTTTCTACAACAAGAAGAAGAAGAGGACCATCCATAAAGAGATAACTTCTCTACAGGGCCGAATACAAGGACCAGATTCATGTCTAATCAAGGAGACATTACAGGATTTTTACAAAAAATTGCAACATCACCTTATTATCAATAAGAAAAAGAAACTTGACAGACTGAGGAAGAAAGCAGGTCTCAATGTAGTTGAAGGTAAGCCCAATTTACAAAATCATTTTAATACATCGTCCTCTGTTGTGAACCTCTCACAGTATGAGCCAAACGCAGGAGAAATGAATGTTTTATCAAAGGGACTAACATTCTGTCCTACAAAACAACTTGATACGGCTCAATTTTGTAGTGATATTGAGGAATTCTTCCGCAGATTACGGCTTAAAGAATTCTTTCACAACCATGCAGATATCACACCACAAGATAATCTGAACAACACATCAAAAAAGAAAAAGAGGACAAACTGGACCCCCCAACCTGGGCACAACCAAACTCTAGATCACTACGTAGACTGTTTCCGTAAAAAAGTTAAATCTGACATTTTGGACAGATGCCACAAAGTGCCGCACAATATCAGTATGGAGGAAAGAAAAGCCATACAGTCTTTAAAAGCAAATAACAATATCATCATCAAACCAGCAGACAAAGGAGGAGCTGTAGTCATTATGAACATGTCAGATTACATCCAAGAAGCACACAGACAACTCTTGGATATAAAATACTACACTCCACTTCAGGAAGATCCCACCAAAAAATACACAGAGGAACTAACACATATCATCAATGGGTTTGATTCTACTTCATCCTCACTACTGGAACTAATACCAGACAATCCCCAAACAGGTACCTTCTACATGTTTCCTAAAATACATAAAGGAGGTAATCCTGACAGGCCAATCATTTCTGGCATTGGGACATTAACGGAAAATATCTCAGGCTGGGTGGAGAACATTCTGAAACCCCTGGTGAGACGCACACCCAGCTATATCCAGGACACCACGGATAGCCTCTGCAAACTGTCAGCTCTCGGCCCACTTCCGGAGGACACAATACTAGCCACCATGGATGTAGAGTCTCTCTACTCCAACATTCCTCATGAGGATGGGATTGTAGCAAGCAAACATTTCCTACAAAAAAACAATCTGGCTACAGAACCAACTCTGCAATTCATCAGGTTTGTGCTCCATCACAATTATTTCTCCTTTGGGAACAATTTATACCAACAATGTATGGGTAGCGACATGGGAAGCAAAATGTCCCCACAATATGCTAACCTATTTATGGCTAAACTACAGGAGGAGTTTTTGTCATCTTGCTCTATTAAACCTCTAGCATACTTCCGCTACATTGATGATCTGCTAATAATCTGGACAGGCTCAAAAGATGATCTGCTGACCTTCCACGATAACTTCAACAGGTTCCACCCAACCATCAAGCTCACCCTCAACTTCTCAAAATCCCAAATACATTTTCTGGACATGACCATATACATCAAAGACAACACCATACAGACATCAATTTACCATAAGCCCACAGGACTAGAGATGAGCGTTGTTCTACTCGAACTGTTCGCCAATCTCAAATTCGAGCTGTTTTGGGCGGTGTTCGAGCCGTTCGGCGAACACGAACAATTTGAGAAAAATTCGGCTGTTCGAGGTTATGTTTGATAACTGTTCGTGCACCAAAATCATAACTGGATTTTTTCTCAGTAATGATGAAAATTAATGTTAATACGCAGTTTGAGTGTACAGCAGGGCGGGGGGAGGGGCAGGGGATGGATCTCTGCAGGAACAATGAAGATCTCCATTTTTTTTTTCTCTTTCCCGCATTTACAGTGGGGAGGTGCAATCTGTCAGCCTATCAGCAGCGCACACACGGAGCGAAGTGCTTTTTTTCACACAAGCAAGGGCATGTGTCATTGGCAGTGTATGTCACATGTCCTTGCCCTATAAGACCAAGCCATTTTCCCCGTCGCCACCATTTTCTCACTGCTGCAGCTGCGTGTTAGACGGCACCGCTGTTGCTGTGTGTGCTATACCTTGTTAATTTCAAGCCAATTTTCGCACAAATCTACAGATAGCTTGGGAGTAGGGAATAGTTGTGATTGCAGTCCTTTTAAGGACTAGGTTACAGCATTTCCTACGACTTTTATCAGGCAGGTCTGTGCTCTTAAATAGATAGATTGTGGGAGTAAAGACTAATTGTAATTGCAGTCCTTTTCAGGACTAGGTTACATCAGTTCCTATCAGTTTTTGCCAGGCAGGTCTGTGCCAGTGCTGTGCAAGTTTTTTTCACAGCATTTGGCTGAATCTAGCAAAGCTAATCCTTTTTGGCCTATTGCAGAGTGTGTTAGTCAGTGGAGTAGCCTATCTGTGTTGCAAGATATACCACCTGTGTATAAAATACCAATTTTTTTACTGCACCTAGTGAAGTAAAATCTTTTCGCCATAGCATCATTCTATTAGTCCATCTATACTGACCTCCATCAGGTTGCAAATTAAATATAATTTTTTTCTGCATCTAGCTCTGAAAAAATATTGGGCTTCTAGCTGTGTGTGGGACTTGTTGTATTAGTCCATCTATACTGACCTCCATCAGGTTGCAAACTAAATATATTTTTTTCTGCATCTACCTCTGAAAAAATATTGGGCTTCTAGCTGTGTGTGGGACTTGTTCTATTAATCCATCTATACAGACCTCCATCAGGTTGCAAACTGAATATATTTTTTTCTGCATCTACCTCTGAAAAAATATTGGGCTTCTAGCTGTGTGTGGGACTTGTTCTATTAGTCCATCTATACTGACCTCCATCAGGTTGCAAATTGAATATAATTTTTATCTGCATCTAGCTCTGAAAAAATATTTGGCCTTCTAGCAGTGTGTGGGACTTTCTCTATTAGTCCATCTATACTGACCTCCATCAGGTTGCAAACTGAATATATTTTTTTCTGCATCTACCTCTGAAAAAATATTGGGCTTCTAGCTGTGTGTGGGACTTGTTCTATTACTTCATCTATACAGACCTCCATCAGGTTGCAAACTGAATATATTTTTTTCTGCATCTACCTCTGAAAAAATATGTGGCCTTCTAGCAGTGTGTGGGACTTTCTCTATTAGTCCATCTATACTGACCTCCATCAGGTTGCAAACTGAATATAATTTTTTTCTGCATCTAGCTCTGAAAAAATATTTGGCCTTCTAGCAGTGTGTGGGACTTTCTCTATTAGTCCATCTATACTGACCTCCATCAGGTTGCAAATTAAAAATAGTTTTTATCTGCATCTACAGTACCTCTGAAAAAATATTTGGGCTTCTAGCTGTGTGTGGGACTTGTTCTATTAGTCCATCTATACTGACCTCCATCAGGTTGCAAATTGAATATAATTTTTATCTGCATCTAGCTCTGAAAAAATATTTGGCCTTCTAGCAGTGTGTGGGACTTTCTCTATTAGTCCATCTATACTGACCTCCATCAGGTTGCAAATTGAATATAATTTTTATCTGCATCTAGCTCTGAAAAAATATTTGGCCTTCTAGCAGTGTGTGGGACTTTCTCTATTAGTCCATCTATACTGACCTCCATCAGGTTGCAAACTGAATATATTTTTTTCTGCATCTACCTCTGAAAAAATATGTGGCCTTCTAGCAGTGTGTGGGACTTTCTCTATTAGTCCATCTATACTGACCTCCATCAGGTTGCAAACTGAATATAATTTTTTTCTGCATCTAGCTCTGAAAAAATATTTGGCTTTCTAGCAGTGTGTGGGACTTTCTCTATTAGTCCATCTATACTGACCTCCATCAGGTTGCAAATTAAAAATAGTTTTTATCTGCATCTACAGTACCTCTGAAAAAATATTTGGGCTTCTAGCTGTGTGTGGGACTTGTTCTATTAGTCCATCTATACTGACCTCCATCAGGTTGCAAATTGAATATAATTTTTATCTGCATCTAGCTCTGAAAAAATATTTGGCCTTCTAGCAGTGTGTGGGACTTTCTCTATTAGTCCATCTATACTGACCTCCATCAGGTTGCAAATTAAAAATAATTTTTATCTGCATCTACCTCTGAAAAAATATTTGGGCTTCTAGCTGTGTGTGGGACTTGTTCTATTACTCCATCTATACTGACCTCCATCAGGTTGCAAACTGAATATATTTTTTTCTGCATCTACCTCTGAAAAAATATGTGGCCTTCTAGCAGTGTGTGGGACTTTCTCTATTAGTCCATCTATACTGACCTCCATCAGGTTGCAAACTGAATATAATTTTTTTCTGCATCTAGCTCTGAAAAAATATTTGGCCTTCTAGCAGTGTGTGGGACTTTCTCTATTAGTCCATCTATACTGACCTCCATCAGGTTGCAAATTAAAAATAATTTTTATCTGCATCTACAGTACCTCTGAAAAAATATTTGGGCTTCTAGCTGTGTGTGGGACTTGTTCTATTAGTCCATCTATACTGACCTCCATCAGGTTGCAAATTGAATATAATTTTTATCTGCATCTAGCTCTGAAAAAATATTTGGCCTTCTAGCAGTGTGTGGGACTTTCTCTATTAGTCCATCTATACAGACCTCCATCAGGTTGCAAACTGAATATAATTTTTATCTGCATCTAGCTCTGAAAAAATATTTGGCCTTCTAGCAGTGTGTGGGACTTGTTCTATTAGTCCACCTATACTGACCTCCATCAGGTTGCAAATTCAAAATAATTTTTTGTCTGCATCTAGCTCTGAAAAAATATTTGGCCTTCTAGCAGTGTGTGGGACTTTCTCTATTAGTCCATCTATACTGACCTCCATCAGGTTGCAAACTGAATATTTTTTTTTCTGCATCTACCTCTGAAAAAATATTGGGCTTGTAGCTGTGTGTGGGACTTGTTCTATTAATCCATCTATACAGACCTCCATCAGGTTGCAAACTGAATAAAAAAATTTTCTGCATCTACCTCTGAAAAAATATTTGGGCTTCTAGCTGTGTGTGGGACTTGTTCTATTAGTCCATCTATACTGACCTCCATCAGGTTGCAAATTGAATATAATTTTTTTCTGCATCTAACCCAGCCAATAGTTTTGGCCTAATACCACAGTTTGGCCACTCAGCTCTGCTCGGTTCCCATCCATTGTTTTTTTGTGCAAACAACTCCAGAGTTGTGAATTAGTTAACCACCAAAATGAGTGGAAAAAGGCCTGCTGCTGGTGGAAAGGGGAATAGGCGTGTTGGGAAGGGGAAAAAAGGTTGTGTCCGTGGGGTAGGTGTTAAAGCAACAGTAACATCTGCAGAAGAAAGACCATCTTCCAGCCAAACTAAAATGTCTACTTTTAGCGGACAATGTGATAAGATCCCTTTCTTACGGCCACGCCAATCGCTACAAATTCCAGATGAGGCACAAAAACAGCAGGTGCTTCAACGGATATCAAGTGCTCCTTTAAGTGGGCTCTCCTCCACATCAACTTCAACATCACAAATACTCCAGTCCTCAAAGGTGTCACCCCAATCGCACTTGCTTCCTCACAGCTCCCAAATCTCCAGCTGCCCGTCTGAGTATGAGGTAGAACAGATGGTTGAGTCTGCAGAGCTGTTTACTCATACTATAGCCTGGGAATCAGAGGTCGACTCCAGCGCTTCTGTGAATCCAGACGAGGAAATAATCTGCACTGATGCCCAGAATCTTTATGAGTCGGATCCAGGACCAGACGCAGAAGGTTCTGACCATAATGTAGACCCTCATTCCCAAACTGTAACTCCTGTTGGTGGAGACAATGAGGAAGACGATGATAAGACTCAAATACCTGATTGGAGCGACAACTTTAGTTTTTTGTCAGGGCAGGAACAGGTTGGCTCTGAGGACGACGGGTGTGATAACGCACAGGGTGATGATGATGAGGTTGGAGATCCCACTTACTGTCAACCCACAGTCAGCCAAGAGATGAGGTCAGCAGAGGAGGTGGAGGAAGATGCTAGTGACGACGAGGTCAGGTTGCGCCTTCCTGGACAGAGACGTAGTACTGGAAGCACGTCAACAACTGCATCCTCAAACACAACTCTGCCTCTCACCACAAGTCGTGGTGGCTCTTAGGGTCGCATGGGTGCTAAGCCTTGCATAGCCTGGGCATTTTTTCAGATCGATAAAGATGACCCAACTCGTGTTATCTGTAACATTTGTCAGCAAAAGCTAAGTAGAGGCCAAAAAATACATAGTTTGAGTACTTCATGCATGAACCGGCACATGGACATGAAGCATAAGTTGCAGTGGGAAGCTCAGTGTGCTACAATGCGGCCTAGCCGGCCGGGCCAACCACCGTCTGCCATATCTTGTGCATCCGCAGCCTCTTCATCCTCTGTGACTGGGGGGACAGCAGTCACACCTGTTTTGGGGCGCAGACCTGCCACCTCTTTACCCGCAACAGCCAGCGTGATTGGCAGGTCATCATTTTCTTTGGAGGTGGTAACACCAGCTGGTGTTGAGCGCTGTCCGACATCGATAGCACCACCTTTGGATCAAGGCAACCTAACATGTCCGTCTGCATCTTCCTCACAGACCGGCAGTTTGCCGGGGACACCCTTATCAACCCCGTCTAAGCACAATAGCCAGCCCTCGGTCCCTCAGATGTGGACAAGTAAAAGACCATTTCCTCGTAGCCATGAGAAAGCTAAGAGGTTGAATTTCACCATCTGCAAGCTCTTGGCTACAGAAATGCTGCCTTTCCGCCTGGTGGACACAGAGGATTTTCGAGACCTTATGTCCGTCGCAGTGCCCCAGTACCAGATGCCCAGTCGGCACTACTTCTCAAAGAAAGGTGTGCCTGCGCTCCACCAGCATGTCGCACACAACATCACCGCTTCTTTGAGAAACTCTGTGTGTGACGGTGCATTTCACCACAGACACTTGGACGAGTAGGCATGGACAGGGGCGTTACATGTCGCTGACTGGGCACTGGGTAACTATGGTGACAGCAGGACAAGGGGCTGCTGTCCAAGTCTTGCCGTCCCCACGAGTTGTGCGTCAATCCTCTTTATGTCAAAGTTCCTCCACTGCTTCTGCCTCCTCAACCTCCTCTCGGTCTTCCACCTGCACCCAAAGCCTGTCTGGTCATGCCACAAGCTTTCTAACTGCGCAGAAGGGATCCTGCACACCTCCTTACTATGCTGGCAGTAGGGCTCAACGTCATCAGGCGGTTTTTACATTGAAATGTCTGGGAAATGTGAGTCACACAGCTGAGGAGTTGTGGTCAGCTCTGGAGAACCAATTTCATGAATGGTTGTCTCCACTGGACCTGAAACCAGGGAAGGCCGTGTGCAACAATGCTGCAAACCTGGGTGCGGCCCTTCGCCGGGGCAATGTCACACACGTGCCTTGTATGGCTCACGTGTTGAACCTGGTTGTCCAGCAATTTTTAGCCCACTATCCCAGACTAGATGGCCTTCTGCAGAGGGCACGGTCGCTGTGTGCTCACTTCCGCCGTTCGCATCCCGCAGCTCAGCGACTCACATCTCTACAGAAGTCGTTGGGCCTGCCACTTCACCGGCTAAAATGCGATGTGCCTACCCGGTGGAATTCAACTCTGCACATGTTGCAGCGACTGTGACAGCACCGACAAGCCCTGGTGCAATACGTTCTGACGTATAGCCTGGGCCAACGAGATCCAGAGGTGGGGCAAATCATGCTGGAGGAGTGGTCTCAGATCAGGGACCTATGCACCCTTCTGCACAGTTTTGAAATGGCGACGAAGATGTTTAGTGCTGACGATGCCATTATCAGCATGACTATTCCGGTGATTTACATGCTGGAGCACATGTTAAACAGAATTCGGAGTCAGGTGGTGGCACAAGAGGAGGTGGAGGAAGTAGAGGAGGAGGAGTTGTATGCGGAAGGGCTAACATCTGCAAGGTCCAGACGGTCGGCAGCACCAAGGCGGCAGGCATGTGAGGGTGGGGGAGATGGTTTTACCAGGGCGCATGGTAGCAGCCAAACTAGTGAGGAAGGTGCAGGAGCCCAGGAAGAAGTGGAGGACGAACTGATGGAAGACTCATCAGATGAGGGAGACCTTGATCACATTTCTGTTGTGCGAGGTTGGGGGGAGAGGACAGAGGAAGGAAGCATGATTGTTACCTCGCCACCAACACAACAGGGACTTGGTGCTCCTGGATGCGCAACACACATGAGTGCCTTCTTGCTGCACTACCTGCAACATGACCCTCGAATTGTGAGAATTAGAAATAATCCTGACTACTGGGTTGCCACACTGTTAGATCCCCGGTACAAAAGTAAATTTGCAGAAATTATTCCTGCCATAGAAAGAGATGCACGCATGCAGGAGTATCAGCAGAGACTGTTGCAGAATCTTACATGTGCTTTTCCACAAAATACCAGTGGTGCACGTAGTGAATCTCACAGTTCCAACTTGCCAACCGTGGGACCGTCAAGTGTTCAGCACTCAAACCGTAACAGAACCACAGTATCTGCTGGTAACATCAATTTTGCGGAATCATTTCACCACTTTTTTAGCCCATCCTTTGCAAGGCCACAGGAGACAAGAAGTCTGACACATAGTCAACGCCTAGAGACGATGGTACAGGAGTATCTCCAAGTAAACATTGAAGCCACGACTGTGTCACTGGACCCTTGCTCTTTTTGGGCTTCCAATCTGGATAAATGGCTGGAGCTAGCCACTTACGCCTTGGAGATCTTGTCATGCCCCGCAGCCAGCGTTCTGTCTGAACGTGTGTTCAGCGCTGCTGGTGGTGTGCTGACAGATAAGCGCACGCGGCTCTCCACTGATAATGTAGACAGACTCACGTTCATAAAGATGAACAAATCATGGATCCGAAACGACTTTTCTACCCCTGTGTCATCCCGGGGAGAGTAAAAGCTTGATGATTGGTTAAAATCACCCTACCAACCGTTTTAAGCTTTCAAATTACTAAGCATGTTTATCTGTATCTTGGCTGGAAAATAATTTGGGCTTTGTAGCAGTGTGCAGCACTGATTCTATTAGGCCATCTATAATAAGCTCCACCAGATTTAAAATTACTAATCATGTTTATCTGTATCTTGGCTGGAAAATAATTTGGGCTTTGTAGCAGTGTGCAGCACTGATCCTATTAGGCCATCTATACTAAAGCTTCACCAGATTTAAAATTAACAATAATTTTTAGCTGCATCTAGCCCGGAAAATAATTTTGGGGCTCCGAGATGCGCAAGACACATAAGTGCCTTCTTGCTGCACTACCTGCAGCATGACCCTCATATTGTCAGAATTCGAAGTAATCATGACTACTGGGTTGCCACACTCTTAGATCCCCCAAACTTTTCGATCAACCTTTTCATTTTAATAAAGACCAAAAAAATGGTCATTTTTGAAATTATAAGCATTAGCAGGTTGTTAGAAACTGAAATCAAACAGTTTTCAACTCAAAACTTTATTCTAGGTGATGTTACATTTTCACATAGGACCCCTTGTTCGAAAGGAGCTTCTGAACTCTCTCGTCCATTGAATTTGTCAGGTTTTGGATGGTTTCTGCTTCAATTGTTTTGCATGAGGACAGAGTACCCTCCCAGAGCTGTTGCTTAGATGTGAACTGCCTCCCGCCATCATAGACACTCCTTTTAATGATGCTCCAAAGGTTCTGAATGGGGTAGAGGTCAGGGGAGCATGGGGTCACACCATAAGTTTGTCCCCTTTTATGCCCATATCAGCCAGAGATGCAGATGTTTTATGTGCAGCATGAGATGGTGCATTATCATGCAAAAAAATGATCTTGCTGTGAAATACACGGTTCTTCTTCTTGAACCATGGCAGGAAGTGCTGTTTGAGAAAATCCACATACATTATGGAGTTCATCTTTAGCGCCTTCAGGGATCCTAAAGGGGCCGACAATCTCTCTCCCCATGATTCCAGCCCAAAACATTACTCCACCTCCTCCTTGTTGGCGCTGTAGCCGTGTTTACGTGGGGTGTCCATCAACCAGCCATCCTCCACTCCATCCATCTGGACCATCGAGCGCTGCACGGCACTCATCCGTGAACAAAACAGTTTTGAAATCAGTCTTCATGTAATGTTTGGCCCACTGGAGCCGTTTCTGCTTGTGTGAAGTGGATAGAGGAGGTCGACAGGATGGCGTATGCACAGCTGCAAACCTCTGAAGGACCCTGCATCTTGTTGTTCGGGGGACGTTGGAGGCACCAGCAGCTTCAAAAACTTGTCTGCTGCTATGACAAGGCTTTTTTGCCGCTGCTCTTTCAACCTGACGTAATTGCCTGTAGGAAAGAGTCCTCAATTTGCCCTTATCAGCACGCACACGTGTGTACTGTGAATCAGCTACTTACTTCTTGATTGCCAAGACACTTCATCCTGATCATCGCACAATGTTGATTGTAGTCATGCCTTGACCTAAACACTCCACAATTTGTTGCTTCTCAGCAGCCGACACATCCTTTTTCTTTCCCATTTTGGCAGAAAATGTAGGCTGCTTAATAATGTGAGACAGCCTTCTTAAGTAGTCTTGCCTTTCATTGGACACACCTGCCAAACTAATTAGCACAGGTGTCTGCAATTGCTTACAGTGATATAAAGAGCCCTGACACACATCACCATCAATGAGTTTAACTGACAAACAAACAAATTCTTCCCTTATCACTCCTAAACACTTTTTGCATAATAATTTGGAACACAGTGTACATGTGCTTTTCCACAAAACACCAGTAGTTCACGTAGTGAATCTTACAGTTCTAACTTGCCAACCGTGGTCTGTATGGAGTTGTTCAATAAAGGGCCCAAAATTAAGATAACATAGATGGGAGAGGTCTCTATGAATAGGAATTCCTAAGTATTTGATACCCTGTGAGGGCCAGGCAAAGGGAAAGTTGAACTGGATGGAATCCTATATGGATTTGGGGAGGGAGACATCGAGGGCCTCAGACTTCGCTGCATTGATTTTAAAATTTGACCATGTAACAAAGTGATCTATTTCAGCCATAACAGCATGGATGGATATATGTGATTGAGTGATATATACTAGGACATCATCAGCAAATAGAGAGCACTTGTACTCGGTGCCTTCCACCTAATATTGGGGTTATGACGAATTGATGAGAGCAGGTGCTCCGTCACTAGGATGTATAAGAGAGGGGACAGAGGACATCCCTGCCTTGTCCCATTGGTGATTGTGAAAGGTGATGAAAATGTTCTGACGCGCCCCCTGGGCCTTGGGACACCCGGAGCCGGACCCTTTTTGGTGGATGCTGGTGGTTGTAGTCTCCGTGGCGGCGACCCGGTTCCGTGGCTCAGGGCGGTCAAACCAGTGGCGGAACTATTTATGTGGTTTTGATGTTTAAATATCCGACTACGCCACCCGTGGATTGCGGTCAGAGTGAACCGCCGCTCCAGGGCAGACCGCTGAGGCTGGTGTTGTGGGTGCAGCAGAGCGTAGCATAACTCCCCACGGGAGGAGTATAGCCTCAGGGCAGTGTATGCGGAGGATGGGGGTGATGGTGCAGGGCAGCAGCAGTAACGACACGGAGTCAGTGATGCAGTCCAGGGCCTTTACTCACAGTTCTTATTATCCAGACCACGTCTGCAGGTAACGGCTGCCCACGTCGTACTGTGCTCACCAGGTGAGGGGCTCAGACAACTCCCAGATAACTTTGGAGCGCTTCACAGGACCCCCTTTGTGTGTCCTTTGTCTGGCCTTTCTTACCAACCCTTCTGTCCGGCTGCCTCGGGCCTCCTCTTGGTAAACTTGGCGCCAGTTTCCCTGACCCTATGTGGTGCCTTCCTAGCGGGTGTAGCGAGGGGCTGCGCCACATAAAATGTCACAGCCTCCTGTTTCTAGCTGAGGGTCGTTTCCTGCCTCCACTAGTTTCGGGGACCGGTCTCCCCCTTTGGCCTGACCCCTCCACGCAGGTGGATTCGGGCGTGCGGTGGCGACTGACTCGCCCGTCCGCACCCCTGGGATCCCTTCGTTCCTCGTTCCTGGAGCCTGCTCCGCTCCTCTTCCTTCCTTCTCCCTCTTCCAGGCCTGGGCCTCTGTTACTAGGCCCGCCTCCGGAGCAGAGCTCATGCAGAGCCCCTGCTCCCTGCCACTTCTGCTCAGACTTCTCTGCACTGAACTAAGATGGTGCCCACCTTTTATACTCCCTTCTCAATGCACCCAGGAACTGCTTCCTCCCTGCTCCTGCACTACAGGGTTCCCCTTCCTCAGTGTTCCCTCCCCCCACTCCAGCCAGGGACAGGGACTGTCGTGCCCATCTCAGGGGCATATTGGTCGCCCTGCCCCACGGCAATGTGGTGTAATGCATGCAGGTGTCGGGTCCTGATCCACACTACATGCTTACCTGAGAGTGAGATATCACACCTCTGGGTGAGGTGCAATACCTCTGTAGCAACCGAGCCCTCAGGGTGCTACAGTTCCATTTATCTTCAGCCTAGGTGACGTATTGCGATACAGGGCCGTGATTTTGGCTATAAAAGGGTCCCCTAGACCCCTACCCCAAGCTTTTTAAGAGAATCATATATGGCGTGCCAGGAGACTCTATGGAATGCTTTCTCAGCATCCAACGAGAGTATCTAATTACAAATTTTTAATTGCATCTAGCCCAGGAAATACTTTGTGCCTAGTAGCAGTGTCTGCTAGTCAGCGGATTATCCTGGCTGTTAAGCAAGCTACACCACCTGTAGTTTGGACACTTATTTTTTTCAAAGGAAATGCTTCGGGACCACGGGATACTCAGTGAAGAGCATCAGGAGGCACCCCAAGGCATAGGGGCTGGGACTGGCAGTAGGATACCTTGCGGTGGACCGCCGAGCTCGATCCTTATAAAAGCTTTTTAACTGCAGCAGCTTTAGTGGACGCTACTGGAGCTGGAATTACGCGGCTGCTTGCATGAGACTTGCCCTCCAATAGATCCTTGTAAATGGATTTAAAGTGTATTCATTCAAATTAGAGAGACAATTTAAATTAAAAAGCTTAGAGCTGCCTCCACCACAGGGGGGCTCGCTCGACCCACCAGCGGACAGGCACCAGTATTGGGAGAGGGGGGCTGGCCGTCAGGGTTCACCGCGGCTCTGGCACAAACCCGGCGACGCGGAGGTGGCATGGGCAGGAGCGGACTGAACGTGTCGGCTTCTCACTTTTTGGATTTTAGAAGGGCATGACATGCCTATATCTGTGTCTCCCCCTCCTTTTACTCCTCCACCTCTTTTCTTTTCGCATGACTATATGTACTTGTCACTTTTCCATGTGTTAGTTGTGTCTTCTGAGCAGTTTGTCAGCTTTTGGACACCTTTGAAGGTGTTTTCTATGTGTTTCTATGTGTTTTTGTTTGCCTGCCATTGGTTTTAACGGTGTTCGAAGGTGTTCGACGAACAGTTCGGCGAACACACGGGTGTTCGACGAACCGAACCGAACTCGAACACTACGGGGGTGGCTCAACACTACACAGGACGTCCAGCATATCTTAGATGGAACAGCTTTCATCCAAGACACACAAAAAAATCCATCATCTACAGTCAAGCTCTGAGGTACATTCGAATCTGTTCAGACAGCAAGGACAGAAAACTGCAGCTACTATCCCTGAGGAATACATTCCTACAACAAGGATCCCATCCACTGGTAATAGATGAACAAATTCACAGAGCTACAAGGATACCAAGAAGTAGCCTCCTGGATTACAGACAAAGGGAGGACAACAACAGGCTTCTCTTGTGGTCACATACAACTCCCACATGAACATCCTAAGGAAAATTGGTGCTGATCTCCAACCCATATTCCACAGAGACCACAAACTGAAAGAAATATTCCCAGAACTACCACTTCTCTCCTACAAACAGCCCCCTAACTTAAGGAATCTCCTTGTCAGAAGTGTCCTCTGATCACCATCAGTGACGGGCACATTCCCATGTAAAAACAAAAAATGCAAAACTTGTACCCACATATCACCATCAAATACAGTCTGTATACCTAACACAAATCAGGACTACAAAATCATGGATGTCTTTTCATGTACATCCTCCAGTGTGGTGACATGATACAATGTACAAGGTGTCCGGAAGGAGTTTATATTGGAGAAACGATGCAAAAACTGCAAACAAGAATGAATTTACACAGACACACAATTAAGAATGAACAGGACACACCTGTGGGAAAACATTTCTCTGGCCGGGGACACTGTATGAAAGATCTAAAAGTTTTAATACTAAAAGGTCACTTCAAGGGCAACAGAGAAAGAAAAATTTGGGAATTCAAATTGATAAGGATGTTCAATTCACTGACAACAGAACTAAATATAACACCTGGCTTTATGACTCACTACATGGACACAATTCACACCTCCAGATAATTAAACATTCCCAAGGCCTCTCATTTTGCAAAAAAAAAAAAAAACAACTAATTTGCTCTCCCTAACTTATCTGTAGGAGACATCACAACTTACACCTCATGAACAAATGTCTTGTTGTAACATCTCTCAAATGCTGTGCCTTTTGTCTCATGAATTCATTTGTAATCTTGCCTGAAGAAGGAGCCTCTGTGCTCTGAAAGCTTGCATATATATATATATAATTTCTGGTTAGCCAATAAAGGTATCACTCCGAGAATACTTTTGTCATTTTTGGCATACAAGTATTTACATCGATTTTTCTGGCTATCACGGTGCCACAATATAACTTTGTATTGTACATCAAACAGTGTTAGAAAGTTCAGAAAATTCCATTTTGCAATGATTAAAGTTCCGTTGTGAATTTTAGCGTGACTGGACCGTTCTTACGGAAATGTTTCCTGCCTCCTTCACTTAGATTCAGATCATACAGATAGTCAGACACCGCATTATCTCTGATACTATGGCCGATACAGCGCACATATAGATTATACTATAGAGTCCAAAAGTTTTGCTTTTTTTTTTTTTAAAATGTGATGACTTCTGTCTGGTTGTTGTGATGTAATTTCCCTGGTGAGGAATTGAAAGTGCATGAAGTTGTCATCATACAAGACCTTAATTGTAACCAAAATGCTTTTGAATATCATTCATATTCTCTGAAACAAGACCAAGAAAGGAAAAATTCTGCTGGGGTATGTAAACTTTTGAGCACAACTGTATCCTTGTTCATGGTAGCATTCATATTTCCATCAATTCTATGCCAAGGGCCAATGGCAGATGCAGAAAAGCAGCCCAAAACCATGAGATTGCCGCCACCATGTTTCACTGTAGGCGTTTGGTACCTTACATCATTACGTTTTCCAACTCTGCAGTATATACAGTGCTGCCATCACTACCAAACAGATTGAACTTGGATTCAACCGACCCCAACACCTTAGACCAATCTGTCTCTTTCCGTTGTCTGTGTTCTTTGGCAAACACAAGTTGGACCTTCCGGTTCTTTGCAGAGATGAAAGGCTTCTTGACTGGAACTCGTGCATTCAGCCCTACTGCTTAGTCGTCGCGACTCACTTTGACCCCATATTCTTTGTTCATTTTGTGGACATCAGATACTGACTTTTTCTTTATAATGTGATCAACTCTGGAGGAAGTTCTCCTTGGTCGTCCACTTCTAGGTTTGCCGGCTGTTCCAGAACCTTCTTTTTCTTTCTTTAATATACCTGACACTTGACTCTGAGAACAGGTGAATTCCATAGCTGCCTCTTTATGGCTTTTCCCTGACTTCACTCCCAGAATAATAAGCTTCCTGACATCTGGTGATAAATTTGGCTTTGTCTCTGCCATGTTTTTAACCTTAAAACGCAAAAAAAAAAATTTAGGCAAAATTCGACTGCCCATAACAAAATATGCAAAACATTTGGCCCAGCAAATGTTGAAAACTAACACATAAAGGGATAAAACAATGTCCAACACAATTTTTGTCCTGATAGCTGACAATCATTTGCTTCCAGTTAACTAAAATCACCAGAAAAATGGCCTCACAACAACCAAACAGAAGCAATCACAATTTAAAAAAAAAATGCTAAACTTTTGATGGCTACTGTATTCATACAGTCAGGTTTAGCTGAGCTGCCTTTATCATTTGGCACAAAGTACAGTATCACAACATTTAATGTGGCTGCAGGGAAACTAGGCTGTACTTTTGGAGATGCATATAAAAATATTTTTGGTTTTGTCACTCGGCCTCAAAAAATTTAGTTACATATCTGGTAAAAATCCCTGAGCTCTCCTGAACCCTGCTGCTTTTTTGCCGTTTTGCACTGCGTCGCTCCATTGCAGAGATACTCACATTTGTTGCTTTCGGAGTGCAGTATGTGAAATCTCTGCTTTGCAGTCCAACTTTGCATTTTTTCAGTCTTATTTGGGAGTGCGCACTTTCAGCCCTCCCTCCAAGACGCTGCCAATGATCACATGCTCGACTACTAGATCTTCTCCTGATCTGTGGAAGCAGAGAAGAAACAGCCCGTTGCACTACAAGCAGAGATTTCACATGCAGTGCTCCAAAAGACGCAAATGTGAATATCTCTGCAATGGAGCGACGCAGCGAAAAACGGAAAAGAGCTGCAGAATCAGGGGAGCTCAGGGACTTTTACAAGGTATTTAAGGAATCACCCTGTAAGAATTGAATTTTATCGTTCTGGGTCCAATTACTGGAAAGTGGATTGTATTATGTGTTGTGCACAGATATTACTCAGTATTGCAGGGTCTGATTACTGCACACTGGGGTCAGGTGGCTTTAGTGGTCCTATCACTGTCTTATTACAGTTTTTGTGGAGCATTATATGGCGGCACACGCAGTTTGGTACATGTGATGGGTCTCCTAACCATTTTCCTTCTGTATTTTTTTACAGAGAAGGACGGGAAGGCTTTCCATCCAACCTACGAGGAGAAGCTGAGGCTGGTGGCTGTGTACAAACAAGTCCTCCTGGGACCGTACAACCCCGACACGTGCCCCGAAGTCGGCTTCTTCGATGTCCTGGGCAACGATAGGAGGTAACGAACGTCGTGTGGTTTGTTTCACTGTATCACATTCCTATAAAAAAGTAGCCACTTTGTAAATAGCCTAACGTTTTCTTACCGTTTTGTATACACAGCACTGATGCAGATCTGTGTGTCTCCATGGTTACAGACTACACTACATATGTAGTCTGATCCTGCCATTGTATATTTTTCACCACTAAAGTAGCCGTCAGTGACTGCAGGGTGAACCTCATTACCATGAGCATTTATGGGAGCTGTGTACGCAAAACGGCAACAGATTTTCCATCATGGGCATGCATCGATCTGATGTGTCCAAAAAAAAAAAATAGGAATTGAAATGCAAAGTTTAATAGAAAACTGCAGACTGTTTCTTGCATAAAACTGAACGACGACGCGTTTCTAACCTCTTCATAGAAGCCTTTGCTCCCTCTGAGTGTCGTTCACACACTGTCGTCTTTCTCACAGGAAAGAATGGGCGGCCCTGGGCAACCTGAGCAAGCAGGAAGCCATGACGGAGTTTGTCACCCTCCTGAACAGATGCTGCCACCTCTTCTCCACATACGTCACATCCCATAAAATAGAGAAAGAAGAGCAGGAGAGAAAAAGGTACTAATCCCTACAATCCGTACATCCGGCATCGGTGGGGCACGGTAACTGCTGGTTTCCTCCAGAAACAGCGCCACACGTGTCCACAGGCTGTGCCTGGTATTGCAGCTCAGTACTATTAAAGTGAGTGGGGCTGAGCGGCAAGGTGACGCACAACCTGCAGACAGGTACCTGAAAACAACTCCAGCACTAATAGTTACTGGAGACGTTCTTAAAGGGACCGCTCTGCAGATTGTGCAGTGAACCCACCCCAACTCTACCAGAAGAGGCGCTGGTGATGCTGATAGATAGGAGATGGTTTGCAGCGGTTTTCTATGGATGCCGGACCTGGGTCCTGCAAATCTTTCTGCTCCAGTCTATAGCAGAGGTTAGCGGCAGTCGCTATCTCACAAGATAGATGATGATCGACATCTGGGTCACGTTTTTCCACACTTAAAGGGGTTGTCTGTTAGTTTAAAGGAGCTTTCTGTTTCCTGCAGGGATAACGTCACGTCACTCTATCAGATTGCTGCAGCCAATCACTGGCATGTACAGCATGAGACCGTAGAAACCAGTGATCGACTGCAGCAGTCACATGGATTATACAACATCATCGCTGCAGGAAAAAAAGTGATGGCCGCCAGAGTGTGAGCACGGGAGAAGCGAAGGAGTCATCAGGCGAGAAATATTTGTTTTTTATGGGTCAATTTTGTAAAATTTCCAACTGCCTTAAGTGGTATCAAATCCCTATCATATCACTAACTTAAAGCCGCAGCAGTTCTTAAACTTTGACTAAGTTTGATACATAGAATCCAACCTGCAGTGTAAAGCATGGGGGACAAAACAGCAGTATGAGACTGACAGGACATGAGGCATCTTTCAGGTTACCTCCTACTCCAGTACTAATTGCAGTATAGCTGGAGTCAGTGATTATGGATTTACGGAGCAGTCGGTATGTAAGACCGGAGGGATCATGGACCGGACTTCTGCTTTAAGTCCCAGGAAGTGAGAACGGTTGACGCTGCTGCAAAAATCATGTCCGACATAGTTCAGTGTAAAGCGTCATCTGCTGACTTTACTGGAGAGAAGAGAAGGAGCGGAGACGGCGGGAAGAGGAGGAGCGGCAGCGGCTGCTGCGAGAGGAGGAGAAGCGGAGGAAAGAAGAGGAGCAGAGGCTGCGGAGAGAGGAGGAAGAGAGGATGCGAGCGGAGGATGAACGGTTTAGAATGGAACAGCAGAAGTAAGTACTCCCATCGGAAGTCACTCATCTTTCTTAAAGGATATTTTTGGGTGGGTCACTCATTCAGGACCCTCGTAGTATGAGCCATAGTGCAAGGAGCAGTCTGTTGTATGCAATGCTGGTGACCGGTTGGAGGGTACATGCGCTGGGGTCACCAACAATGGGGTCCACGGAGCCCTGTCACATTCATTTTAATGGAAAATTACTAAAGCTCTGCCGGCCACAGGCAATGGCGGGTGCAGCAGTCATTAGGGCAGGATCGTGCATTTGTGTTTCAAATCTTAATTCTATTTTTTTTTTTTTGCAGGCAGCAGATCACGGCCGCCCTGAACTCGCAGACAGCGGTGCAGTTTCAGCAGTACGCAGCGCAGCAGTACCCGGGGAACTTCGAGCAACAGCAGCTCCTGATCCGGCAGCTGCAGGAACAGCACTACCAGCAGTACATGCAGCAGCTGTACCAAGTGCAGCTCGCTCAGCAACAGGTAGACGCAGCGCACAGACCCCCGAGCCTCACTGCTCTGAGCTGCATTTACCTGTCGGACCATGTTCCCACGTAGCATAAATGCTGCAGGGTTTGGTTTTTTTTGCAGAAAATCCCCTGTGTTTAAAACGGTGTTTCCCAAACTCCAGTCCTCACGGCCCCCATAGGTCATGTTTTCAGGATTTCCTTAGTATTTCCATCACCTGTGTAATACTATCAAGGCATCAGGAATTCTCTCACCTGTGTAATACGAAGGAGATCCTGAAACATGACCTGTGGGGGCCGTGAGGACTGGAGTTTTGGAAACACTGGTTTAAAAGTTTGAGGAAACTTCTTGTGCTTCCCGGAAAACTCCTGGCCGCTGTGCATCTAAAGACGTTGCTGAAATTTGTGTTTTTTTGGTTTGTTTATTTTTTCCTGTGGAGCCGAAAAAATGCATGAAAAAATGCCCTCGCTTCTTGTACAGAATTAATAAAACCTTCAGATCTTCAACAATAAATGGGGTAAAAACAGCTGTAAAAATACAATGATCAGAGTAGATTGCTATTGCGGGTTTTGATGTAGAAAATAAACCCTGCACTTTACGCTCCCTGGAACCTGAACTAATTAACTAATTGTTTTTAGTAAGAAAAAAATAAAAAAATTGCGCGGCTGAGTCTTGCTCTTGATGATGGCGGTGCGCTGAGTAGCTGGTTGATTAGATGCAGCGTTTATAAGTGGAAGACAGTGGGATTTGTGTGCAGCGTCTATTGGAGCCTGTGGTTGTCTGAAACGCTGCCTCATTAGAAGTTAAGCTTCTTTGTTCTTCCCCTCATGCTTTACACTGCAGTTTTGCTTTGCAGCATACAAGAAATGAAGAATGCTCATAAATGACGTGGTGTTACCCTCTCCTTACCCTCTCGGCCTTACAGAAACAGCAGGAGGCACTTTCGGCTGGAACCAGCTCCCCTGTCAGTTCTCCATCCAAGATGAACATGGGAAGCATCACCGGCTCCGGAGAAGCCCCCTCGGTCAATGGACAAACCCACCCACACATAGACAATGCTGAGAAAGAACTGGAGGCCGACCCCGCTGGAAGACCTGCTGGAGAACGCGCCTAAAGGTGCGTCCTATTGACCCCAGTGGGGTTGGGGTCTGTTGGGTGGACAAACAGACGATACCTGGACATTGGCTAATGGTTTATGTTTGCTCATTATTTTTCCACTTCCTTCTCTCTACAGAGTCCACGCCGGTCATTGCTGCCCCATCCATGTGGACAAGACCCCAAATTAAAGACTTCAAAGAGAAGATCCGGCAGGACGCGGATTCAGTCATCACCGTCGGAAGAGGAGAGGTGATCACAGTCCGGGTCCCCACACACGAGGAGGGCTCCTATCTTTTCTGGGAGTTTGCCACAGATAACTTTGACATTGGTTTTGGGGTTTACTTTGAATGGACAGACTCCCCAAACACGGCTGTGAGCGTGCACGTCAGCGAGTCCAGCGAGGACGAGGACGAAGGTACTTTGTACAATTTTCATACTTCATTCCTGTACAATAAATACTGTAGCAGGTCTTCACTGCATCTCACCCCCTCTTCCTGAAGAGGTCGGGGGTCTCTCGAGAAGCAGCATCTTACCCCCTCGTTTTAAGGAGGTTGGGGCCTCTCGAGAAGCAGTGTCTTACCCCCTCGTCTTAAGGAGGTTGGGGCCTCTCAAGAAGCAGTGTCTCACCCCCTCGTCTTGAGGAGGTTGGGGCCTCTCGAGAAGCAGCGTCTCACCCCTTTGATTTGAGGAGTTTGGGCCTCTTGAGAAGCAGCATCTCACCCCTTCGTCCTGAGGAGGTCGGGGGGTCTCTCTAGAAGCAGCATCTCACCCTTTCGTCCTGAGGAGTTAGGGGGTCTCACCCCCTCGCCCTGAAGAGTTCTGGGGGTCCTATTGAAGCAGCGTCTCACCCCCTCGTCCTGAGCAGGTTGGGGGCCTGTTGAGAAGCAGCGTCTCACCACCTCATCCGGACGAGGTAGGGGGCCTTTCGAGAAGCAGCGTCTCACCCCCTCATCCGGACGAGGTAGGGGGCCTTTCGAGAAGCAGCGTCTCACCCCCTCATCCGGACGAGGTCGGGGCCTCTTGAGAAGCAGCGTCCCACCCCCTTGTTCCGAGGAGGTCGGAGGCTTCTGGAGAAGCACCAACTGGTCATGGATGTTCACCTCTGCAGGAGATCAAAAACCAACAATGTGCTCTCTGGGGCGTTACTGTGGTCTCTCTTGCTTTCCGTAGGTTAAGATTGACCTATCAGACTGGCGGGATGGTTGAGTCGCTGCCTAATTTATCCTCTCCCCAATGCCAGTAGTGGAGGAGCTGTGCCTCTGCAGAGGGAAAACGGGCCGCATCTAGCGTCAGAGAGGCTCATTCACACTTTAAAGTAAAAAGCTTGCGAGCGTGCTCTCCTTGCCAAGGAAACCAGTCACCACTGATAGTTTGTAGAGGTGGCCGGTATCCTAGGCAACCAGCTGTAAACTATAGAATTAAGAATACCTCCATATTTGACAACAGAGATACTTTTTAATAAAGAGTGAAATGTAAAGTTCCTGGTGTTTACAAGCACTTTGCAATTTTACCCAGCGAAGATGGAGGAAAAACCGCACCAAAAACGGATCAGATCAGCATGAGTCGCCCTGTACTCTCTCTGCGGGATTTCTGTAAGACTGCTTGTTTCCGGATTATTCCCGGAAGACCCCTTTATGCTTCTGTTTTAGCTCCGCGCCCATGACTTGTCCCACTCTGATATCCTGGACTCACTCCTGACTTGTGTCTGTTCTTTACAGAGAATCCCAACAACGAAGAGAAAGCCGAAAAGACGCCAACAAGCCTCAGCTGGAGGAGATTGTGCCGGTCTACAGGCGGGATTGTCACGAAGAGGTGGACGCCGGCAGCCACCAGTACCCCGGCCGGGGGCTCTACCTGCTCAAATTTGACAACTCTTATTCCTTGTGTCGTTCAAAATCTGTGTACTACAGAGTGTATTATACTAGATAAAGGAGGGGCCTGCGGTCAGGGGGAGGAGCCGGCAATCAGGGGGAGGGGCAAGTGATCATGGGGCGGGGCCTGCAATCAGGGGGAGGGGCCAGGGCAGTAAGTCGCTCACATGACCTGGATCCTTTTCGATAAGTGTCGCCTCCTCATCGCTCCTCGTGGCGGCCGACACTAATTCAGAGTGCTGTGATTTAACCCGTTCTTTGCCACTACGATTGGTGGACATGAAAGGGGTTAAACATAATTTGGCTGTGCCTGCACTTTTGTGTTTTGTGTTTTTTTTCGCACTTGTTTGGGATTTTTAATTCTATTCTATGTGCGCCCACTCGGGGGCATTTCATGATCTGTTCAGAAGATGAACGCGCATGAGAAGCGTCATGGAGGAGGGGGCACCTTTGTGTTGGGTACCAGGGTAGTGGGCGCCCCCTCAAGACTGGTGGAAGGGTAAAGGTCCCATGCGTTCCCCTCGGTCTGCCCTATTCTGTACCACGCGCAGGTAGCTCAGCGCCATCGCAAACAGCAACGGTTTCTCCTCCACTATAGGTCAGGGCAAATCCGAAATGTGCTGTTGCCTCTCTGGTATCAGCCGTCTGTAGCGGGCAGGAGAGGGTAGTGGGGAAAGTTTCTTATCTCTTCTCTCATCAGTCTGATTTGTCTGATCTTGTACCATGTAAAATATGTAACAAATATGAGAAATGGTTTATAATAATAATAATCATATGGAATAATCTGTCCTGTGTGATCTGGTGGAAACACTGCACCTCCCCCAATGCCCCGCAGCAGAGCATGCGCTATGTGAGACCACCAGGGGTGGGCCGCAGGGCGGAGGGGGGGGTTCACGAAGCCTGAGAAGCTAGGAGGAATCTGGCAGACTTGCGATTGCTGCTCTGGAGGTGATAACAGCATTTCCTATAGATTTTACCTGTATGATGCTGCACTACGCCTTGTTGCTGTATAAGGGTAAGTCACAGGGCAACGGTCTCTGGTTGTTGTGAAACTTCAACTCCCAGCATGCCCGGACAGCTCCTTGACTTTAGTTTGACTTGCACTAATACATTATGTAATTTCCGTTGTTTTCTATGAAGGCGTCGCTTTTCTATATCGCGTCCAATGAGCTGGATGAGGGCAGAATACGGCCGCCATACATTTACCATGGGAGATGGCTGATCGGCTCTGTGTATCGCTCAGTGCACCTATGTGGGAGCAGTCAGGGCGGCCATATTGCTCATCACTCAGCTTTCCCAGAAACTGAACGGAGGGATAGAATTTGCCCCTGCAAATGATACTATGAGCTGTAGGGATTAATGGCCAGACATTTAGATCCAGACTGTAGAGATTGTGGACGGTGGGGATCAGGCTGGTCACAGGACAGGGCCGTGCAGATGGTTTCCGCTCTGCATTGGGGGGCGCAGGTATCGTATACGGCTCCTATTATAAGGCGCTATACAGGTCGGGTGTTGGACTTTGCTGCCAGCAGCTGCACTTCTCCCTGCAGAAATGAGACCACCCATCCCCTTCAGCAGAGCAGTGATCAGAGCTATGGACGGGTGGGCTGTAACATTAGGGGCCCCTGGTACTCAACTTTCAGCCTGGAAGCAAGAAAAATCTCAGGTGCCAATGATCATGTGGTTCAGTGTGATGTGAATGTTCAGGAATCTGCACCAATTTATTTACTATGTCTAAAGTCTGTCTTCTAATACAAGAATTAAGGTGCTGCCAGCAGCCACCACTAGAGGGCACCAGTGGTGTATGCACTGAGCTCTGCGCTGGCAGCAGCCTCCACTAGAGGGCACCTGTGGTGTATGCACTGAGCTCTGCGCTGCCAGCAGTCTCCACTAGAGGGCGCCTGTGGTGTATGCACTGAGCTCTGCGCTGCCAGCAGCCTCCACTAGAGGGCACCTGTGGTGTATGCACTGAGATCTGCACTGCCAGCAGCCTCCACTAGAGGGCACCTGTGGTGTATGCACTGAGATCTGCACTGCCACCAGCCTCCACTAGAGGGCACCTGTGGTGTATGCACTGAGATCTGCACTGCCAGCAGCCTCCACTAGAGGGCACCTGTGGTGTATGCACTGAGCTCTGCTCTGCCAGAAGTCTCCACTAGAGGGCGCCTGTGGTGTATGCACTGAGCTGTGCGCTGCCAGCAGTCTCCACTAGAGGGCACCTGTGGTGTATGCACTGAGATCTGCACTGCCAGCAGCCACCACTAGAGGGCACCTGTGGTATGTTGAATGCACTGAGCTCCATACCACCATCAGCCACCACTAGAGGGCACCTGTGCTGTTGTATGCACTGAGCTGTGCCTTTCCTGTGCTGTTGTTATGGACAGAGCTCTGCGCTGCCAGCAGCCACCACTAGAGGGCGCCTGCGGTATGTTGTATGCACTGAACTCTGCGCTGGCTGCTGCCACCACTGGAGGGCACTTTCGTTATGTACTGAGCTCCATGCAGCCAGCGGTCACCATTAGAGGACGCCTGTTGTATGTACTGAGCTCCGCACTGCCTGCAGTAACCACTAGAGGATGCCTGTGGTGTATGCACTGAGCTCTGCGCTGCCAGCAGCCTCCACTAGAGGATGCCTGTGGTGAATGCCCTGAGATCTGCGCTGCCAGCAGCCACCACTAGAGGGCGCCTGTGGTGTATGCACTGAGATCTGCACTGCCAGCAGCCTCCAATAGAGGACGCCTGTGGTGTATGCACTGAGATCTGCGCTGCCAGCAGCCACCACTAGAGGGCGCCTGTGGTGTATGCACTGAGATCTGCGCTGCCAGCAGTCACCACTAGAGGGCGCCTGTGGTGTATGCACAGAGATCTGCGCTGCCAGCAGTCACCACTAGAGGGCGCCTGTGGTATGGTGTATGCACTGTGCTCTGCACTGCCAGCAGCCACCACTAGAGGGAGCCTGTGGTGTATGCACAGAGATCTGCGCTGCCAGCAGTCACCACTAGAGGGCGCCTGTGGTATGATGTATGCACTGTGCTCTGCGCTGCCAGCAGCCACCACTAGAGGGCGCCTGTGGTATGGTGTATGCACTGTGCTCTGCGCTGTCAGCAGCCACCACTAGAGGGCGCCTGTGGTGTATGCACTGAGCTCTGCGCTGCCAGCAGCCACCACTAGAGGGTGCCTGTGATGTGTTGTATGCACTGAGATCTGCGCTGTCAGCAGCCTCCACTAGAGGGCGCCTGTGGTGTATGCACTGAGATCTGCGCTGCCAGCAGCCTCCACTAGAGGGCGCCTGTGGTGTATGCACTGAGATCTGCGCTGCCAGCAGCCTCCACTAGAGGGCACCTGTGGTGTATGCACTGAGATCTGCGCTGTCAGCAGCCTCCACTAGAGGGTGCCTGTGGTGTATGCACTGAGATCTGTGCTGCCAGCAGCCTCCACTAGAGGGCACCTGTGGTGTATGCACTGAGATCTGCGCTGTCAGCAGCCTCCACTAGAGGGTGCCTGTGGTGTATGCACTGAGATCTGCGCTGCCAGCAGCCTCCACTAGAGGGCGCCTGTGGTGTATGCGCTGAGCTCTGCATTGCCTGCGCTGTTGTATGGACAGAGCTCTGCGTTGCCAGCAGCCACCACTAGAGGGCGCCTACGGTATGTTGTATGCACTGAACTCTGCGCTAGCTGCAGCCACCACTGGAGGGCACCTGCTGTATATAATGAGCTTCATGCTGCCTGCGGTCACCACTAGAGGGCGCCTGTGGTGTGTTGTATGCACTGAGCTCCCCCTAGTGGTGGCTGTGAGTAATCAGCATTTTAAAGTCTTATGTAAAAAGATAAAATAAATTAAAATTGTGTACAACTTGGAAAGGTGGACAGGTCACTAATGGGCTCCAATATTGAATTTGCCCTGAAAAATCAGCTATTCCCATCAATGAGCTCTCGCTGAGCAGCACATATGTGCTTAACCCCTTATTAGTCAATCATTCCTGAAAACCCCCCCATTACCCTGCAGTAACCCTAAATCCCCGTAGCCTTTGCAGGGCGTCCGTGTGTTATACCTGCACTGAATCTGTATTTCAGCCTCTCGTCCTTTGGGGCCTCAGGATCTTGACGAGTTCCCCTGAAGACCCCCAGATGCAGAATGTCCCCATGATGGAAGGTTTCCCAGCATATAGCATCCATCGCCCCTTGTCAGCGCTGCCTGCCGGGGCCGGACGTTAACCCTTTCTTTCCCCGTGAGCCCCCTCTCGTCTCGTTGCTGCCTTCCAGCTCTTCACCAATCAGCGAATCGTATTGGTGAGGACCGGGGAGCGCCGCTGCCTGTGCGGATACTTCCACTGCAAGAAGCCGAGAGATGAGCGACTGCTCGCAGCAGAAGTATCCCGACCCGCAGCGCCGCTCCCCGGTCCTCCCTTCACACCCTAGCCGCTGATGTCCCCACAGTATCCGCATGGTGTTACAAAGGTCCGGACATTTGTGTTAAAAATCGCTGATTGGTCGCTGGCGCTGCCCGCGACCAATCACCGATTTGGGCGCCAAATTTAAATATCGGCCGCGACCAATCACCGATCTTGGCTCCACATTTAAACACCGCTCTCGGCTTCTCGGAGTGGAAGTATCCGCACAGGCAGCGGCGCTCCCCGGTCCTCACTAATACGATTCCGCTCCCCGCTCCTCACCAATACGATTCGCTGATTGGTCGCGTGCGGAGAGCGCGACCAATCAGTGATGTTGGCGCTAAAGTTAAACACCACTGTGCTGATTGGTCGCCGACGCTGTGCGCGACCAATCACCGATTTGGGCGGCACATTTAAATAGCGTCCGCGACCAATCAGTACAGCGGTGTTTAAATGTGGAGCCAAGATCGGTGATTGGTCGCGGCCGATATTTAAATTTGGCGCCGAAATCGGTGATTGGTTGCGGGCAGCGCCAGCGACCAATCAGCAATTTTTAACACAAATGCTGACATCCATGCGGCTAGGGCGTGAAGGGAGGACCGGGGAGCGGCGCTGTGGGTCCAATTGGTCGCGGCCGCTATTTAAATGTGCCGCACAAATCGTTGATTGGTTGCGGACTTGGCCCGCGACCAAGCACTGATCTTGCGGCCAAAGTTAAACACTACTGTGCTGATTGGTCGCGGACTCTGCCCGCGACCAATCACGGATTTGGGCGCCAAATTTAAATATCGGCCGCGACCAATCACCGATCTTGGCTCCACATTTAAACACCGCTGTGCTGATTGGTCGCTGCCGATATTTAAATGTGGCTCCCAAACCGGTGAGTGGTCGCGGGCGGCGTCGCCGACCAATCAGCACAGCGGTGTTTAAATGTGGAGCCAAGATCAGTGATTGGTCGGGTCCGAAGACCGCGACCAATCATCGAATCTTCTTGGTGAGGACCGGGGAGCGCTGCTGCCTGTGCGGCTACTTACGCTGCGAGAACCCGGGACATAGTGGGCGCTGGCAGCAGAAGTATCCCGACCCGCAGCGCCGCTCCCCGGTCCTCCCTTCCGCATGGAGGTCAGTGGCACCGGCGGTCCTTCCGCTGCTACCAGCCGGGAGATGAGCGCCTTGCGCCGCTCATCTCCCGGCTGCATCTCCGTCCCGCAGATGGGTCCGGCGGTCGGGTTCCTTCTGCTGTTGCTGGCCGGGAGATGAGCGCCTCGCGGAGCTCATCTCCCGGCTGCATCGCCGCTCAGCTCCGTCCCCCAGATGAGCCGCTAACGGCCGCCATCTTTTTTCAGAAATCCCACAGCGCTGATTGGCCGCTGCCGGACCAATGAGCGACGCGGGATTTCCTGGACAGACAGACAGACAGACAGACAGATGGGATAAGACGATTATATATATATAGATAATTTACCTTTCTCCTCATTAAAGATGGAATTAGCGGCTTTTTGATTTTCTTATGATGTAAAAACTGCGCCTGAGATGATTCATTACGGTGTAATACAATCACCCCACGAGGAGCTTTTACAATCTGTTATAGAGACCTGATGCTTAAAGGGGTTGTCTACTTTTATATACCCCCCCCCCTATAAGGGGATGGGGGGCAGTGATGGCATTTAATGGGGGTTGGTCACGCTCCCTTTATTAGTACGACACCAGCTTGTCTGTTCTGCTTAAAAGCCTCTCTATATGCCCTATTACTTCCTATGGCTATCATGCAGAATATTTGTAACTTTTAGGTTGTTCTGTGCTATATTATTTTTTAATAGCATCAAAATTCCCCATGTAAATTATAAATTTCTTTCTGCTTTGCTCATAGCCACCACTAGAGGGTGCCACATGCATACAGATTTGTGTTCCTTATATAAACAGAATGCAAAGAACTCCCCCTAGTGTTGGCTGCAGGTACCTAGAATGTAACATCAATGACTTGGGTTGAGGAAATAAAACGTACAATTATGTACTAAATGGTAAAACAATGGGTAAAATAGTCGCTATAGACTTGCGTGTATGGGCGGAAGTTGAAGTCCACTTTAGTGACCAGTGGCCGGCAAATAAAATGATGGGATGCATTAAAAGAGGCCGAGCTGCTCCTGAGGAGAACGTCCTTCTGCCTTTATACAAGTCCCTATTGCGGCCACACAGGACTGGGGACAATTTTGGGCTCCAGTCTATAAGGAAGATATAGATGAACTAGAGCGGGTGCAGAACAACCAAGGTGATGAAGGGAATGAGGGACTGCAGAGGACGAGGGATCAGACTGGGGGTTATTCAGTTTGGAGAAAAGACGGCTGACGGGAAATCTCATTACAATGGAGAAATGGATGAGGGGACAGGACCCAGATTTTCTGATGATCTTTCTACACCTTGATCTGCAACAATGACAAGGAGGCGTCCTCTCCATCTTCTATATATATAATTCAGTCAGTCAGTCAGTCAGTCAAGGAAATCCCGCGTCGCTCATTGGTCCGGCAGCGGTCAATCAACGCCGCGGGATTTCTGAAAAAAGATGGCGGCAGTTAGCGGCTCATCTCCCGGCCGGCAACAGCAGAAGGAACCCGACCGCCGGACCCATCTGCGGGACGGAGATGCAGCCGGGAGATGAGCGGCGCGAGGCGCTCATCTCCCGGCCGGTAGCAGGGGAAGGACCGCCGGCGCCGCTGACCTCCATGCGGAAGGGAGGACCGGGGAGCGGCGCTGCGGGTCGGGATACTTCTGCTGCGAGCGCCCGCTATGTCCCGGGTTCTCGCAGCATAAGTAGCCGCACAGGCAGCGCTGCTCCCCGGTCCTCACCAAGACGATTCGATTATTGGTCGCGGTCTTCGGACCCGACCAATCACTGATCTTAGCGCAAAAGTTAAATACCGCTGTGCTGATTGGTCGCCGACGCTGCCCGCGACCAATCACCGATTTGGGCGCCACATTTAAATATCGGCCGCGACCAATCAGCACAGCGGTGTTTAAATGTGGAGCAAAGATCTGTGATTGGTCGCGACCGATATTTAAATTTGGTGCCCAAATCGGTGATTGGTCGCGGGCAGCGTCCGAGACCAATCAGCACAGTAGTGTTTCACTTTGGCCGCAAGATCAGTGATTGGTCGCGGGCCAAGTCCGCGACCAATCAACGATTTGTGCGGCACATTTAAATACCGGCCACGACCAATTGGATGTCAGCGCCGCTCCCCGGTCCTCCCTTCACGCCCTAGCCGCATGGATGTCAGCGGCGCTGCCTGTGCAGCTACTTCCGCTCCGAGAACCCGGGACATGAGCAGGCGCTCGGAGCAGAAGTATCCCGACCCGCAGCGCCGCTCCCCGGTCCTCCCTTCACACCCTAACCGCTGATGTCCCCACAGTATCCGCATGGTGTTACAAAGGTCCGGACATTTGTGTTAAAAATCGCTGATTGATCGCTGGTGCTGCCCGCGACCAATCACCGATTTGGGCGCCAAATTTAAATATCGGCCGCGACCAATCACCGATCTTGGCTCCACATTTAAACACCGCTGTGCTGATTGGTCACGGTCGATATTTGAATTTGGCACCCAAATCGGTGATTGGTCGCGGGCAGCGCCAGCGACCAATCAGCGATTTTTAACACAAATGTCCGGACCTTTGTAACACCATGCGGATACTGTGGAGACATCAGCGGCTAGGGTGTGAAGGGAGGACCGGGGAGCGGCGCTGCCGGTCGGGATATTTCTGCTGCGAGCGCCCGCTCATGTCCCGGGTTCTCGCAGTGGAAGTAGCCGCACAGGCAGCGGCGCTCCCCGGTCCTCACTAATACGATTCCGCTCCCCGCTCCTCACCAATACGATTCGCTGATTGGTCGCGTGCAGAGAGCGCGACCAATCAGTGATCTTGGCGCTAAAGTTAAACACCGCTGTGCTGATTGGATGCGGACGCCAGACGCGTCCAATCACCGAGATTGGCGCCAAATTTAAACAACGCTCTGCTGATTGGTCGCGGACTCCAGCTGCGACCAATCAGCGATTTTGGCGCCAAATTTAAACACCGCTCTGCTGATTGATCGCGGTCGCTGGCCGAGATCAATCAGCAGTATTGGGGCCAAATTTAAACCTCACTCTGCTGATTGGTCGCAACCACCGGCCGCGACCAATCTGCGTTATTTTGTGCCAAATTTAAACAACGCTCTGCTGATTGGTCGCGGCCGTCAGCCGCGATTAATTAGCGATTTTGGCGCCAAATTTAAACATGCTCTCCAGTCCTCACTAACACGGTTTGCTGATTGGTCGCGGCCGCCGCCCGCGACTAAGCGATTTTGGCGCAAAATTCAACCACCGCTCTGCTGATTGGTCGAGGCCGCCGGCCGAGATCAATCAGCAGTATTGGTGCCAAATTTAAACACCGCTTCGCTGATTGGTCGCGGTGGCCGGCCGCGACCAAGCAGCGAAATTGGCACCAAATTTAAACGCTCTGCTGATTGGTCGAGGCCGCTGGCCGTGACCAATCAGCCATATTGGTGCCAAATTTAAACACCGCTTCGCTGATTGGTCGCGGTGGCCGGCCGCGACCAAGCAGCGAAATTGGCGCCAAATTTAAACACCGCTCTGCTGATTGGTCGCGGTTACCGGTCTCGAATAATCAGCATTATTAGTGCCAAATTTAAACACCGCTGTGCTGATTACTCGCGACCAATCTGCGATATAGGCGCCAAATTTTAACACCGCTTTGCTGATTGGTTACGGTTGCCGGCCTCGACCAATCAGCGATTTTGCCGCAAAATTGAAACACAGCTCTGCTGATTGCGCCCGGTCGGCCGCATACCTATTCTAGAATACCCGATGCATTAGAATCGGGCCACCATCTAGTCTAATCATAATAACAGACGGGGATTCTTTACTGTAAGAGCATTAAGACTATGGATCTCTCTGTCACATGATGCTGTCATGGTGGATTCACTACCAGTATACAAGGAGGGCCTGGACACCTTTCTTGAAGAATATAATCTTATAGTTTCTAGATTGTGTGATGATGGTGATCCAGGGAACTCGCCTGATTGCCGTTTGTGGAGTCAGGAAGGAATTTTCCCCTGATATGGGGCAATTAGCATCTGTCTCCCGGGGTTTTTGTTTTCTTTCCTCTAGATCAGTGTTTCCCAAACTCCAGTCCTCATGGCCCCACAGGTCATGTTTTCAGGATCTCCTTAGTGTTACACAGGTGATGGAAGTATCATCAAGACATCAGGAATTCTCTCACCTGTGCAACACTATGGAAATCCTGAAAACGTGACCTGTGGGGGGCCGTGAGGATGGGGTTTGGGGAACACTGCTCTAGATCAACGTGTTATTGTACTGGTTGAACTTGATGGACTTGTGCAGTCAACCTAAAAGGGAGTCAGCACAGAATGACTGTTCAAACCAAGCGCAGGCGCTTAGTGCATCATGGTGCAGCCAAACATTGAAGGTCGCCTTCCCACGTGCTTGTTTTCTCTCCATTTGCACACCTCGCCCCCCCCCACCTTTGATGATAGCTCTTGCTTCATAGAGCAATGTTTGGCCAAATCACGGTGCACCGAGGGCCGGTGCTTGGTTTAAACAGTCGTTCTGTGCTGTCAGACTCGTTTTAAATGTTTGGCCTCGCCAAAGGTGCACTAAGCGCCTGTGTTATCACAGAATAGTGAGGACCGGTGTAGAGCGTGAGGCGTGGACATGGTGGTATCACAATAGTGAGGACTGGTGTAGAGCGTGAGGCGTGGACATGGTGGTATCACAATAGTGAGGACGGATGTAGAGCGTGAGGCGTGGACATGGTGGTATCACAATAGTGAGGACGGGTGTAGAGCGTGAGGCGTGGACATGGTGGTATCACAATAGTGAGGACGGGTGTAGAGCGTGAGGCGTGGACATGGTGGTATCACAATAGTGAGGACGGGTGTAGAGCGTGAGGCGTGGACATGGTGGTATCACAATAGTGAGGACGGGTGAGATCGTGAGGCGTGGACATGGTGGTATCACAATAGTGAGGACGGGTGAGATCGTGAGGCGTGGACATGGTGGTATCACAATAGTGAGGACGGGTGTAGAGCGTGAGGCGTGGACATGGTGGTATCACAATAGTGAGGACGGGTGTAGAGCGTGAGGCGTAGACATGGTGGTATCACAATAGTGAGGATGGGTGAGATCGTGAGGCGTGGACATGGTGGTATCACAATAGTGAGGACGGGTGTAGAGCGTGAGGCGTGGACATGGTGGTATCACAATAGAGAGGACGGGTGTAGAGCGTGAGGCGTGGACACGGTGGTATCACAATAGTGAGGACGGGTGTAGAGCGTGAGGCGTGGACATGGTGGTATCACAATAGTGAGGACGGGTGAGATCGTGAGGCGTGGACATGGTGGTATCACAATAGTGAGGACGGGTGTAGAGCGTGAGGCGTGGACATGGTGGTATCACAATAGTGAGGACGGGTGTAGAGCGTGAGGCGTGGACGGGTGTAGAGCGTGAGGCGTGGACATGGTGGTATCACAATAGTGAGGACGGATGTAGAGCGTGAGGCGTGGACATGGTGGTATCACAATAGTGAGGACGGGTGTAGAGCGTGAGGCGTGGACATGGTGGTATCACAATGGTGAGGATGGGTGTAGAGCGTGAGGCGTGGACATGGTGGTATCACAATAGTGAGGACGGGTGTAGAGCGTGAGGCGTGGACATGGTGGTATCACAATAGTGAGGACGGGTGAGATCGTGAGGCGTGGACATGGTGGTATCACAATAGTGAGGACGGGTGAGATCGTGAGGCGTGGACATGGTGGTATCACAATAGTGAGGACGGGTGTAGAGCGTGAGGCGTGGACATGGTGGTATCACAATAGTGAGGACGGGTGTAGAGCGTGAGGCGTAGACATGGTGGTATCACAATAGTGAGGATGGGTGAGATCGTGAGGCGTGGATATGGTGGTATCACAATAGTGAGGACGGGTGTAGAGCGTGAGGCGTGGACATGGTGGTATCACAATAGTGAGGACGGGTGTAGAGCGTGAGGCGTGGACATGGTGGTATCACAATAGTGAGGACGGGTGAGATCGTGAGGCGTGGACATGGTGGTATCACAATAGTGAGGACGGGTGTAGAGCGTGAGGCATGGACATGGTGGTAGCACAATAGTTAGGACGGGTGTAGAGCGTGAGGCGTGGACATGGTGGTAGCACAATAGTGAGGACGGGTGTAGAGCGTGAGGCATGGACATGGTGGTAGCACAATAGTGAGGACGGGTGTAGAGCGTGAGGCATGGACATGGTGGAAACACAATAGTTAGGACGGGTGTAGAGCGTGAGGCGTGGACTCTGTGTTGTCACACAATATAATCACATCTAGTAACAGAACCTTTAATGGATGTTTTATACAAAAGTGAACATTCGCTCTGAAGTCTTAAAACCCTATAATTCAAGAAACTATTTCCTCCATACGAAATGCACGTGTAGATAGTGAGTCGTGGACACGGTGGTATCACAATAGTGAGCACGGGTGTAGAGCGTGAGTCGTGGACCCGGTAGTGTCACAATAGTGAGGACGGGTGTAGATCGTGAGTCGTAGACGCGGTGGTATCACAATAGTGAGGACGGGTGTAGATCGTGAGTCGTGGACACGGTGGTATCACAATAGTGAGGACGAGTGTAGATCGTGAGTCGTGGACGCGGTGGTACCACAATAGTAAGGACGAGTGTAGACCGTGAGTCGTGGACGCGGTGGTATCACAATAGTGAGGACGAGTGTAGAGCGTGAGTCGTGGACGCGGTATCACAATAGTGAGGACGGGTGTAGATCGTGAGTCGTGGACGCGATGGTATCACAATAGTGAGGACGAGTGTAGATCGTGAGTCGTGGACGCGGTGGTATCACAATAGTGAGGACGGGTGTAGAGCGTGAGTCGTGGACGCGGTGGTATCACAATAGTGAGGACGGGTGTAGAGCGTGAGTCGTGGACACGGTGGTATCACAATAGTGAGGACGGGTGTAGAGCGTGAGTCGTGGACGTGGTGGTATCACAATAGTGAGGACGGGTGTAGAGCGTGAGGCGTGGACATGGTGGTAACACAATAGTGAGGACGGGTGTAGATCGTGAGTCGTGGACACGGTGGTATCACAATAGTGAGGACGATTGTAGATCGTGAGTCGTGGACGCGGTGGTAACACACAATAGTGAGGACAGGTGTAGATCGTGAGTCGTGCACGCGGTAGTGTCACAATAGTGAGGACGGGTGTAGATCATGAGTCGTGGACGGGGTGGTAACACACAATAGTGAGGACGGGTGTAGAGCGTGAGTCGTGGACATGGTGGTATCACAATAGTGAGGACGGGTGTAGATCGTGAGTCATGGGCGCGGTGGTAACACAATAGTGAGGACGGGTGTAGATCGTGAGTCGTGGGCGCGGTGGTAACACAATAGTGAGGACGGGTGTAGATCGTGAGTCGTGGACGCGGTGGTAACACACAATAATGAGGACGGGTGTAGATCGTGAGTCGTGGACCCGATGGTATCATACAATAGTGAGGACGGGTGTAGAGCGTGAGTCGTGGACGCGGTGGTATCACAATAGTGAGGACGGGTGTAGATCGTGAGGCGTGGACATGGTGGTACACAATAGTGAGGACGGGTGTAGATCACGAGTCGTGCACGCGGTGGTAACACACAATAGTGAGGACGGGTGTAGAGCGTGAGTCGTGGGCGCTGTGGTATCATACAATAGTGAGGACGGGTGTAGATCGTGAGTCGTGGATGTGGTGGTAACACACAATAGTGAGGACGGGTGTAGAGCGTGAGTCGTGGGCGCGGTGGAGTCACACAATAGTGAGGACGGGTGTAGATCGTCAGTCGTGGATGCGGTGGTATCATACAATAGTGAGGACGGGTGTAGATCGTGAGTCGTGGGCGCGGTGGTATCATACAATAGTGAGGACGGGTGTAGAGCGTGAGTCATGGACGCGGTGGTAACACACAATAGTGAGGACGGGTGTAGATCGTGAGTCGTGGACCCGGTGGTATCACAATAGTGAGGACGGGTGTAGGTCGTGGGCGCGGTGGTAACACACAATAGTGAGGACGGGTGTAGATCGTGAGCGCAGTGGTAACACACAATAGTGAGAACGGGTGTAGATCGTGAGTCGTGGACCCGGTGGTATCATACAATAGTGAGGACGGGTGTAGAGCGTGAGTCGTGGACGCGGTGGTATCACACAATAGTGAGGACGGGTGTAGAGCGTGAGTCGTGGACATGGTGGTATCACAATAGTGAGGACGGGTGTAGATCGTGAGTCGTGGGCACGGTGGTAACACACAATAGTGAGAACGGGTGTAGATCGTGAGGTCGTGGGCGCGGTGGTAACACACAATAGTGAGGACGGGTGTAGATCGTGAGTCGTGGACGCGGTGGTAACACACAATAGTGAGGACGGGTGTAGATCGTGAGTCGTGGACCCGATGGTATCATACAATAGTGAGGACGGGTGTAGAGCGTGAGTCGTGGACGCGGTGGTATCACAATAGTGAGGACGGGTGTAGATTGTGAGGCGTGGACATGGTGGTACACAATAGTGAGGATGGGTGTAGATCATGAGTCGTGGACGCGGTGGTAACACAATAGTGAGGACGGGTGTAGAGCGTGAGTCGTGGGCGCGGTGGTATCATACAATAGTGAGGACGGGTGTAGATCGTGAGTCGTGGATGTGGTGGTAACACACAATAGTGAGGACGGGTGTAGAGCGCGAGTCATGGACGCGGTGGTAACACACAATAGTGAGGACGGGTGTAGATTGTGAGTCGTGGGTGCGGTGGTAACACAATAGTGAGGACGGGTGTAGATCGTGAGTCGTGGGCGCGGTAGTGTCACAGTAGTGAGGACGGGTGTAGAGCGTGAGTGGTTGGCGTGGTGGATTCACACAATAGTGAGGACGGGTGTAGATCGTGAGCGCGGTGGATTCACACAATAGTGAGGACGGGTGTAGATCGTGAGTCGTGGGCGCGGTGGATTCACACAATAGTGAGGACGGGTGTAGATCGTGAGTCGTGGGCGCGGTGGTAACACACAATAGTGAGAACGGGTGTAGATCGTGAGTCGTGGGCGCGGTGGTAACACACAATAGTGAGGACGGGTGTAGATCGTGAGTCGTGGGTGCGGTGGAGTCACACAATAGTGAGGACGGGTGTAGATCGTGAGTCGTAGGCGCGGTGGTAACACACAATAGTGAGGACGGGTGTAGATCGTGAGTCGTGGGTGCGGTGGAGTCACACAATAGTGAGGACGGGTGTAGATCGTGAGTCGTGGGCGCGGTAGTGTCACAGTAGTGAGGACGGGTGTAGAGCGTGAGTGGTGGGCGTGGTGGATTCACACAATAGTGAGGACGGGTGTAGATCGTGAGCGCGGTGGATTCACACAATAGTGAGGACGGGTGTAGATCGTGAGTCGTGGGCGCGGTGGATTCACACAATAGTGAGGACGGGTGTAGAGCGTGAGTCGTGGTCGCGGTGGATTCACACAATAGTGTGGACGGGTGTAGATCGTGAGTCGTGGGCGCGGTGGATTCACACAATAGTGAGGACGGGTGTAGATCGTGAGTCGTGGGCGCAGTAGAGTCACACAATAGTGAGGACGGGTGTAGATCGTGAGTCGTGGGCGCGGTGGTAACACACAATAGTGAGAACGGGTGTAGATCGTGAGTCGTGGGCGCGGTGGTAACACACAATAGTGAGGACGGGTGTAGATCGTGAGTCGTGGGTGCGGTGGAGTCACACAATAGTGAGGACGGGTGTAGATCGTGAGTCGTAGGCGCGGTGGTAACACACAATAGTGAGGACGGGTGTAGATCGTGAGTCGTGGGTGCGGTGGAGTCACACAATAGTGAGGACGGGTGTAGATCGTGAGTCGTGGGCGCGGTGGAGTCACACAATAGTGAGGACGGGTGTAGATCGTGAGTCGTGGGCGCGGTGGAGTCACACAATAGTGAGGACGGGTGTAGATCGTGAGTCGTGGGTGCGGTGGAGTCACACAATAGTGAGGACGGGTGTAGATCGTGAGTCGTGGGCGCGGTGGAGTCACACAATAGTGAGGACGGGTGTAGATCGTGAGTCGTGGGTGCGGTGGAGTCACACAATAGTGAGGACGGGTGTAGATCGTGAGTCGTGGGTGCGGTGGTAACACACAATAGTGAGGACGGGTGTAGATCGTGAGTCGTGGGTGCGGTGGTAACACACAATAGTGAGGACGGGTGTAGAGCGTGAGTCGTGGGTGCGGTGGAGTCACACAATAGTGAGGACGGGTGTAGAGCGTGAGTCGTGGGCGCGGTGGAGTCACACAATATAACATCTAGTAACAGAACGCTTCCTTTAATGGATGTTTTATACAAAAGTGAAGCCATAAAACCCTATAATACAAGAAACAATATTTCCTCCGTCCACATCGCACAATTTCCTTCTCACAGAGCAGCAGTAACAGAACGCTGCAGATTCTCTGCAGAAACCTTTGGTGCCGTCTACACGACAGGAACGAGGCCACATTTTACCATTTGTACCACAAGACCCCGAACAACAGACAAGAAACACGAGGACATGAACAGAAGGACAAAAGAAATCAGGAATCTCCTCCGTGTAACCAGAAGTCGGATCAGCGGAGACTCGTCCTCGCACACCTTATCCAGACATGGCGGCCGCCAGCGCCTTCACTTCAAAGGCCTCCGGAGGAATGGCACCCCGACTCTGTAAAGGGAAACCGATAATAAAGGAAAACCAAATCATACGTGTAAACCTGGAGACGAGACAGAAGCATCATTTACCCCTTTATACAGTCAGGGGGTGAGCGCTCTTAAAGGGGTTCTCCATTTATATGGAGATAAACATTAAATGGATTCTCTTATCAAGACGACTGCTCTCTATATACCGTATTAGTGCTTATAGATATTATAGAGGGGTCTCCCGCCCCGAACCCCCAGCTGTGAGCTAGAATAATACCTGGCCCCACCATCCCCCCCGGTGCATAACGTCCGGCACCATCTTGCCCCCCCCCGGTGTATAATGTCCTGCCCCATCTCGTCCCCTCCCCGGATGTATCATGTCCGGTCCCATCTCCCCCCTTCCTGGTGTATAACATCCAGCCCCATTGCTCCTCCTGTGCATAACGTCCGGCACCATCTTGCCCCCCCGGTGTATAATGTCCTGCCCCATTTCGTCCCCTCCCCGGATGTATCATGTCCGGTCCCATCCCCCCCCTTCCTGGTGTATAACATCCAGCCCCATTGCTCCTCCTGTGCATAACGTCCGGTCCCATCGACCCCCGATGCATAACGTCTGGCCCTTCCCCCCGCTGTGCATAACATTCAGTGCCATCGCCCCCCATGCATAACTTCCGACCCCATCATCCCCCGGTGTAACATCTGGTCCCGTTGCGGTGTGATGTCTTCTGGATAAAGGGGCAACAATTCCCACCAATGCCTCCAAAATCTTATAGAAATCCTTCCCAGAAGAGCAGAAGCCGTTCTATCTGTGGAGGAGCGACTCCATATTAATGTCTATGGGTGTAAGATGGGAGGTGAGAGCTCCCTGGAGGTGAATGTGGAGGGGGCACATACTTTTCTCCAGATATTGTATGTACAGTGATTCCATAGAGCAAGAACTGATCTTTGCAGCTGTAATCAGCTCTGGCCAATAGAGGGCAGCACTGAACCTCTAAACACCTCCACAGGACACATGCAAAGACCTTCAGAGATACAGTGCAGGTGTCGGCTTCAGGTCACTGGAGACAGTCAGCAAGTAGGTTGCTTAATAAAACCATTTACTTTCAGGTGATGAAACACTTTCTTTGCTTGATGCACATCCCAGTTGTTGTCGTCAAGACATCTGTATGGGGAAAAGAGATTTTATCAAAAGACACCGACCACGGCGGCAGGAAGCCCATCGCCCGTGGCTGGTGTCACCTAAAGTTACATGATATAGAGGCAAAACCTCAGCTGTGAGAAGTGTCGGGGCTGCACAGGTTTTCAGTACCTTAATGGAAAGTGAAATGTTCCTATTCAGTGACAGAAAGCAGAGATCTTGGATACAAAGTGTATGATGAGGTTACAGAACCCCCCGCGCCCAGTGCCGCGCACCGTGGTCTCACTCACTTCAGAGCCCAGTCCGGCTTCATCCTCGTGTACGCGGAGAATGAGTGGACGGTGTCCCTGGCGGCGGCGGAAGGGGCTTTCTCGCAGATCGCTGGGACAGGTTTGGGGGGCTCAAGTGATGGCGTTTCTTGCGGACCCCCGTATGCATTCAGTATAACCATCTGATCATTCAAAATCTGAGCGCTGGAAAAAGAGGAAAACAAAAAAGTAACTGAATTATTAGTGATTTCAATATCTCGGCTTGCTTTCAGTGAATGGGACCATGTTTGTTACACAGACCGGATTCCTCTCACCGCTAATCATTTACTAACTGGGGTCTACGCAATATGCTGTACAGATTTTATGCCTCGCGATGTAATTAAGAATATTCTCATTCATTGATGGCAAGCAGAGATCTGAAAACGCTGAAAAAATAGAAATATAAATTACCGTATATGCTCGAGTATAAGCCAAGGCACCTAATTTTACCACAAAAAACTGGGAAAACTTATTGACTTGAGTATAAACCCTAATTTGGGAAATGCAGCAGCTACTGGTAAATTTCCCCATCCTGGTACGCATGGCCCCCTCATCCCCAATCCTGGTATGCATGGACCCCTCATCCCTAATTCTGTTGTGCATGGCTCCCTCATCCCCAATCCTGGTACGCATGGCCCCCTCATCCCCAATCCTGGTACGCATGGCCCCCTCATCCCCAATCCTGGTACGCATGGCCCCCTCATCCCCAATCCTGGTACGCATGGCACCCTCATCCCCAATTCTGTTGTACATGGCCCCCTCATCCCTAATCCTGGTATACATGCCCCCCTCATCCCCAATCCTGGTATGCATGGCAGCCCTCATCCCCAATCCAGGTATGCATGGCAGCCCTCATCCCCAATCCAGGTATGCATGGCAGCCCTCATCCCCCAATCCAGGTATGTATGGCACCCCTCATCCCCCAATCCTGGTATGTACGGTACCCCTCATCCCCCAATCCTGGTATGCATGCCCCCCCATCCCCAATCCTCGTATGCATGGCACCCTCATGTCTAATCCTGGTATGTATGGTCCCCTCATCCCCAATCCTGGTATGCATGGCCTCCTCATCCCCAATCCTGGTATGCATGGCACCCCTATCCCCAATCCTGGTATGTGTGGGCCCCCTCATCCCCCAATCCGGGATTGTATGCCCCCCATCCCCAATCCTGGTATGCATGGCCTCCTCATACCCAATCCTGGTATGTATGGCCTTCCCATCCCCAATCCTGGTATGTATGGACCCCCTCATTCCCCAATCCTGGTATGCATGGCCGCATTACTGCACACACAAAAAAATAATCAAACACTGAAGGTACGTGCACACAATCAGTAATTGCTGCGGATTGTACGCTGCGCACTTGCGCTGCGTGCAATCCGCAGATGCCAGATGTTATAGAATAGTGGATGGGATTTATACAGATCCCATGCCCACTATGCGTCTCCATACACCTGCGGCTCACCCGCAGACACGGACATGCGGCGCGTCTTCCCAGACCTCAGTATGTCAATTTCTCTTGCGGAGACACTAGTCTCCGCAAGAGAAATTCTATCAGTGCAATGTATAGGATGCGGTGAATCCGCATGGCTCAATGAACACATGCGGATTTACCAGCGTGCAGCGCTTTGGACGCAGCATAAAGTATGCTGCGTTCAAAGCGCTGCCAATAACGCCCATGTGCACATACCCTTATACTCACCTTCCTTCCTCACCTCTGCTCTGCGTCCTTTTCTGCTGCAGCAGCTCATGTCAGCATCTGAGCAGCGCATGACGTCACTGCCATGCGCTCTCAGACGCTGAGCTGCTGGCACATTCACTCCTCTCCACCCCGGGACTATGGGCGTGGAGAAGAGTGAATATGCACTCTCTTTAGTAGCGGGCACTGTCAGCAGGATCTGCGGCTCAACGCTTCTCTGTGTCCGCTACTAAAGAGAATGAATATTCATTCTTCTCCACGCCCATGGGAGTGGAGAAGAGGGAATATTAATTTCTCTTTAGCGCGGGCACACGTGGTAGCTGCAGCAGCGGCTACTGCGTGTGCCCCGCTCCTCCACCGTCGCAACCTCCCCCAGCACTATCCACCACCAGAATTTCTATATACTCGAGTATATACCAGAGTATAAGCCGAGAGGGGCTTTATCAGAACAAAAAATGTGCTGAAAAACTCGGCTTATACTCGAGTATATACGGTATATTAAAAATCTGGTGAATTACATGATGATTGGAAGAGATGAGATCAATCATAACCTATGCAGCGGATACCACCACTGGCGGCCTCAGTATTCCTATAGCCAGAAGACCACCGCCAGGAGGAGTTAACAGAGCGGCCGGTCATACATGCACCCTGCCTCCGCCAGGAGGAGTTAACAGAGCGGCCGGTCATACATGCACCCTGCCTCCGCCAGGAGGAGTTAACAGAGCGGCCGGTCATACATGCACCCTGCCTCCGCCAGGAGGAGTTAACAGAGCGGCCGGTCATACATGTGTAGCACCCTGAGGGCTCGGCTGCTACAGGGGTATTGCACCTCGACCCAGAGGTGTGATATTCCACTCCCGGGTAAGGATGGAGTGTGGACCAGGACTCAGTAAGCTGCATACACCACACACACCCCATTTCCGAGGGACAGCTCTACGGGGCTCCCATTTATATATATATGTAGGCACAACTGACCATGTCCCTGGCTGGAGTGGGGAGGGGGAGGAAAACCCAGTGGTGTAGGAGCAGATAGGGGTGGCTCTCTGGGCATAGGTAGGAGCCCATTGGTTGCTAGTCACCTGGGCTCACACATAGAGGGAGGTATATAAGGTGGGCACCATCTTAGAGTAGTCAGTTCAGTCCAGTCAGGAGGAGAAGAGAGAAGGAGAGTTCAGCCAGAGAGGGCTGACGGGGAGCTGTGGCTCAGTCTGGGCCCAGCTCCACGAGGCCGGCCTGGAGTGGAGGCCAGAGCCAGAGGAGAGGAACAGAAACAGCAAGGAACTGGAACAGAAAGGAAACAAGGAACAGCACATTAAGAGAGGCTCAGAGACACCAGAGAAGAAGGGACCCCATAGGCCCAGGAGAGTGCGGGTGAAGGGTTGGCAGAGCAGGGTACCGGAACCCAAATTGGTGGAGGCAACAAATTCCTCAGCCAAAGACCGAAGGTTGTGACCACATCTTGGTGCGACCCCTCACTACATCCACCAGGAAAGCATACCACATAGGGTCAGGGAAACCGGAGAGAGGTTTCGCCAAGAGAAGGCCCGAGGAAGCTGGACAAAGGTGGGTCACTGGTGGGGACGGCCAGAGCAAGAAAGAGAAGGGAGCCCTGTGCCACGCTCTGGAATTGCCTGGGAGTTGGTCGAGCCCCTTGCCTGGTGGACGCAGCACGGCTTGGGCAGTCACCGCCGGTACAGACGTGACTAGGACCAGTAAAGAACTGTGAGTAAAGCATTGGAAACTGCAACCACACGTCTCTGTGTTTCATCGCCGCACCAGCACCATTAGTACTGGGACGCTCACACCATCACTCCCATCATGCACACTAGCTGCCCTGAGGCAATGCTTCTCCCGTGGGGAGTTATCCCATACTTGGCTGCGCATACAACATCAGCAGTCTGCGGCACAGCGGCGGTCTCCACTGACCGCAATCCACGGGTAGCGTAGTCGGACACTAATTATTACACTAAGACTGCCACTGGTTTGAAAGCCCTGGGCACGGACCGGGTCACCGCCACTGAAGACTACAACCCCCAGCGATAGTCTTCCGTGGCGATAGGTGATATTACAGCTCACCTCCTCCTCCTGTACAATGACTGATAACACCTCTATATATAGTAGATTACACAGGATCCACCATTCACAATAGGTGATATCACAGCACACCTCCTCCTCCTGTATAATGACTGATAACACCTCTATATACAGTAGATAACACAGGATCCACCATTTACAATAGGTGAGATCACAGCTCACCACCTCATCCTCCTGTACAATAAATGATAACACCTCTATATACAGTAGATAACACAGGATCCACCATTTACAATAGGTGAGATCACAGCTCACCCCCTCCTCCTCCTGTACAATGACTGATAACACCTCTATATACAGTAGATAACACAGGATCCACCATTTACAATACGTGAGATCACAACTCACCTCCTCCTCCTCCTCCTTTATAATGACTGATAACACCTCTATATACAGTAGGTAACACAGGATCCACCATTCACAATAGATATCACAGCTCAATTCCTCTTCCTGTATAATGACTGATAACACCTCTATATACAGTAGGTAACACAGTATCCACCATTCACAATAGGTGAGATCACAGCTCACCCCCTCCTCCTCCTGTACAATGACTGATAACACCTCTATATACAGTAGATAACACAGGATCCACCACTCACAATAGGTGAGATCACAGCTCACCTCCTCCTCCTGTACAATGACTGATAACACCTCTATATACAGTAGATAACACAGGGGACCCACCATTCACAATAGGTGATATCACAGCTCACCTCCTACTGTACAATGACTGATAACACCTCACCTCCTCCTGTACAATGACTGATAACACCTCTATATACAGTAGATAACACAGGGGACCCACCATTCACAATAGGTGATATCACAGCTCACCTCCTCATCCTGTATAATGACTGATAACACCTCTATATACAGTAGATAACACAGGATCCACCATTCACAATAGGTGAGATCACAGCTCACCCCCTCCTCCTCCTATACAATGACTGATAGCACATCTATATACAGTAGATAGCACAGGATCCACCATTCACAATAGGTGATATCACAGCTCACCTTCTCCTCCTGTACAATGACTGATAACACCTCTATATACAGTAGATAACACAGGATCCACCATTCACAATAAGTGTCATCACAGCTCACCTCCTCCTGTACAATGACTGATAACACATCTATATACAGTAGTTAACACAGGGGACCAAACATTCACAATAGGTGATATCACAGCTCACCTCCTCCTCCTGTATAATGACTGATAACACCTCTATATACAGTAGGTAACACAGGATCCACCATTCACAATAAGTGATATCACAGCTAACCTCCTCCTCCTATACAATGACAGATAACACCTCTATATACAGTACATAACAAAGGGGACCCACCATTCACAATAGGTGGTATTACAGCTCACCTTCTCCCCCTGTATAATGACTGATAACACATCTATATACAGTAGGTAACACAGGATCCACAATTCACAATAGGTGATATCACAGCTCACCTACTCCTCCTCCTGTACAATGACTGATAACACCTCTATATACAGTAGTTAACACAGGATCCACCATTCACAATAGGCGATATCACAGCTCACCTCCTCCTCCTCCTGTACAATGACTGATAACACAGGATCCAACATTCACAATAGGTGAGATCACAGCTCACCCCTTCCTCCTCCTGTACAATGACTAATAACACCTCTATATACAGTAGATAACACAGAGGACCCACCATTCACAATAGGTGATATCACAGCTCACCTCCTCTTCCTGTATAATGATTGATAACAAATCTATGTACCGCAGGTAACACAGGATCCTCCATTCACAATAGGTGATGTCACAGATCACCTCCTCCTCCTGTACAATGAATGATAACACCTCTATATACAGTAGATTACACAGAATCCACCATTCACAATAGGTGAGATCACAGCTCACCTCCTCCTCTGTACAATGACTGATAACACCTCTATATACAGTAGATAAAACAGGATACACCATTCACAATAGGCGAGATCACAGCTCACCTCTTCCTGTACAATGAATGATAACACCTCTATATACAGTAGATAACACAGGGGACCCACCATTCACAATAGGTGGTATTACAGCTCACCTCCTCCCCTGTACAATGACTGATAACACCTCTATATACAGTAGATAACACAGGATCCACCATTCACAATAGGTGATATCACAGCTCACCTCCTCCTCCTCCTGTACAATGACTATTAACACCTCTATATACAGTAGATTACACAGGATCCACCATTCACAATAAGTGAGATCACAGCTCATCTCCTCCTCCTGTACAATGACTGATAACACGTCTATATATAGTAGATGACACAGAGGACCCACCATTCACAATAGGTGATGTCACAGCTCACCTCCTCCTCCTCCTGTACAATGACTGATAACACCTCTATATACAGTAGGTAACACAGGAGACCCACCATTCACAATAGGCGATATCACAGATCACCTCCTCCTCCTGTACAATGAACGATAACACCTCTATATACAGTAGATTACACAGGATCCACCATTCACAATAGGGGATATCACAACTCACCTCCGGCTCCTGTACAATGAACGATAACACCTCTATATACAGTAGATTACACAGGATCCACCATTCACAATAAGTGAGATCACAGCTCACCTCCCCCTCCTGTACAATGAATGATAACAACTCTATATACAGTAGATTACACAGGATCCACCATTCACAATAAGTGAGATCACAGCTCATCTCCTCCTCCTCCTGTACAATGACTGATAACACCTCTATATATAGTAGATAACACAGGATCCACCATTCACAATAGGTGACATCACAGCTCACCTCCTCCTCCTGTACAATGACTGATAACACCTCTATATACAGTAGATAACAGGATCCACCTTTCACAATAGTTGATATCATAGCTCACCTACGCCGCCTGTACAATGAACGATAACACCTCTATATACAGTAGATTACACAGGATCCACCATTCACAATAGGTGACATCACAGCTCACCTCCTCCTCCTCCTCTACAAGGACTGATAACACCTCTATATACAGTAGATTACACAGGATCCACCATTCACAATAGGTGATATCACAGCTCACCTCCTCCTCCTGTACAATGAATGATAACACCTCTATATACAGTAGATAACACAGGATCCACCATTCACAATAGGTGATGTCACAGTTCACCTCCTCCTCCTGTACAATGAATGATAACACCTCTATATACATTAGATTACACAGGATCCACCATTCACAATCGGTAAGATCACAGCTCACCCCCTCCTCCTCCTGTACAATGACTGATAACACCTCTACATACAGTAGATAACACAGGGGACCCAACAATCACAATAGGTGGTATTACAGCTCACCTCCTCCTCCTCCTGCACAATGACTGATAACACCTCTATATACAGTAGATAACACAGGATCCACCATTCACAATAGGTGATATCACAGCTCACCTCCTCCTCCTCCTGTACAATGACTGATAACACCTCTATGTACAGTAGATAACACAGGATCCACTATTCACAATAGGTGAGATCACAGCTCACCTCCTCCTCCTTTACAATGACTGATATCACCTCTTTATACAGTAGATAACACAGGATCCACCTTTCACAATAGGTGATATCACAGCTCACCTCCTCCAACTCCTGTACAATGACTGATATCACCTCTATATACAGTAGATGACACAGGGAACACACCATTCACAATAGGTGATGTCACAGCTCACCTCTCCAACTGTACAATTACTGATAACACCTCTATATACAGTAGATAACACGGGATCCACAATCCACAAAAGGTGATATCACAGCACACCTCCTCATGCTCTACAATGACTGATAACACCTCTATATACAGTAGATGACACAGGGGACCCTCCATTCACAATAGGTGATGTCACAGCTCACCTCCTCCTCCTCCTGTACAATGACTGATGAAACCTCTATATACAGTAGATTACACAGGATCCTCCATTCACAATAGGTGAGATCACAGCTCACCTCCTCCTCCTCCTGTACAATGACTGATAACACCTCTTTATACAGTAGATAACAAAGGGGACCCATCATTCACAATAGGTGGTATCACAGCTCACCTCATCCCCCTGTATAATGACTGATAACACCTCTATATACAGTAGGTAACACAGGATCCACCATTCACAATAGGTGATATCACAGCTCACCTCCTCCTCCTGTACAATGACTGATAACACCTTTTTATACAGTAGATAACACAGGATCCTCCATTCACAATAGGTGATATCACAGCTCACCTCCTCCTCCTGTACAAGGACTGATGACACCTCTATATACAGTAGATAACACAGGTTCCACCATTCACAATAGGTGGTATTACAGCTCACCTCCTCCTCCTATACAATGACGGATAACACCTCTATATACAGTACATAACAAAGGGGACCCACCATTCACAATAGGTGGTATTACAGCTCACCTTCTCCCCCTGTATAATAACTGATAACACCTCTATATACAGTAGGTAACACAGGATCCACCATTCACAATAGGCGAGATCACAGCTCACCTCTTCCTGTACAATGAATGATAACACCTCTATATACAGTAGATAACACAGGATCCACCATTCACAAAAGGAAATATCACAGCTCACCTCCTCATGCTGTACAATGACTGATAACACCTCTACATATAGCAGATGACACAGGGGACCCACCATTCACAATAGGTGATGTCACAGCTCTCCTCCTCCTCCTCCTCCTGTACAATGACTGATAACACCTCTATATATAGTAGATAACACAGGACCCACCATTCACAATAGGTGATATCACAGCTCACCTCCTCATGCTGTACAATGACTGATAACACCTCTATATATAGCAGATGACACAGGGGACCCACCATTCACAATAGGTGATGTCACAGCTCTCCTCCTCCTCCTCCTCCTGTACAATAACTGATAACACCTCTATATACAGTAGATAACACAGGATCCACCATTCACAATAGGTGAGATCACAGCTCATCTACGCCGCCTGTACAATGAATGATAACTATATATACAGTAGATTACACAGGATCCACCATTAACAATAGGTGAGATCACAGCTCACCTCCTCCTCCTGTACAATGACTGATAACACCTCTATATACAGTAGGTAACACAGGATCCACCATTCACAATAGGTGAGATCACAGCTCACCTCCTCCTCCTCCTGTACAATGACTGATAACCTCTATATACAGTAGGTAACACAGGATCCACCATTCACAATAGGTGATATCACAGCTCACCTACTCCTCCTCCTGTACAATGACTGATAACACCTCTATATACAGTAGATAACACAGGATCCACCATTCACAATAGGTGGTATTACAGCTCACCTCCTCCTCCTCCTGTTCAATGACTGGTAACACCTCTATATACAGTAGATAACACAGGGTCCACCATTCACAATAGGTGAGATCACAGCTCACCTCTTCCTGTACAATGAATGATAACACCTCTATATACAGTAGATAACACAGGATCCACCATTCACAATAGGTGGTATTACAGCTCACCTCCTCCTCCTCCTGTTCAATGACTGGTAACACCTCTATATACAGTAGATAACACAGGATCCTCTATTCACAATAGGTGAGATCACAGCTCACCTCCTTCTCCTCCTCTTGTACAATGACTGAAAACACCCCTATGTACAGTAGATGACACAGGGGACCAACCATTCACAATAGGTGATATCACAGCTCACCTCCTCCTCCTGTATAATGACTGATAACACCTCTATATACAGTAGATAACACAGGATCCACCATTCACAATAGGTGATATCACAGCTCACCTCCTCATGCTGTACAATGACTGATAACACCTCTATATACAGTAGATAACACAGGATCCACCATTCACAATAGGTGAGATCACAGCTCACCTCCTCCTCCTCCTGTACAATGAATGATAACACCTCTATATACAGTAGATGACACAGGGGATCCACCATTCACAATAGGTGAGATCACAGCTCACCTCCTCCTCCTCCTGTACAATGACTGATGACACCTCTATATACAGTAGATAACACAGGATCCTCTATTCACAATAGGTGAGATCACAGCTCACCTCCTTCTCCTCCTGTACAATGACTGATAACACCTCTATATACAGTAGGTAACACGGGATCCACCATTCACAATAGGTGATATCACAGCTCACCTCCTCCTCCTGTACAATGAATGATAACACCTCTATATACAGTAGATAACACAGGATCCACCATTCACAATAGGTGAGATCACAGCTCACCTCCTCCTGTACAATGACTGATAACACCTCTATATACAGTAGATAACACAGGATCCACCATTCACAATAGGTGATATCACAGCTCACCTCCTCCTCCTGTACAATGAATGATAACACCTCTATATACAGTAGATAACACAGGATCCACCATTCACAATAGGTGAGATCACAGCTCACCTCCTCCTGTACAATGACTGATAACACCTCTATATACAGTAGATAACACAGGATCCACCATTCACAATAGGTGATATCACAGCTCACCTCCTCTTCCTGTATAATGCGGATTGCACATTTTCTGTACAATAAACCTCATTTCAAGGCAGAAACATTACTGTGTCCAACAGTTATTACATAGATCAAACTGAAATAGCTGTTGCAAAAACACCAATTTTAAGAAAGCATTAAGCTTAAGATTAATAGGGGTGCCCAAACTTTTTCATATAACTGTATATATAATTATATACACAGTGGGGGAAATAATTATTTGATCCCCTGCTGTCTTTCTTAGTTTGCCCACTGACAAAGACATGAACAGTCTATAATTTTAAGGGTAGGTTAATTTTAACATTGAGAGATAGAATATCCCAAAAAAAAATGAAGAAAATCACATTGTATAAATTAGATGATTTTTCTGCATTTTGCAGTGAGAAATAAGTATTTGATCCCTCTGGAAAACAACACTTAATACTTGGTGGTAAAACACATGTTGGCAGCACAGCAGTCAGACGTTGTTTGTAGCTGATGATGAGGGTTGTGCACATGTCGGGAGGAATTTTGCTCCACTCCTCTTTGCAGATCATCTCTAAATCATTAAGATTTTGAGGCTGTCGCTTGGCAAATCGGAGCTTTAACTCCCTCCATAAGTTTTCTATGGGATTAAGGCCTGGAGACTGGCTAGGCCACTCCATGACCTTACTGTAGTTCTTTTAGATCCACTCCTTTGTTGCTTTGGCTGTATGTTTTGGGTCATTGCCTTGCTGGAAAGACCTAGCCACGACCCATCTTCAATGCTCTTACTGAGGGAAGGAGGTTGTTGGCCAAAATCTCGCGATACATGACGCCATCCATCTTCCCTTCAATACGGTGCAGTCGTCATGTCCCCTTTGCAGAAAAGCACCCCCAAAGTATGTTTCCCCCACCATGCTTCACGGTTGGAACAATGTTCTTAGGGTTGTACTTCCTTCTTCTTCCTCCAAACACGGCCAATTGAGTTAATGCTAAAGAGCTCAATTTTTGTCTCATCTGACCACAGCACCTTCTCCCAATAACTCACAGAATCATCCAGGTATTCATTGCCAAACTTCAGATGGGCCTGCACATGTGCCTTCTTGAGCAGGGGGACCTCGCGGGCACTGCAGGATTTTTAACCTTTAAAGCGAAATGTGTTACCAATGGTTTGCTTGGTGACTGTGGTCCCAGCTGCCTGGAGATCATTAGCAAGTTCCCCCCGTGTAGTTTTAGGCTGATCTCTCACCTTCCTCATGATCAAGGATACCCCCTCGAGGTGAGATTTTGCATGGTGCCCCAGATCAATGTCTATTGACAGTCATTTTGTATTTCTTTCATTTTCTTACAATTGCACCAACAGTTGTCTCCTCCTCACCCAGCGTCTTACTTATGGTTTTGTAGCCCATTCCAGCTTTGTGCAGGTCTATGATCTGGTCCCCGACATCCTTAGAAAGCTCTTTGGTCTTGCCCATGTGGTAGAGGTTAGAGTCTGACTGATTAATGGAGTCTGTGGACAAGAGTCTTTTATACAGGTGACTATGTAAGACAGCTGTCTTTACTGCAGGTAACGAGTTGATTAGGAGCGTCTAACTGGTCTGTAGCAGCCAGAACTCATAATGGTTTGTAGGGGATGAAATACTTATTTCTCACTGCAAAATGCAAAAAAAATTATCTAATTTATACAATGTGATTTTCTTGATTCTTTTGGGCAGGGATATTCTCTCTCTCAATGTTAAAATTACCCTTAAAATTATAGACTGTTCATGTCTTTGTCAGTGGGCAAACTTAGAAAAACCCGCAAGGGATCAAATATTTATTTCCCCCAGTGTGTGTGTGTGTGTGTGTGTGTGTGTGTGTGTGTGTGTGTGTGTGTGTGTGTGTGTGTGTGTGGGCAGGTGTTTGTGTGTGTGTGGGCAGGTGTGTATGTGTGTGGGCAGGTGTGTGTATGTGTGTGTGTGTGTGTGGGCAGGTGTGTGTGTGTGTGGGCAGGTGTTTGTGTGTGTGTGTGGGCAGGTGTGTATGTGTGTGTGTGTGGGCAGGTGTGTGTGTGTGGGCAGGTGTGTTTGTGTGTGGGCAGGTGTGTGTATGTGTGTGTGTGTGTGTGGGCAGGTGTGTATGTGTGTGGGCAGGTGTGTGTATGTGTGTGTGTGTGTGTGGGCAGGTGTGTGTGTGTGTGGGCAGGTGTTTGTGTGTGTGTGTGGGCAGGTGTGTATGTGTGTGTGTGTGGGCAGGTGTGTGTGTGTGGGCAGGTGTGTATGTGTGTGGGCAGGTGTGTGTATGTGTGTGTGTGTGTGTGGGCAGGTGTGTGTGTGTGTGGGCAGGTGTATGTGTGTGTGTGTGGGCAGGTGTGTGTATGTGTGTGTGTGTGGGCAGGTGTGTGTGTGTGGGCAGGTGTGTTTGTGTGTGGGCAGGTGTGTTTGTGTGTGGGCAGGTGTGTATGTGTGTGGGCAGGTGTTTGTGTGTGTGTGTGCGCAGGTGTGTGTATGTGTGTGTGTGTGGGCAGGTGTGTGTGTGTGGGCAGGTGTGTTTGTGTGTGGGCAGGTGTGTTTGTGTGTGTGTGTGTGGGCAGGTGTGTATGTGTGTGGGCAGGTGTATGTGTGTGTGGGGGGGGCAGGTGTGTGTGTGTGTCTGTGTGGGCAGGTGTGTGTCTGTGTCTGTGTGGGCAGCTGTGTGTGTGTGTGTGTGTATATATGTGTGTGTGTCTGTGTGGGCAGGTGTTTGTGTGTATATGTGTGTGTGTGTGTGTGTGTGTGTGGGCAGGTTAGAAAGTCTTGCCCTGTTGAACACTACACCTGACTTGAGGCCACCACCTCTTGGTTGTCCAATGTTCTTGCTTCTCTAGGGCTCTTCTCAGATATTCATTATACCAGCTCCCCAGAATACCAAAGTTATGGTGGGTGACCGCGAGCCCTGGTGGTGGTCATAACTGCGGCCACCCAGGGGCAATACTCCATAACAACAATCCCCTGAGGTGGTGTAGGATGTAAGGACCTATTCACACTACATTCAGCGCTGCATTCAGGTCTTTACACAAGGCTTACAACTGAATCCCTGAAATTCAGGATTGTGCTGTCTGAAATGAGACATCTGAAAGCAGAGAAAATGGAGCCTAAAGATTCAGACTTTAGCCTCGGTTTGCCTTTGTTCAAATCAATGGCTATGTCAAGGCACATCTGAATGCCATTTTTCAGGGATTTAGATAGAAGCCTGGAAAGAGGAGATGAATGCATTGCAAAATTCAGTGTGAATAGGCCCTTATATCTGGAGTCTTGATATTGATGCCACAAGCATTTTACTTGTTTTTAACTTAAAAAAAAAATACACACACACAAATTATACACACACACACACACACACTATACATACACACACACTATACATACACACACACTACACATACACACACATTATACACACACACACACACACTATACATACACACACACTACACATACACACACACACTATACATACACACACACACACACTATACATACACACACACTATACATACACACACACACACTATACATACACACACACAAATGTGTGTGTGGGCAGGTGTGTGTGTGTGGGCAGGTGTGTGTGTGTGGGCAGGTGTGTGTGTGTGATGTCTGTCTGTTTGTGTGTGTGTTTGTGTGGGCAGATGTCATTGTGTGATGTCTGTTTGTATGTATTTTTGTGTTTCAAATGTGTTTATGCGTGTCTGTATATGTTTGTGTGTGTGTATGACTGCATGCGGCCTACTGCTGAGTATAGTTGGCGCCGTGCGGCCTCCTGATGTCTCTGGGGGGGCTCCGTGCGGCCTCCTGCTGTGTATAGATGGCTACGTGCGGCTCCCCGCTGTGTATAGATGGCTACGTGCGCCCCCCCGCTGTTTATAGACGGCGCCGTGCGGCCCCCCGCTGTGTATAGATGGCTACGTGCGCCCCCCGCTGTGTATAGATAGCTATGTGCGGCCCCCCGCTGAGTATAGATGTCGCCGTGCGGCCTCCTGCTGTGTATAGATGGCTACGTGCGCCCCCCGCTGTGTATAGATAGCTATGTGCGGCCCCCCGCTGAGTATAGATGTCGCCGTGCGGCCTCCTGCTGTGTATAGATGGCTACGTGCGGTCTCCCGCTGAGTATAGATGGCGCTGTGCGGCCTCCTGCTGTCTCTGGGGGGAGCGCCGTGAGGCATCTATACTCAGCAGGAGGCCGCACGTAGCCAGCTATACACGTATACTCAGCAGGAGGCCGCACGTAGCCATCTATACGGTGCCATCTATACACAGCGGGAGGCCGCACGGCGCCATCTATACACAGTGGGAGGTCGCACGGCGCCATCTATACACAGCGGGAGGCCGCACGGAGCCATCTATACACAGCGGGAGTCTCAGTGTTTTGCAAGAGCAGTCAATAAATTCTGCTTGACTAATTCTGAGCACCATAAAGTCTGGTTCGCTTCTAACCTGCTGTCTTCATTTTCAGCTTGCTGAATTCTAACTCATTTACTGTCATTCGAGACGATGCCTTTGCTGGTCTCTTTCACCTTGAATACCTGTAAGTGCTCCACTTAATGTCATATTTTTGATTCTGTTCTTCTTCATCTTTTGGCATGTGCAATTGTATGAGCAAGTATTCATATGAATTTATGACCTACTTAAATCTTGGAGGACCTTAAATTTTATTCAATCAAGTTTTTTTCCAGTTTAAAACTATGGGACATATATGTGCCTTGGTCCTCAAAAGGTTTTTAAAGGGGCTGCAAACATAAATACGAAAAAAATAATTCAATTAGTGCTTTTTGTGTTCATTTAATTTTTATTTGAAGTCCATTTTTTTTATATACCTTGAAATTAAGCCCTACCCCATGGAATGAAGCCCTACCTACATAACATCTGAGAGCTACATGGATCCCGCTTGTGAGGTGCCTGTCCGTCACTGCTATTCAGTTTTAGGGTCCACTCACTAAGCCATATATTCTCTCATGCAAGAGAATAGGGCCAATTATGCTAATGACACTGGGCTCAAACTCTGTCAGAGCTTCAACTGAGTGTGATCCGATTCTCTCGCAGCACAGATATGGAGAAGATGGAGAACTTAATTTCTCCATCTTCTCCATAGTCTCTGTGAGTGTTCATCGGACTGCACTTGGATGACATCCGAGTGCAGTCCAATGTTTTACGTGCACCCATAGACTTGTATGGGTGCACATGGTCCGAATATCGAATGAGATTATTTTCTCATGCCAATAATCGCACTGTCCCATAGTATAACATAGAGCCGAGTCCTATCCGATAAAACATCACATAGCATTCGGCCGTGTTATACGACAGTGTGAGCGAGCCCTTAGAGTCAAGGAATATTTACATGTAGATGATGATATTACTCTCCAAGTGTATATTTTTTTAGGCGAGTTCATAGTAAATGCTTTGCATTTTTGACATGTGATCAACTAAAGAGCAAGAAAGATTTAGGACCTCGCCTATAGAGAAACGGAAAATAGTTTGGAGGACTTGCATGTCCTTTTTTATTTATTATGAGAAAATCATAAAAGATCCAGTTTTTTAACCATGCTGTGACTTTCTGCTGAGGGAGAGGGAGAGAGCTGCCCTATTCAGAGTCTGTAATAAGACCTGCTGACAAAAGTGTTGAAGATACAGTCTAATGTGAATTAACAATGAAAAAAAGTTAATTTAACAAATGGCTTGTATTTTTTTTAATACAAACTTTTTTGTCTTTACAGCTCCTTTAAAGGGAATCTGTCATCAGGTTTTTCCACCTAATCTGAGAGCAGCATAATGTAGGGTTAGAGGCACTGATTCCAGTAATGTGTCACTTACTGGGCTGCTTAGTGTTGTTTTGATAAAATCATTGATTTGTCAGAAGGTAATTATCACTAGATGACTAGTAAGTTCTGTAGGACCCCACCCCCATCACTGATCAGTAGATTTCTGTGTACAATGAGCATGGGCAGAAAGCTGCCAATCAGTGGTGTGGGTGGGGCTATACAGAGCGCAGCATTCAGAGAGCTGCTAGATCTGCAGCAGATAAAACAAAACGGTGATTTTCTCAAAATGACAACAAGCAGCTGAAAAAGTGACACATCGCTGGAATCAGGGTATCTGCCCCAATATTGTGCTGCTCTCAGATGAGGCAGCACAATTAATATTATGCCAAATTAATTTCCCGTGAACTATCACATGATCTATCACAGGGGATCATGTGACATGTCACGTGATAAATCAGGTGTGTGGAGGGGGCCCGCGCCTTCTAAACTGCCCGGGGCCCTTGCTACTCTTAATCCACCCCTGCCTATATCCCCGGAGCGGCCTGGCTGCCCCAGTATGCCGGCGAGTCGCATACCTTGGGCGACTTTAAAGAAAGGCTGTATAGCCTGTTCAAAGTTTATCCCCTGACAGAAGAACAGAAGGTAAGCATACTGATAGGGCAGTTAACTGGTGCGGCCCAGCGGGAGGTAAAGTCTTGGACAGCTGAGGAGAAAAGGACTGTAAGGGGGGTTCTGACCCGTCTACGGGACACCTTTGATACCCGTACCTCAGCAGAAATCAAAATGCGGTTCTATGGATGTAAGCAGCGAGCTCAAGATAGCATCCGAGATTATGCCCTAAATTTACAGGAAGCCTTGGGGGCAATTAAGCAAGCTGACCCTGGCAGCGTGCAGGATACAGATAAACTATTGACTGACCAGTTCATAGAAGGTCTGCTGTCCAGCGCCCACAGAACCCAGCTGCGCCTCATGGCCCTACAGAACCCCGATTTGACTTTTGCACAGTTCAAAGATAGGGCCATCCGGGTGCTCCGAGAACCTGCACCGGGTGGCGCTGTAGCTTCCCGGCGCCCTGCCATCCCTTACCACCAGGGGGCGGCGCCCTATCCCGCAGACCTTGTGGGGGCTGATGCGCAGGCCCTAAATCCATCCCCGCCTGCAAACCTGCACCATCAGGTCCAAGAACTAACAAAGAGTGTTGCTGCATTGACCAGGACCATACAGTCATTACAAATGGACCCGTCAGGACCAATCAAGCTGGCTTCCAGTCCGGAGGATGTCCCGTGGCGTCGACGGAGGAGGATCCCGTCGTTCAGAGGGAGGCCCGCCGATCATTACACTGAGGATGGACAGCCGATTTGCCGCTGTTGCAGCTAGCCGGGACACGTAGCCAGGTACTGTACTTTAAATGGGTCCGACCTGGGGCAAAGGGCCAACCCCCAGGCATAAGGTCATCAGGCCCATCTAATTGGCGTGATAAGTACGTAGGGGGACGCCCGGTTTTACCCGTAGTGCTGGACGGTATCCCCATGAGTGCACTGCTGGACACCGGGTCCCAAGTGACTACCATCCAATATGTACTTTTCAAGCAGTACTGGAGTGACACTGATATAACTCGTTATCCAGACGATGACTTGAGCATCATCGCCAGCAATGGTCAACCCGTGCCGCAGGTGGGGTTCAGAGAGATGACCATTAAGATTGGTAAACTTGAACTGCCGGCACAGGGAGTGATCATTGTGGACATTGACCGTCGAGAAAGTCACCCTAAAATAACCTTGGGTACTAATGTGATTGAAAATTGTCTTTCAGAAGTAATTGTAATTTTGCAGCAGGTGGCGATGAATGCAAGCTCCAGCCAACAGAGGGTCCTCCAGAAGGAGATAAGAGCCCTGATGAGATGGCAACAGGTAGAACTGTCTGGTGGTGAGATCGGTAGCGTGAGGATGAGCGACCCGTTCCCCATTGCCATGCCCCCCAAAAGTGAAATGATCTGGTGTCGGACTGCAATCGGGTTAAGAGGGAGAGACTACCAAGCCATGGTAGAACCCGTGTACTCAGACAGCAGGCCCACCATTTTGACAGCCCGGGGGGTGGTCGATGTCCGCCATGGAAGGGTGCCCGTCCGGATCTTAAACTTTGGGGAAAGGGAAGTACACTTGCCCCGGTACGCTACACTAGCCAAATTGTATACTGTTGAACACAATGCTGTCAGGGCCATGGAACCCTTGCCTCCATCTCCCCAGGCGGAGGGTAATGGTTCCCAGAAACCCAAGGAGGACTGGTGCCAGAAACTCCACGTGGGTGCTGACTCCACTCCCTTGCACCAAAAACTTGGAGTCTATCGGGTGTTTCAAGAGTACGAGAGAATCTTTAGTAAGCACCCGCTAGACTTCGGCAGAGTGAAAGGGGTAGAACACCACATCCCCACGGGGAGCCACCCACCAATAAAAGAAAGATACAGATCTGTACCACCCCGCACACTATCAGAACGCAAAGGGCATGCTGAGAGAAATGAAGGAAGCCGGGGTCATTAGAGACAGTTGTAGCCCCTGGGCAGCCCCCTTGGTTCTGGTAAAAAAGAAAGACTGTACTATGAGAATGTGCGTGGACTATAGAGAAGTCAATCGTATCACCCATAAAGACGCATACCCGTTGCCTAGAATAGAGGAGTCTTTGGTCGCACTAAAATCAGCTAATTTCTTCTCTACTTTGGACCTTACTAGTGGGTACTGGCAGGTTCCTGTGGCAGAGGCTGATAAGGAGAAGACCGCCTTCACCACCCTGATGGGATTAAGTAAATTCAACTATATGCCGTTCGGGCTCTGCAACGCACCCGGGACCTTCCAGAGGCTGATGGAATGCTGTCTAGGGCACCGAAACTTTGAGACGGTCCTACTTTACCTGGACGACGTGATTGTCTATTCGAAGACTTACGAGGACCATCTAAAGCACCTGGCCGAGGTGTTCGAGGCCCTGGCAGGCTTTGGCATGAAAGTGAAACCCTCCAAGTGCCATCTGTTAAAGCCGAAGGTACAGTACCTGGGACACGTGGTGAGTGCAGAAGGAGTAGCCCCCGACCCTGACAAAATCATGGCAATAAAGAACAGGCCAAGCCCCTCTAACATAAAAGAAGTGAGGCAGTTCGTCGGGTTGGTAGGCTACTACCGAAGGTTCATCCCCAGGTTCACCAAGATGGCAGCCCCTATGCAGGACCTCCTTATAGGACAATCTAAGACCAGAAGCCAAAAGCCACCCTTCAAGTGGGACAAGCCGGAAGAGGAGTCCTTCCGCCAGCTGAAGATGGCCCTCACGGGGGATGAGATCCTGGCATACCCTGATTATGGCCAGCCTTTTATCCTCCACACAGACGCCAGTAATGTGGGGCTGGGAGCCGTACTGTCACCGAACCAACAGGACAGAGAAAGGGTGATCGCGTACGACAGCCGAGAGAAACCCGGAGAATTACAGCTCCTTTAAGCTGGAGTCCTTGGCAGTGGTGTGGGCCGTAACAGAACGTTTCAAGCATTACCTGGCCTCTGTGAAGTTCACTGTGTACACGGACAACAATCCGTAGACACATCTGGACAATGTGAGACTTGGTGCCCTAGAGCAGCGGTGGATGGCCCGGCTAGCAAACTATGACTTCACCATCAAGTACCGGGCAGGCCGAGCCAATGCCAATGCAGATGCCCTATCGAGAATGCCCCACTTGCCCGATGAGGGAGAAGATCCAGATGAGTTGGAGGAAATAGAGCTCCCTGCATTCCACCGGTACGGAAGGAAGGAAGGTACCAGCCAGAAGACGCCCTTGATGCCCATCGTCACCAGGCAGCCTCTTGAGCTGGTAGCTCTGGACCATGTGAAACTGGCTCCAAGCCGGTCGGGCTACGTCTATGCCCTGACAATAGTGGACCACTATTCCCGGTTCCTGGTGGTGGTTCCTGTTAAAGACTTGACAGCCCAAACAGCGGCCAGAGCCTTCCAACAACACTTCTGCCATCCACACGGGTATCCGGAACAGGTCTTGACAGATCAAGGTCCAGCGTTTGAGGCTGAAATCTTCCAGGAGTTCTGCAACCTCTACGGCTGTAAGAAGATTCGGACAACATCTTACCACCCACAAACCAACGGGCTATGTGAGAAAATGAATAATATCGTCATTGATCTCCTCAAAACGTTGCCCCTGGAAGAACGCAGCCTGTGGCCGGAGAAGCTGCCAGACCTGATAGACTTATACAACCATATCCCGGTGAATGCTACAAATTGCACCCCGGCTTACCTGATGAGGGCAAGACCAGGTAAGCTGCCGATAGACCTGGAGATGGGAGTCCTCCCCACCTCCCCAGACGCGGACTGGGATACGGAACGGCGGCTACAGTACAAGAAGGTACAGGAGAATGTGGAGAGGAGTCTGGCTCAAGCGAGAGAAAAGCAAGAGAGGCTCTTCAACCAACACGCCCCTGCTGGTCCCCTGGAACCTGGTGAGCAGGTCCTGAAGCGGAAGAGAAGGCTTCACAAGCTAGATGACCAGTTGGAGAGCGACCCGTACACAGTACTGCAGTCCAACCACAACAACCCGAAGGTATGTGTAATTGCCAAGGATGGAGGAGAAACCACTAGCACCGTCTCCAGAGACCACCTAAAAAGGTGCCCCAAGCAACTACAGAGTGCAGGAGAAGATCAAGATGACCTTGAACCCGCAGAAGACAAGAAAGAAATGATCAGCACAGTTCTTGGAGAGTTCCCCCGGTCCTGGACTCGGATAAATGATGCAATAGTGGTACCCGTCCTACACTTCCTTCAACCAACCCAGCAGGAACCTACAGGAGAGCAGGAGGAATCAGAAGACCAAGCAGCCCTAGAGGCAGAAGAACCCATGCCAGCAGCCCAGGAGAGTCAACCCTCTGCTGACAGTGAGCCTGCCATACCTGCGGTAAGCCAAAGGACCCGCAGATAGCTGCCTGCACTGCCTGTAAACCCAGCTAGTAGCTGTACCCTGAATGCTAGTGGGGAAAGTCAGGTTAGACCACCACCAGACAGTGGGTTACGCAGGTCAACCCGGAGCACTAGGGGGCAAATACCAGCTCGCTGGAAGATCTAAATGCTGTATATTGTAAATGTTTTATGTTTGTTGCCTGGTTGCTAATTATGTTTTTCCAGTCTTTCTAGTTCATGGACTAACAGGTTATGGACGCTGAATAACCGGAACTGTCTTGTTGATAGTTGCACTTGGTGCCCTCTTTCGAAGATGGCCACGGAAGAAAAATCTGTCCGGTGTGGCCTCCTTGTGGCCCAAAGTAGAGAGCTCAGCCTTGTCGCCACGCCCAAGGCGAGGAACTTGGGGTTTATGGAAACAGGTCCCCACACCGTGGAAAACTTCACACCTTGTTGGGTGACATGGACACCCGTCACGGAAGCGCCGTGACCTCAAGGACAAAATATACTTGTATATATGTTATGTTGTCATTTATACCCTGCATTTGTGTTTCCTGTTTAGTCCGGAGTAATAAATTTTACTAGGGGAGAATGTGTCACCCCAGGCCTGGATGCCACAAACAATAATCTGTGTCTGAGAGCAGGAGGGAGGTCCCCTGGTTAGGGACAATTAGCATACAGCACCTCCTGTCCCAGGCCAGCAGGGGGAGCTGGCTGCCCCTATAAAAGCTGGAACTGGGGGCAGGGTTAGAGAGAACTGGAAGACCTAGCTCAGGAGTGAGACTAGTCCCAGAGAAGGAGGGACAGTTCAGCTGTAGCTGAGGAGTCCGTGAGGCAGAGGAGAAACTGCAAGCCAGGGACAGAGGTGACGAGAGCCGGTCCTGGAAGAGAACCAATCTACCGGGCATTGGGGTCCGGGGCTGTCAGGGTTACAAGCCCAGCAGCAGAGAACCAACCTGCGAGGGATTTCAGGTCCCTTGGCCTAAGAAGCCTGGAGGCTCCGCCACACAGAGTGACCAGTACAGCGAGGAGCAAGCAACAGGTACCCAAGGCCCTAGTCGCATGCCATACAGGCGAGAAGTACACGGCCAGCTCAGAGACGTGGGCTATTACACCACGAAAAGGGGGATAGTCAGAAAGAGCATAGAGAGAACGGTAGGCCTACACACTCACCCTGACCAGTGGGGCTCGCCCGAATGCTCTCAGACACCCAGGCCCATTCCTAACCGGTACTGTTGGGTCATTAATAATATCTACAATAAAGACCCTGAACTGTTTGAAGCGGACTCTGAACTCTTACTATTGCGGCCTGCACTATCACCCCCAACATCCACCTACACTGCCCTGAGGCTACACTCTTCCCGTGGGGAGTTATCCTACACCTGTGCTGCACACCAACACCAGCCTCAGCAGTCTGCCTCGCAGCGGCGGTTATCCCTGACCGCAATCCACGGGTGGCGTAGTCGGACATTCAAAACACTGATAAATAGACTGCCACCATTTGGTCTGACCACCCTGAGCCACGGGATCGGGTTGCCACTACTACCCCCATCAGCACCGTACACTAGAAGGCCCGGTTCCGTGTACCCCACGGCCCAGGGGGCGAGTCATGTGCATCAAATTATACATACAGATATGGGGCAGTGGGGCTTCATACTATATACAGGTGCTTCTCACAAAATTAGAATATCATCAAAAGTTAGTTTATTTCAGTTCTTCAATGCAAAAAGTGAAACTCCTATATTATATAGAGTCATTACACACAGAGTGATCTATTATATAGAGTCATTACACAGAGGGATCTATTATATAGAGTCATTACACACAGAGTGATCTATTATATAGAGTCATTACACAGAGGGATCTATTATATAGAGTCATTACACACAGAGGGATCTATTATATAGAGTCATTACACACAGAGGGATCTATTATATAGACTCATTACACACAGAGGGATCTATTATATAGAGTCATTACACACAGAGGGATCTATTATATAGAGTCATTACACACAGAGGGATCTATTATATAGAGTCATTACACACAGAGGGATCTATTATATAGAGTCATTACACACAGAGGGATCTATTATATAGACTCATTACACACAGAGGGATCTATTTTAAGTGTTTATTTCTGTTAATGTTGATGATTATGGCTTACAGCCAATGAAAACACAAACGTCATTATCTCAGTAAATTAGAATACTTCATAACAACAGCTTGAAAAATGTTTTTAAAATCAGAAAAGTTGGCCTACTGAAATGTATGTTTAGTAAATGCCCTCAATACTTGTTCGGGCTCCTCGTGCATCAATTACTGCATCAATGCGGCAATGTGGCATGGAGGGATCAGCCTGTGGCACTGCTGAGGTGTTATGGAAACCCAGGTGGCTTTGATAGCAGCCTTCAGCTCATCTGTATTGTGGGGTCTGGGGTCTCATCTTCCTCTTGACAATACCCCATAGATTCTCTATAATAGATTCTCTATGGGGTTAAGGTCAGGCGAGTTTGCTGCCAATCAAGCACAGTGATACTGTTGTGTGTAAACCAGGTATTGGTACTTTTGGCAGTGTGGACAGGGGCCAAGTCCTGCTGGAGAATGACATTTCCATCTCCATAAAGCTTGTGGGCAGAGGGAAGCATGAAGTGCTGTAAAATGTCCTGGTAGACGGCTGCGCTGACTTTGGTCTTGATAAAACACAGTGGACCTCCACCAGCAGATGACATGGCTCCCCAAACCATCACTGATTGTGGAGACTTCACACTAGACCTCCAGCAGCTTGGATTGTGGCCTCTCCACTCTTCCTCCAGACTCTGGGACCTTGATTTCCAAATGAAATGCAAAATTTACTTTTCATCTGAAAACAACACCTTGGGCCACTGAGCATCAGTCCAGGTCTTTTTCTCTTTGGCCCAGGTAAGACGCTTCTGGCGTTGTCTATTGGTCATGAGGGGCTTGACACAAGCAATGCGACACTTGTAGCCCATGTCCTGGATACGTCTGTGTGTGGTGGCTCTTGAAGCAATGACTCCAGCAGCAGTCCACTCCTTGTGAATCTCCCCCAAATTTTTGAATGGCCTTTTCTTAGCAATCCTTTCAAGGCTGCGGTTATCCCAGTTGCTTGTGCACCTTTTTCTGCCACACTTTTTCCTTCCACGTCCATTAATATGCTCGGATACAGCACTCTGTGAACAGCTGCTTCTTTAGCAATGACCTTTTGTGGCTTACCCTCCTTGAGGAGTGTGTCAATAACTGCATTTTGGACATCTGTCAAGTCAGCAGTCTTGCCCATGATTGTGGAGCCTACTGAAACTGACTAAGGGACCTTTTTAAATGCTTAGGAAGCCTTTCCAGGTGTTTCTTGTTAATTCTAATTTACTGAGATAATGACTTTTGTGTTTTCATTGGCTGTAAGCCATAATCATCAACATTAGCAGAAATAAACACTTAAAACAGATCACTCTGTTTGTAATGACTCTGTATAATATATGAGTTTCACTTTTTGGATTTAAGAACTGAAATAAATTCACTTTTTGATGATATTCTAATTTTCTGAGAAGCACCTGTATGTAGCAGTGCGGCAATTATACTATATACAGTCAGGAGTATAAGTACTTGATACACTGATAATTTCGAAAGTTTTTCCACCTACAAAGAATGAAGAGGTCTGTTTTGTTCTACTTAACTGCTGCAACTTGGACCTTTAACAGGATTTATATTTCACCTATGAGAAAGCATACTATGAGTATTTGGCAGATTAACTCAGGCATGTTTATGATAAACTGAATACCTGGATTGGAGTCCTATTTGTATACAGAATATTGACTATTAATGCTGGCAGAGTAAGTCTTAGGCTATATTCACACTAGGTGTTTTTTTCTGCAGCAAAACATAATCTCTTGGCAGGAAAGAAGTAGCGTCAAAAACGCAGGTTTTGGTGTGTTTTTTTGCAGTGGCTCTTGGTGCATTTTTGGTGCGTTTTTCAGGATCCCAAAGTTCAGCTTTGCTTCCACCATAGACACATGAGAACAGGTCACCATTGCAAGACATATGTTCATGAAAAAGTACACATTACAAATGTAACAGGGGGCGGGTGGGGGGTGAATTGGTCTGGAATGGTTTATCTAAGACCCTGGCAGTGCATTGAATTTGTAGGACACTATTTACTTTCACATTATGGTTTGCCATTGAGTTGCTCAGGCATTGTTCATTTTCACACCTCCCTGGGCCACACGTGTTGTTCAATCTCACACCTAGCTCAACCAATGTTTACTTTGTAGGCATCACTAATTTAATTAAACTGTAATAATCCAAGCTGCTATCTCAGGTGACCAAGACAAGATGGTTTAAACTTGGGAAAATCACAAGAATAAATGTGTGTCACATACTTGCTTTTTTCACTAAAAACGCAGCAAAATGTTCGCACTAGGCTTTTTTTCAGCATTTTTTTCCACCACCCTTTTTTTTAATGGGTGAAAAACGCTGAAACAAGTGACATACTCTATTGCAAAAAGCCATGGAAAGCACAAAATACTGAGGACAAATAAGCAAGCTTTGTGCATGAGATTTCGGAAATCTCATAGACTTTGTTGGTACTGTAAAACGCAGCTGAAAATTTGCATAAAAAAGCCCGCTAAAAAAACGTCTAGTGTGAATATAGCCTTGTATAACGGTTCGCCAATGAGTTAGGATATATGACCACGATGCAGAAATGCTGCGGATTTTTCCTAAGCGTTTCTGCATCTCCCTAGGTTGTCAAGCGCTTTGCCAAGTGATTTTAGCATCACTTGGAAAAGTGCTTGACAACTTGGTCACACTATATAATTCCATGCAACCGGCATGGATTTATATAGTGTGACCAAGTTACCATGCTGCAAATGCAGCATCAATAATGAAAAAAAAGAATAATAATGGTGAAAAATAAAAAAAAAACATTATACTCATCTTCCGATAGTCCTCGATCTCCTTCTCCGGTGCGTCCGGTGTCTTTGGCGGATCACGGTGCTGTAAAAGGACCTTTCATGACGTCATTTAGTCATGTGACAGGTCACGCAACCGCCGATGTCAGCGGTCACGTGACCTGTCACATGACTAAATGGCATCATGGAAGGTCCTTTTACCACCGCGAGCAGCCGAAGAGCCAGCAGCACCGCCGGGAGCAGACAGGGGCCATCAGAAGGTAAGTATATGTTTATTTTTTATTTTAATTCTATTTTAACTACAGGTACTATGGTACCCGGGTCTGGAGGAGAGTCTCTTCATCTCCAGACCCGGGTACCATCCACGCATTGAGTCGCATAATATCCACATGTGTATTTGTAGTCATGCGGATGTTATGCGTTCCAATGCAAGTCAATGGCGGCTAAATCGCAGCGACTCTGCAAAATTAAAGGACGTGCTGCGGATTTTTCCGCAATGATAATCCGCAGCGGAAATCTCCGCGGCATGTGCATAGCACATGCGGATTATCATTGGGGACCATTGCAGACCTATCACCAAGCGTTTTTTAAGTGTTTCCGCAGCGAAAGTTACGCTGCAGAAACGCCTAAAAAACGCATAGTGGGCACACAGCCTTAAAAGTTCTATGGTGAAGAAAAACACGTGAGATAATAAATACTAAATATACAATATTTCCCATAATATGACTGAGGATATCTTTAGGGTGTATTCACTGTTTTTTCTTCTGCAGCAATAAATGCTGTGTTTTACAGCACCATCTTAGTGAATGACATTTCTGAAATCTCATTCACATGCTGTTTTTTTTGCATTTTTTTAAAATCTGCAGCTTGTCAAGTCTTTCAGAGGTTTTGCAGCATTTTTCACCCATTCAAATGAATGGAAAAAAAAACACAAGTAAAAACACCTGAATTTTAAGCAGCGTTTTTCCTGCCTCCTTTGATTTTTGAGGTAGAAAAAAATGCTGCCAAAATACAACTTGTGAACACACCTTTATCCTGGTTGTGTTCTAATTGGATATAAAATAGAACGGCCATGATAACATGGGTAGTTAATTGTATGGTGTTTTCACTTTAAATATTACCAGGCCGCATTCTATTTGCGCAGAGCTGCTCCGTGAAGATTCTATCACAAGATTCCGTGATGACATCACAGGTGATGGTGACATCACTGCTCACAGTCGCTATATATGCAATGCACATAGGCTCACCCGTGCCTTTCTTGGCTCTATAGTGACTGATAGCACTTGCAGTTTTTCACTATGGCTGGAATTGTTTTGGACATTCCTCAGGTAAAAGCACTATTGATGATCCTTATGATCAATCGTCCTAACAGTGTGCTTCTACCACCCGATGGCGTCCTCAGCTTCACTCACCGGCTGGTGATGGAGCTAGTAAAGGATTGCCTGACCAAACACCGACAACGTCGTCTAACGTCAGACTATCTGACGGATTTACTTCAGAACATCAGGACATTACTACACCAGGTAAGTGGCGGACACTCTGCACAGAACATCTCAATATTAACAGATAATAATGGAGGGATAGAAGCTTTTTCTTCTAATATATCGTATTTTGCAGACCATAAGACGCACCAAAATTTTTTGGGAGGTAAATAGGAAAAACATTTATTATAATAAAATGGGGGTCTGTCTTATAGTCCGAATTTTCGGTTGCTTACTGAGGGGGGGTGGTGGCAGTGGAGCGAGGTCACAGGAGGCAGAGTCACTGCTGCAGGAAGTCGGCAGTAGGAGTGGGGCGCTGCTGCGGGCTCCAAGCTGGGAGGAGCGGGGTGTCCAGAAGGTACGAGGCTGCGGGCCCTGGGCTTCAAGGAAATGTTAGCGGTAATTCAGGAGGGGAGGCCCTGCTCTGCTTATTGATTTCTCTGCAGTGGGCTTCAAGAAGTAGGCTGCTGGAGATGGCCAATACGCAGTTTGAGATCTCAGCTCCTCATTGAGCCGAGATCTAAATCTGCACATGCACTGCCTCCAGCGGCCATTTGCCTGAAGCCCACCGCCAGAAATTCAATGGGCAGAGCGGGGACTCCCCTCCTAAATCACCGCTAACATTGCCTTGAAGCCCAGGGCCCGCAGCCTCGCACGTCCTGGACACCCCGCTGGCCCGCAGGAGCGCCCCATTTCTACTGCCGGCTTCCTGCAGCAGTGACCCTACTTCCTGTGACCTCACTCCACCACAGCCACCCCCCTGGTAAGCTACATTCAGACAATTATTATTATTAATAATCTGTCTGATATGCTGGGGTGGAGAGTTCCAGAGTAGGGGGGATGCACGGGAGAAATCTTGTATGCGATTGTGGGAAGAGGAGATAAGAGTGGAGTAGAGAAGAAGATCTTGTGAGGATCGGAGGTTGCGTGCAGGTAAGTACCGGGAGACTAGGTCACAGATATATGGAGGAGACAGGTTGTGGGTGGCTTTGCATGCCAAGGTTAGGGTCTTGAACTGGAGTCTCTGGGTAATGTGGAGCCAGTGAAGGGATTGGCGGAGCGAGGGGAAAAGCCAGGGAATAGCGGGGGGACAGGTGGATTAGTCAGACAGCAGAGTTTAGGATAGATTGGAGGGGTGCGAGAGTGTTAGAAGGGAGGTCAAAAATTTTGGAAAAAAAGGCATCTTATAGTCCAAAAAATACGGTAAAACACAACGAGTCCCCAAATACAGTATGTAGTCATTGTATCTGCAGACAGAGAACCGATGTCACATACAATTTCCGCCTCCATTCTGATCGCTCTCATCTCAAAATTCTCCTTTCCATTTTTCCTTCTTTATAGGCTGAAGAAAGATCTCAGACTGAAGATTTGGCTGTCTTTAAAGAACTGGCCGAAAAAGTCCTGTCTATACTAGAACGCTCATTGGAACGCCCGGTAAGGATCAATATTAATAGACGTATCTTAATCCACCGTATCTGAGGAGACTTTCTGAGAAAAGGTCTGAAGATGGCGCGGGATTTGTATCGTTACAATTGGTGCATCTGTAAATGTTGGTTTAGTCCTTCATGATTTATGTATTTGGTGATTTAGTGAAATCTTCCACATATTAATTATATACATTATATCTATCAGGAAACAACAGGAGGCGACGCCAAATATGGGCAAAATGTGACCCCGAAAATCCCTGACCCTAATAGGAGTCAGCCGGAGCTGAACAGCGATCTGATTACAGGTGAGCGATCACCCGACCTTCTACAAGGAATATCCAGATATTACAGAGGACGGAGGATAATGTTAGATTTACTCTCTACTCTGTGTAATGGGAACCTGGCAGCACATTGTTACATATAGAAGTAGTGGTGTGACGGTATAGGCCATTGTCCCCTAATAATAATTGTTTGTAGAAATCCAATGTGCTAGTCAGGAGAAATGTAAAGTAGACACCATATTCAAATTAGAATGGAAGTGCACTGGGGGCGTGAAAGAAGAAATCCAAGTGCAGTGACACGCCCCCAGTGCACTTCCAGGCTAATTTGCAAATCTCTCCTATGTTTCAGCTCTCTTACCATCACTCATATGTGCAGCGTGGGTGGGGGCTTCCTCATTCATGTGATGGAGGGTCCATTCTGCAGTGCTATAGCAAGTAACATGAAATAAATTAAATTTAAATTGCATTACTGCTCTAGAAAATGGGAAAAAATTAAGATACTGAGCACATAATTTGGCCAATTCATGAATGCCCAGCAGCCAATGACAAGGCGATCTTTTTGTTGGAATCCTCTCCTAATGTGAATCCTCTCCTAGGCTGAAGCCTACATTTATATGGGTAGGTAGGATCCTGTTGTAATTAAAACCACCCCGGGCTGATGGGTGGAGATAGGTTCCCAGCAAAAAAGGTCGCCTTGCCGTGACTGCTGGGCATGCATCGAGCAAAAGAAGGTCGCCTTGCCGTGGCTGCTAGGCATGCACCCAGCAAAACAAGGTCGCCTTGTCGTGACTGCTGGGCATGCACCCAGCAAAAGAAGGTCGCCTTGTCGTGACTCCTGGGCATGCACCCAGCAAAAGAAGGTCGTCTTGCCATGACTGCTGGGCGTGCACCCAGCAAAAAAAAAGGTCACCTTGCCGTGGCTACTTGGCATGCACCCAGAAAAAGAAGGTCGCCTTGCCGTGGCTGCTGGCCATGCATGAATTGGCCAAATTATGCGATAAGTATCTTCCTTTTATCCTATTTTATACAGCAGTAATGCAATTCAAATTTCATTTATTTCATGTTTACATGCTATAGCGTTACAGAGTGCAACTTTGTTAGTTATGTATTTGGATGGCTACTCTTAGTATGCACCTGTTCACACCCATTTTCTTTTCGGAAGTGATGGTCAGTCTTTTGTTATTTATGAAGGGGTTCCTCCATCATTTACATTACATTTATCTATGGATTCCCCGTATATTCTCATATTTAGAATCCCCATATAACGAGTATTAATCCCATTTACAGACATCTTGTCATTTCTCCGTTTTATTGCTGTATTATCTATGTAGGAATAATATCCTCTAATACATTTCATTTCTTCATCATTATTTTAGAAACAACTGAGCTGTCGAATCCTAACAATGGAATTAGTGAGATCCCGGAGATCCAAGAATCCGTAAGTATCATAGAGGGGGATGCGTGTGTGTCATCAGATCATGGGGTGTGAATGACTCGTCCAGTATTATCCCCCATACAACCATGGGACGTCTCTATTCTAAGTGTAGATGACCCTATGGTGTTAATTACATGTGAATTACAGGGAATCTGTCACCAGGTTTATGTTATTTGGTCTGAGAGAAGCATGATGCAGGGACAGAGACCCTGATTCCATGTGTTGATTACTTTACTCGGTGGAGTAGTTGTGATAAAATCACTATTTTTTTCTGCTGCAGAGCTCTGAATGCTGAGTCTTGTATAACCCCGCCCACACCATTGATTGGCAGCTTTCTGTGTACACTGTGCATAGGCAGAAAGCTGCTAATCAGTGGTGGAGGCAGGGGTACAGAGCAATAGGACTACCTGGCTAGACAGATAGTCTTCTAGTGATAATCTACTGATTTTATTGAAACAGCCACACACAGCCTAGTAAGTAACACATCACTGGAATCAGGGTCTCTGCCCCTACATCATGGTGCTTTCAGAATACATAGCAAACACCTGGTGACAGATTACCTGTAAGTCCTCCTCTGTGTGATCTCCCACATTATCCAGAATGTTATAGTAATGTATGATGACCGTTGCAGGACGGCTCCAGGATTTCGTGGGCCCTGGGCGAAAGAGTCTCAGTGGCCCCTTTAACACATACCACGATTCATGATGCACAGATACCGCAGATAAATATATATACATATATGTATATATATATATATATACATATATATATATATATATAGTACAAGCCCGAAGATTTCACTTCTTACATTACATGAGCGATATCTATTGTAAATTCCACAATAACTCAGAAAGCGGCGAATCCTCACAGCTCACAGTGCAGACCGGACAGTAATGTCCTCCACACAGTATAATGGCACCACATAGTCCTCTATACCGTATTATGAGCTCCATATATTGCTCCATATAGAATAATGGACCCCATAAAATGCTCCACGCAGTCTGTGCCCCCATATAATGCCCCATGCAGGCTGTGACCCCACACATAATGCCACATGCAGGCTGTGCCCCCCACATAATGCCCCATGCAGGCTTTGACCCCCCACATAATGCTCCATGCAGGCTGTGACCCTCACATAATGCCCCATGCAGGCTTTGACCCCCCACATAATGCCCCATGCAGGCTGTGCCCCCCCCCACATAATGCCCCTTGCAGGATGTCCCCCTCCCACATAATGGCCCATGCAGGATGTCACCCCCCATATAATTCCCCATGCAGAATGTCCCTCCCACATAATGCCCCATGCAGGCTGTGCCCCCCACATAATGCCCCATGCAGGCTGTGCCCCCCCACATAATGGCCCATGCAGGATGTCACCCCCCATATAATTCCCCATGCAGGATGTCCCCTCCACATAATGCCCCATGCAGGATGTCCCACCCCACATAATGCCCCATGCAGGATGTCCCCCACACATAATGCCCCATGCAGTATATCCCCCCCACATAATGCCCCATGCAGGATGTCACCCCCCATATAATTTCCCATGCAGGATGTCCCCCCCCACATAATGCTCCATGCAGGATGTCCCACCCCACATAATGACCCATACAGGATGTCACCCCCCATATAATGCCCCATGCAGGATGTCACCCCCCCATATAATGCCCCATGTAGGATGTCACCTCTCACCCCATATATTGGCCCATGCAGGATGTCACCTCTCACCCCATATAATGCCCCATGCAGGATGTCACTTCTCCCCCCATATAATACCCCATGCAGGATGTCACTCCCCCCATATAATGCCCCATGCAGGATGTCACCCCCCATATAATGCCCCATGCAGAATGTCACCTCTCACCCCATATAAAGCCCTATGCTGGATGTCACTCCCCCCCCCATATAATGACCCATGCAGGATGTCACTTCTCCCCCTCATATAATACCCCATGCAGGATGTCACCCCCCTATATAATGCCCCATGCAGGATGTCCCCCCCATATAATGCCTCATGTAGGATGTCACCTCTTACCCCATATAATGCCCCATGCAGGATGTCACTCCCCCCCATATAATGCCCCATGCAGGATGTCACTTCTCCCCCCCATATAATACCCCACGCAGGATGTCCCTAGCTCCCCCCCATATAATGCCCCATGCAGGATGTCACTTCTCCCCCCATATAATGCCCCATACCTCCATACATAAAAAAAAAAATCAAATGCTCACCTCACTGCTCACCAGCTGTGGAGAGGTAAGTATTGTGCCGGCCGTGGTCCTGGGCAAGCATTGAGGGGGGGGGGAGCAAGGCCCGCCTACTCAGGGCCCCGGCACTTGCCTGGGTGTGCAGGGTGCTAGCGCCAGGTCTGCCCAGCGTCCGGTTTGTATCCTCCCAACATCATATCAGTGTAAATCATCTGGGACATAATATGGGGGGAGAAGTTTTTGCATCTGTAACTTTTTTCCTGCATCTTCAATAAATCAGTATTATTTCTTATTCTTTTATAGAGCGTGATGGATTCATTGGTTCCGGCGAGAAAGCCGCATATGACCGACTATGAAACTTCCAAACTCATCAGCAGTGGAAATTTTGGGTGAGATTTCTGTTGCCATAATCCACATTTCTCAGGGTTCCCTATGACAATGCTTCTGCCCCTGCACTCTGCCATTCAGTGTTATCATAGGGAAATTATGTGATCTGTAGCAAATCAAACTGCAAGGAAAGTGATTTAAATAATATAATTACATATAATATAATATATAATAATATAATATTATTACATTCGCCTGTGCTAGACTCTCATCTGTTCTTATGCTGCCTCCTCCACCTGAGCTTTTCTGCTCTCCACTCTGATCTTTGTTTTGATGGGGGGGCTCCATTATGAAGCTGATCAGAGAAGTTGGCTACACATGGTCACATGAAGGGTGACACCATATTGACGTCAATGACATCTACACCCTCCACCATGACCATGTGGGCCCAATCACTGGCCTCAGCAGCAGAAGAGAGCCCTGGAGCACATTCATTTTGGACCAATTTTATTTGCACTAAATTGTATTTGGTCAGTTATAGCGAATCTGCCCAAAGAGAATTTCAGTAGATTCTCGTATCTATAATGTGACCTGGGTGATGGCTCCGGCAGAAGTGGCATTGTGGAGACCTCGCATAGGTGATCTATGTAGTGCTATTTTATGTATTTCTAGATGTGGATTTATAGCGGCGGCCAGACTTCTAGTATTAAACATATGCAAATTGTCTCTTCTGAGAGGAAGCAAACTAGAACTCCACCTATAGGAAGTAGCAATCCTAAAAGTCAATATCGACCCTTTAACAAGCCTTGTCACATGACTTAGGATAATAGCCAAAACCAAAATCTCAATTTGCAGGAACTGTGTTCTGGGGTACTGCCCCTCTTCAGTGCAAAGTGTGAGATATGGTTTGACTGGGTGAGAGGTGTCTGACCGGTATCCAAGGGGTTGACATTTCTCCTTGCGGACATGAGGAGACTTTTAAGCCACAATGCTCCTCTGGGAAATAGGATTGCTACTTCCCATAGGTGGCACTAGGGTGCTAGTTCTCTTCCTCTCTGAAAAGAGACAATTTGCATATTTCCCAGAAGAGCATTGCAGCTTAAAAGTCTCCTCACCTTGACATGCTTAACATGGCTTTTTCCGCAAGGAGAAACGTTACCGCTTGGATCCCGGTCAGATGCCTCTTACCCAGCCAAACCATATCTCACACTTTGCACTTATGAGTGCTTGTACCCCAAAACATAATGTCCGAAAATTGAGATTTTGGTTATGGCTATTATTCCATGTCATGTGATAAGGCTCGTTAAAGGGTCGATATTGACTTTTAGGATTACTACTTCCTATAGGTGGCACTAGAGTTCTAGTTCTCTTCCTCTCCGAAGAGACAATTTGCATATTTCCCAGAGGATCATTGAGGCTTAAAAGTCTCCTCACCTTGACAAGCTTAACATGTCACTCTCCGCAAGGAGAAATGTTACCAGGATACCAGTATTAAACATATAATGATTTCTATAGATGGATTATTAATAAGGATTTATTATAACCGATGGATTCTCCTTCTCTCCAGGGCCGTCTACTTAGTGCATCATAAAGACTCACACCAGACCTTTGCTATGAAGAAAATGGCTAAGCGGAACCTAAATACTGCACAGAGATTGGAATGGGCCTTTCTGGAGAGGGACATCTTAACATTTGCTGATTGTCCCTTTGTGGTCTCCATGCTCTGCTCCTTTCCAACTAGATCTCACCTGTGTATGGTCATGGAGTATGTAGGAGGTAAGACACATCTATTGTATTATATTCAGCCCATGTCTGCTTTCATCTTATCACTGCTCATATCATTAGGACACTGTTGGTTACATCCCCACAGAGCATTTACTATAGGTTATCTATTACCAAGATGCTCGTAAATTCATTGATCTTGGTGCAGGGGCGCTATGGGGCTCATCAGTCGGAGGGGGTCTGTCGACGCTCAGCAGTGGGCAGCATCCCTCCACCTGTCATTACAATTTCAGCGGTATTTGCTTCTTCAAGGAGGTGGGGCTGGTGGGGGCAAAAATACTGAGTAGGTGGCTAGTAGGGGCCAAAATACTGAAAGGGGGCCGTATGACTAGATATGGGGGGACTGTGAATGCTGAGTGGAGGTCATCATATTAAGTGGGGTGCTGTGGGGGTCCTCACTCTGTATGGAGGCCCCCATTCTGTGTGGGGACATCATACTGAGTGGGGAGTTATGCGGACCATTATATTGTGTGAGGGACTGTGGGAACCATTATCCTGAGTGGGAGGGTTGCTGTGGGTGCCATCACACCGAGTAGGGGGTTGTGGCTGGCCTCCTTCTAAGTGGTGGCCTCCTTAGGAGGATTCACTGTGGGGATACCATACTCATTGAGTGTGGGTGTGGGCATTTTTGGGAGCATCATACTCTAAAATGGCCATAAAAGTTGTATTGCTGGTGAGAACACCAAGCTGCTTCAACAGGGATATAAATATATTTCTTTTTTATTTTTTAGGGTGGGGGGCAATTACAACTTTTGATATGGGGTCTTGTGATTTCTATGTACGCCACTATCTGTGTGATCTCCCCAGGATGTTTCCGCTCACTGCTCATTATACATCATGGTTATCTGCTCATGGTATATCATGGTCATCTGCTGTATAAACCCCTCACTGGTCATATTTCCTTTCTTCTATAGGTGGAGACTGTGGGACCCTTCTAAGCACCAGGGGTCCTTTCTCTGTCCCCATGGCCCGCTTGTACTTTGCAGAGGCGGTACTTGCCGTGGAATACCTGCATAGTTACGGTGTGGTGCACAGAGACCTGAAGCCGGAAAAGTAAGTGCCCCCGTAGTATAATAAAGTGGGGAAAGTTGTCATTTATTATCATTCAGTCTGTGAGGCTAAAACCATCTTCTGTTTTGCAGCCTCCTGATTACATCTACTGGACATATTAAAGTTACCGATTTTGGGATTTCAAAACTTGGTCTAATGATACCGAAAACCAACACCTACAAGGAATTAGCAGTGGACATCTACAGAGAGTTCCAGGACCGTGAGGTCAGCATCACCTACAAGAACTTAGCTTGTTATTTGCAAATCTCATCACACTATTGTCTCTTCTCTACGTTCTTCCTTTCTAGAGAACTTTTCCACTAATATTTTATCTTCTGCATTGTGTTTTAACGATGATATCTTGTCATAATAATTGTTTCATCGATTCTCATCTCTATGTTCTGTTGGTTTCCAGTTCTGTGGCACCCCATGTTACATAGCCCCAGAGATCATCCTGAAAGAAGGCTATGGAAGACCTGTTGACTGGTGGTCATTGGGGATCATCCTGTATAAATTCCTGCTGGGATGTGTACCATTTGATGCTGATTCCCTCACTGAGCTTTATAAAAGGGTTGTCATTGGTGAGTAGAATAATTCGATCATTGCGTTGATTGGTTACATTTGTTTAGTTATTTCCTTTGCTTTATGTTACAGTCCAGTAAAGAGGTTTTATTTTCTGTAATTTTCTATGTAACAGGAGAACTAATTTGGAATTGTGATCGCGCTCCACCCCTGGATGCTCAGAATCTCATCACTGAGCTGCTCAGAAGAAATCCTGTGCGTAGACTTGGGACAGGTAACAGATATACTAGTATTAATATTCCCTTATTAGACCAAGGACATATCGCTCATGTCCATGAAGATCAGCATTTCTCTATCAGCTCATCTACTGTATTTCTAGTTCTCCACACTAAGACTTTCAGTTTATTTCCTTCATGTCGGCTCAGTTTTGTCATTAGTTCAGATTACGATAAACTGTTCAGATATGGAGCCATCCCTGACTATGTCCGCATCACTTTTGTTTTTCTTTTTCTAGGAGGAGCATTTGAGATCAAGGTTCATCCATTCCTGAGTGACTTGGACTTTGACAACATTCTGAGCCAGGAGCTGGAGTATGTTCCTCAGCTTGTTTCAGATGCAGACACCAGCTTATTTATCAGTAAGTAGAAGGAGACGTCATCTAGACTAAGCGACTGTTTGTCTCATCTTCCCTAATATGTGATCATCTGTTCCCATTAATATTAGTGATAAATAGTGACTGTGTTATACTGACAACCTCTAATAATACTTCATTACCTATTTCTTGTAGATCATTCTGATATAAACAAACATCTGGTCTCAAAGGATGAGGAAGGCACAAGTGAGAACAATGAGAGCCTTGACTTCCAAAATTTTACGTCATCTTCTGAAAAGCTTTGTAAAGTAAGTATGTGATTAATAAATCCAAAATATGTAAAAAAAATGTAAAACAACTCTAAAAGTACATAAAAAAAATATTTTATATCTTATTTTTATCCGTATTTAGCTCTGTATCATCGCTACCAGGATGGTGAACAATGAGGATCCCAATGCCCCTCCAGAGTATACACCAGAAACCAACACAAACATCTCAGAAATGTGAGTAGATTATAAAGGGTCATTACTTCATTACTGGGAGTTCCAGGCTGATCTATGTACACAACACCAAATATAGGACATAAATATCAGAATATCAAATGCAGCATTCACCGCTTCATGGTTAACGGTCATTGTACTTTTGGCTTCAGAAAATGCAGAAGATAACAGCCCATAATTGTGGCAGGTCATGCATTTTTAGCACTGCCTACTCTGTAGGAGAGCTGTAGTATTACTTGCCAGCCATTCTTGGTAGTTGTGTTCTGATCCATGGAAGGTAGTTTTGAGCAGAAAACCTTCCCCACTATGACAGTCATATGTCCTATTAGGCCTTATAGTCAGTGTTCTTATAGTGAGACAACCCATTTTATACTGTGTTTACTTACGATTTACATGTTTTTCTTCTTCAAACAGGCAGAAAGAATCTGTTCCTGTATGTAATACAGACGATGCTGTTACCATCTTGCCACCCTCATCCCCATTGCCAGGTATGTACATGTCTACAGCACCAACAATGTGAATGTTGACTTCAAGGCTCAAATATTTCCACATGGTTTTTCTGGTCTACTATGTTATCCATGTTTCATGGATCTCAGCTATGTTGACCATGGGTTCGTACTGTATCCCTATTTCCTTAATTTTGTACAGGAGTTTTTTTTCATGTATTCTGTATATTACGTTGCATCATCTATTAACCTAGTGAGATATAGCGACTGTGTTATACTGACACCCTCTAACAATCCTTCATTACCTATGTCTTGTAGATCACTCTGATGAAAACAACCATCTGATCTCAGAGGATAAGGAGGGCACAAGTGAGGACGATGAGAACTTTATCTTCCGAATATTTGCATCATCATCTTCTGAGAGGCTTTCTAAAGTAAGTATGTGATCGATAAATCCAAAATATGTACAAAAAAAGGATCTATAAAATTAAAAAGTATGTATATTTAATAACTTATTGTTATCCACATTTAGCACTCTACCACCACTAACGGGATGGTGAACAACGAGGATCCCAAGGCCCCTCCAGAGTGTACACCAGAATCCAACACAAACATCTCAGAAATGTGAGTAGATTATGGGGTCATTACTGGGAGCTCCAGGCTGATATATGTGCACAACACCAAATATAGGACATAAATACCATAATATCAAATGTAGCATCCACCGCCCCATGGTTATGGGTCATTGTGCTTTCAGCTTTCGGAATTGTTGGATATAACAGCCCATAATTGTGGCCGGTCATGCACTTTTAGTGCTGCCCTCACTGTAGGAGAGATGTAGTATGAAATGCCGGCCATTCTTGGTAGTTGTTTTCCTCTCAGCTCTCTATAAAAGGTAGTCTTGAGCAGAAGACCTTCCCCACTATGACAGTCATATGTCCTACTAGGCCTTATAGTCGGTGTTCTTCTAGTGAGACAACCCCTTTTATATGGAGTTTACTTGAGATTTACATGTTTTTCTTCTTCAAACAGGCAGAAAGTATCTGTTCCTGTATGTAATACAGACGATGCTGTTACCATCTTGCCACCCTCGTCCCCATTGCCAGGTATGTACATGTCTACAGCACCAGCAATGTGAATGGTGACTTCAAGGCTCAAATATTCCCACATGGTTTTATACAATACTATAGGTCTCTTATGTTATCCATATTATGACAAAGCAGATCCTATAAGAAGATATTGTTACTGATTTTTTTTTTAATTTTTCATCAGAATTTCCATCTCATGAAGAAAGAAAATCGGCAATAAATCTGAGTATGGAGCAACAAAACTCAGAAAATGGAAAAAATGGGAAAAAGAGACGAGGTAAGTGTGAGAATCAACTCCATGTTGTGTGATGTCAGTGAGAATAATTCATGTGGAGTAGATGTCATCTGTCAGTGATGGGATTGTCACATGTATGATTGCTGACAATGACCCCTGACCTCTGTATGATAATATTCCTCTGCCGTCCGGCCACAGTGACTGCACAGCATTATCATGTAATATGGAGTCCCATCACTTACATTATATTTATTTCTCTTCTCATAGGTTCCATCTTCCGCCGGATCTTATCATCCTGCCGGCGTGGATTATCCAGGGCTGCTCGCGCATTTGCATGCTGTCACTGTTGCCCTAAAACCATCTAAAAGACGGGACACCTAAGCATCCAGCGCCCTGAAGTCCAGCAGATCCATCATCACTGCTGGAGCTGTATAGAAGGACCTTCACCATCTACCTGTGGCCTTCTGACTGGTCAACCTGGACAAGTTTCAGTAACGCCTCTGTCATCGGGCTCCGCGGTATTCATACTGCTCGTCTGACTTGTCATTTACTGATCACCTGGTATCTGACCTCGGCTATCTTCCTGACTTTGATTTATTCTATTGACAATGTTCACGATTTTATTCATCCCATTATTAATTAAAAAAAAGTAAAATCTGTTACTGTTGCTCTGATTCCTTTTTGTCTTGAATTCACAAATACTTGTAACTCACTAATTGCTCTTCTTCCCACTAAATGTATTTCTCATTATCCTTAATGCAGCAGTCAGTCTCATATTTCTGTCCAGCAATTACACTGGTGCATCCACCCTGTACCAGTCATTACACTCATCCACAAACCTCTCCACACTGCTGCACAGTCCTGCATCTCTACCATATCTACACTCCAATGAGCTAAGATTAACATCCTCCATAATCAGGACCTCCCACTCTCATGTCCAAGACATTTTCTCTGCTGCACCAGCTCTCAGGAGTGCACTACTGCAGGCAATCAGGTTCATTCCCACTATCAGAGATTTTAAGTGTGCAGTAGAAACAGATTATTTGTGGCAGGACTGTCAAATCACCTCACTATTCTAAGTTTTTCCTACAGCACTCAGTAGCACTTAATATTTGTACATATACAGATAATGGTTGGTGACTGGTTCATGCAGCCTTAATTCCACAAAGATAGAAATAAAAGGTCAACATGTTTCATACATCCAAACCATCCTTAATCATGGCAGAAAAACATAATTTTAAGTTCCCACTATGAATATTTGGTGAGATATCACAGCTGTGTATTTTCACAGCACAAAGAACGCATCTTACAGATCAGCAAATCACAGTGTGCTGACGCTTAGTGTTGTAGTTTTGAACAACACCATTCATTTTATCATATAATGTGTTGAAAAATGAGAAAAAATGCCAGGTTTGGGTTCCTTCATTTTACAGTGTGTATTGTGTTGTAAAAACAAACTGACAAAATGATTCAGAGTCAGTAGTACGATTACTGTGATACCAAACTTATAAGGTTTATATATATATATATATATATATATATACAGTACAGACCAAAAGTTTGGACACACCTTCTAATTTAAAGATTTTTCTGTATTTTCATGACTATGAAAATTGTACATTCACACTGAAGGCATCAAAACTATGAATTAACACATGTGGAATTATATACTTAACAAAAAAGTGTGAAACAACTGAAAATATGTCTTATATTCTAGGTTCTTCAAAGTAGCCACCTTTTGCTTTGATGACTGCTTTGCACACTCTTGACATTCTCTTGATGAGCTTCAAGAGGTAGTCACCGGAAATGGTCTTCCAACAATCTTGAAGGAGTTCCCAGAGATGCTTAGCACTTGTTGGCCCTTTTGCCTTCACTCTGTGGTCCAGCTCACCCCAAACCATCTCGATTGGGTTCAGGTCTGGTGACTGTGGAGGCCAGGTCATCCGGCGTAGCACCCCATCACTCTCCTCCTTGGTCAAATAGCCCTTACACAGCCTGGAGGTGTGTTTGGGGTCATTGTCCTGTTGAAAAACAAATGATGGTCCAACTAAACGCAAACCGGATGAAATAGCATGCCGCTGCAAGATGCTGTGGTAGCCATGCTGGTTCAGTATGCCTTCAATTTTGAATAAATCCCCAACAGTGTCTCCAGCAAAGCACCCCCACACCATCACACCTCCTCCTCCATGCTTCATGGTGGGAACCAGGCATGTAGAGCCATCCGTTCACCTTTTCTGCATCGCACAAAGTCACGGTGGTTGAAACCAAAGATCTCAAATTTGAACTCATCAGACCAAAGCACAGATTTCCACTGGTCTAATGTCCATTCCTTGTGTTCTTTAACCCAAACAAGTGTCTTCTGCTTGTTGCCTGTCCTTAGCAGTGGTTTCCTAGCAGCTATTTTACCATGAAGGCCTGCTGCACAAAGTCTCCTCTTAACAGTTGTTGAAGAGATGTGTCTGCTGCTAGAACTCTGTGTGGCATTGACCCGGCCTCTAATCTGAGCTGCTGTTAACCTGCGATTTCTGAGGTTGGTGACTCGGATAAACTTATCCTCAGAAGCAGAGCTGACTCTTGGTCTTCCTTTCGTGGGGTGGTCCTCATGTGAGCCAGTTTCTTTGTAGCGATTGATGGTTTTTGCAACTGCACTTGGGGACACTTTCAAAGTTTTCCCAATTTTTCGCACTGACTGACCTTCATTCCTTAAAGTAATGATGGCCACTCGTTTTTCTTTACTTAGCTGCTTTTTGCTTGCAATAATACAAATTCTAACAGTCTATTCAGTAGGACTATCAGCAGAGTATCGACCAGACTTCTGCACAACACAACTGATGGTCCCAACCCCATTTATAAGGCAAGAAATCCCACTTATTAAACCTGACAGGGCACACCTGTGAAGTGAAAACCTTTTTCGGTGACTACCTCTTGAAGCTCATCAAGAGAATGCCAAGAGTGTGCAAAGCAGTCATCAAAGCAAAAGGTGGCTACTTTGAAGAACCTAGAATATAAGACATATTTTCAGTTGTTTCATACTTTTTTGTTAAGTATATTATTCCACATGTGTTAATTCATAGTTTTGATGCCTTCAGTGTGAATGTACAATTTTCATAGTCTTGAAAATACAGAAAAATCTTTAACCGAGAAGGTGTGTCCAAACTTTTGGTCTGTACTGTATATATATATATATATATATATATATATATATATATATACAGTGTTTAGCATAAATCAGTACACCCAAATAGATTTGTCAGCAAACCTGTAGTTTCCTTTCAGAATCATCATTTTATATGGGATACCATACTACAAAATACTCTCGCAAATTTGAGCCATTGAATGCAAACAAGATTTGGTATTTTGCAGACCCCAAAAAAGTAATTTTCTTAACAAACTCATCAAGATCATGTTTCAAAAATGAGAACATCCCAGTAACAGTCTTAAGAGAAAAGCTAAGTTTAGACAACAAAATTCTAATTAACAAGAACTGAACCACAGGTAAGTGTAATTATTCATTAAACAGATGTCCAGCAGACAGGTGTCTGTAAAAGGAAGTTACTTAATAAAGAAAACTCCTTCCCATTTCATGCTATCAGCAATGGCACCACATAGAAGGGAAATGTCACAAAACCTGAGAAAGAAAATAATTTCTTTGCAATAAATGTAAAGTCTACAAGAAGATCAGCAAAACTTTACTTATCAGTCAGAATACTGTAGCAAAAGTGATGCAAAACTATAACAAAGATGGAACTGCAACCATCTTACAGAGACGTCCAGGCCGACTATGGAAGTTAACACCTAAACAAAAGCGTCCTCTGATGAGAAGGGTAAGTGGCACCACATAGAAGAGAAATGTCACAAGACATTTCTGAGAAAGAAAATAATTTCTTTACAAAAAATGTGAAGTCTACAAGAAGATCAGCAAAGCTTTTCTTATCAGTCAGATGGAAGTTAACATCTAAACAAAAGCATCTTCTGATGAGAAGAAAATCGACAGGCAAATTCATTGCTATTAGCTGAAGAAGTAGAAAGCCAAACTAAGGTGAGTGTTTTCCATGACACGACACGGTGTACACTGCAAATGAATGGCATTCATGAGTGTCCTCCACAAAGGAAGCCTCTCTCCCTTAAAGCCCATGAACAATAAAAGTCCGTCTACAATTTGCCAGGGTCCATGCTTAAAACTATGAGGACTACCGGGACTCTATACTGTGTATGTGAATCTTATGTGTATGTCCGTATTTTATGTTTGTGTGCACTATGTATATGTGACGCGCCCTGGGCCTATGTGACGTAGCGTTGCGCACGCAGGGACTACCCGGAGCCGGATCTGATAGGGGTAGTAGTCTCGTGGCGGTGACCCGGTCCGTGCCCAGGGAGTCAGACTAAGTGGCGGTATATTAGCAGTAGATGTAGGATGACTATGCCACCTGTTGAATGCAGCTATGGAGCTGCCGCTGCAGGGCAGACCGCTGAGGCCGGTGGAAGGATGGTGCAGCGTGGATGGTATAACCCCCAACGGGAGGGGTATGGCCTCAGGGCAGCCGACGTGGAAGATGGGGGTAGCAGGAACCACTCAGAGACGATGCGGTGTAGTTCAGGGTCTTTACTGGTGACAAAGACAGACCCTCCCGGAGTACTTGCTAGCGATCGGGGCCTGGTCAGTCCTTGAGCAGATGGGATCTCCCCTGGCCAGGTGGAGTTGTAGGCCTTCCCAACTAACTGTACTCTTCTGGCTACCTTGCTAGAGGCGGGTAAAAGTAGCCCACGTCCCTGAGTGTACCGTGTGGTGCTCACCCGTATGGCCGGTGACTCGGGGCCTTCTAGTGCCTTCCGCTCCACGACGGCGGTGCTGGTCCCACGCGTGTGACCGTGCCTTCGGGTTTCTGGGCCAGAGGACTTGAAATCCCCTGCCGGACGGTTTCTGCTGCTGGGTAAGGGTTAGTCCCCACAGCCTCGGACTCCGGGTCCGGTGATAACTTCTCAGTCAGGGCGAGCTCTGCAGCTGCCAGCCCCTGACTCCTTGTAGCACTGCTCCCACAGAGCTCCTGTTGTTTCTTCCTATGCTGCTTCTCTTCTCTGTCTCTACTTCTGGCATGGCCCGGGAGCTGGGCCCAGCCGGAGCCACAGCTCCCTGTCCGCCCTCCTGGCTCAACTCTCCCTTTGAACTCTCTAACCCTGCCTCAGCCCCAGGTTTATATAGGGGAAGTCCTTCCCCTCCCAGGACTGGGCAGGAGGTGTGGCATGCATAGGATTCCTGACCAAGAGACCTCCCACCTGCTCTCAGACATAACATTGCTGTTACTGTGGAAACCAGACCCCTGGGGTGCCACATTCCCCCCTAGTGAAATTTAGTACTCCGGGACTGAACATACTTTTGTCAACATAACAAGGCATAAAAAAAAAAATAACATTACAATAAGGAAACACATAAAGACGGTCACGGCGTGTCCGCAACCGGGTGCAGTCTTTGAAGAAAACAAAGGTGTCCATTTCACCAAAACAGGGAGACGTAACCAGGTAGGGGTCTGTCCTGCCCCGAGTCCTTAACAGTCTTTAGTCCATCCTGGGTTACGCTCCACTAACTGTACAAGGATTCCCGGTAAATCCACCAAGGACTCCTAAAAATAACTAGAAACACATAATTATTTACAGGATATGGCCGCTCTCAGGCCTCGGCCAGTGGGGATAAGGATTGGCTGCTCACAGTCCTCAGCCTGGTAAGGGATAGGGACACACGGGGAACAATTCACTAATCCCAACGGGGACCATATTTTAATTAGCAGCAGTCCTTGTACCCTAACGGGTAACTATGTACAGCTCTTTATTCACGCTACTTCCCTTCAGCAGCTATGTCCTCTTTGTGCTCCCTCCTGAGGGTAGTCCTCAGACCCGTCCGGGTCCTCTTGGCTTTCCTCGTATTGGTAGTACTGCAGCTCCTCCTCGGTTAGCCGGGTTAGTATCTCTGCGACAGTCCTCCTCCCAGGTGGCCAGGACTTTACCTCCCTTTGGGCTGCCCCGGTTAATTGGGCCACCAGGATGCTCACTTTTTGCTCTTCTGTGAGGGGGTACACCTGGAAGAGGCTATCCAGCTTTTCTCTAAAGTCATGTAGGGTATGTGACTCCCCTGAGTACTGGGGTAGCCAGGCCGCTCCCGGGATATAGGGCATGGTGAAAGGCATGACTGCAGCAGCGGTGGCGCTGGCGGGGGTTGAGGCAGTGAAGCTCTCCTCCGTATCCGACATCTTCCTCGCCCCTAGTGGACCGTGGCCTACCTTGCGATGATCCTCTTCCGTAGGCCGCGGCTCCGCAGTGGATCGTCAGGGTTGAGGACCTCTCGTCGCGCTCCTGTGACGTCGGCGTCTGCTGGGCTCCTTCCAGGACCTTACGCAACGTCCGGACGTGAGGCGGGGCTTCAGTTCTCGCGGGCTTTTCGGAGTCCACGCCCCTCTTCTTCCCGCGCGGCGTCCTCAAAATGGCGTCCAACGGCGGGAAAACTCCACAGATGGCGGGAAGAAGGCTGAAGATGGCGCCGGATGGCGGGAAAACTTCACGGATTGCGGGAAGAAGGCTGAAGATGGCGCCGGATGGCGGGAATCTTCACCACAGGTAAGTTTTAAAAGTCTCTCTTTCAGGCACGCAGTACCCGGTGGTTGCGGGCACAAAATCCTGTCGACTACGCCAAAAGTTGACGCGCCCTGGGCCTATGTGACGTAGCGTTGCGCACGCAGGGACTACCCGGAGCCGGATCTGATAGGGGTAGTAGTCTCGTGGAGGTGACCCGGTCCGTGCCCAGGGAGTCAGACTAAGTGGCGGTATATTAGCAGTAGATGTAGGATGACTATGCCACCTGTTGAATGCAGCTATGGAGCTGCCGCTGCAGGGCAGACCGCTGAGGCCAGTGGAAGGATGGTGCAGCGTGGATGGTATAACCCCCAACGGGAGGGGTATGGCCTCAGGGCAGCCGACGTGGAAGATGGGGGTAGCAGGAACCACTCAGAGACGATGCGGTATAGTTCAGGGTCTTTACTGGTGACAAAGACAGACCCTCCCGGAGTACTTGCTAGCGATCGGGGCCTGGTCAGTCCTTGAGCAGATGGGATCTCCCCTGGCCAGGTGGAGTTGTAGGCCTTCCCAACTAACTGTACTCTTCTGGCTACCTTGCTAGAGGCGGGTAAAAGTAGCCCACGTCCCTGAGTGTACCGTGTGGTGCTCACCCGTATGGCCGGTGACTCGGGGCCTTCTAGTGCCTTCCGCTCCACGACGGCGGTGCTGGTCCCACGCGTGTGACCGTGCCTTCGGGTTTCTGGGCCAGAGGACTTGAAATCCCCTGCCGGACGGTTTCTGCTGCTGGGTAAGGGTTAGTCCCCACAGCCTCGGACTCCGGGTCCGGTGATAACTTCTCAGTCAGGGCGAGCTCTGCAGCTGCCAGCCCCTGACTCCTTGTAGCACTGCTCCCACAGAGCTCCTGTTGTTTCTTCCTATGCTGCTTCTCTTCTCTGTCTCTACTTCTGGCATGGCCCGGGAGCTGGGCCCAGCCGAAGCCACAGCTCCCTGTCCGCCCTCCTGGCTCAACTCTCCCTTTGAACTCTCTAACCCTGCCTCAGCCCCAGGTTTATATAGGGGAAGTCCTTCCCCTCCCAGGACTGGGCAGGAGGTGTGGCATGCATAGGATTCCTGACCAAGAGACCTCCCACCTGCTCCTAGACATAACATTGCTGTTACTGTGGAAACCAGACCCCTGGGGTGCCACATATGCATACGTTAAAATGTGTATAGAGTATTAGCATGTGCAAATTTTATATGTGTGCCTAATATAAATATACATGGAAATGTATATGTAGGTGGTGCCTGATGGAGGGTGGGGGGCCCAGATCAGAAGTCCTGATTAAGGGCCCTTCACTGTCATTGTCTGCCCCTTATATAAACAGTAAAATCCTCTTTAATAACTGGACTTCCATTGGGGTGGACTTCTCATAGATGGCCAGTATGCATACTATATTGTGAATCTGGGCATCTCTCACAGAAAATCTGATCTGGATATGAGGGTGGTCTTCTATAAGCGGTGATGTTTTGGAGAGATTTAGGGAAAAGTCCCAATTCTTATCCATCGATCTGGTAATTTGAGTAAAATATTTGTGTTGATAACTGATCACAAAGTCACAAAATATGTAAGATTTGGCATAACCTGGTTCATTTTTCAAAAAGTTATGCTCAATTTTTTTAGCACCAAGTTTTGTTGCTTTTTTGTAGACTTACACTAACTTAGTATATTGTGTGAGAATTAAATGAATTATGAATTAGTTGGCGCATTTTACCACACTCTGGGGGTCCCTGACAGTCCTTCTTTACCGGCCCTGTAGTGATGCCAATGTAAACTTCCAAGTGACCGCGCAGTCAATCACTGTCACGAATGCAGGACAACCTATGATTAGCTAATTTTTGGGAAATCCTTATAACAAAAGGGGATTGAAAATATTTACAATTATTTTAAAAGCATTAAAAAAAAAACAGACCCAATACTTATAATTAGTTTGTTGAAAGTAGTCTAATTAAAGGGAGCTGAAAGGATTAGAGATTATGAACCCGATTCACCAGTGTTTTTGCCAGAAAACTGGCATAAAGCTCTTGAAAAGTTGCAAAGTTTTGTGACTTTTCCCATTTTCACATAATTTTAACTTCTTTAACCCCTTAAGCCCCGCGGGTGGTTTGCACGTTAATGACCGGGCCAATTTTTACAATTCTGACCACTGTCACTTTATGAGGTAATTACTCTGGAACGCTTCAACGGATCCCCCTGATTCTGAGATTGTTTTTTCGTGACATATTGTACTTCATGATTGTGGAAAAATTTCTTCGATATCACTTGCGTTTATTTGTGAAAAAAACGGAAATTTGGCGAAAATTTAGAAAATTTTGCAATTTTCAAAATTTGAATTTTTAAGCCCTGAAATCAGAGCGATATGTCACACAAAAGAGTTAATAAATAACATTTCCCACATGTCTACTTTACATGGTATCCGCTAACAATTTGAGCAATTTTCCATTCAATTTGTTAGCGGATACCATGTTGCATTTAGAGAGTCCCTGCGTGCCCAAACATTGGAGCTCCCCCACAAGTGACCCCATTTTGGAAACTAGACCCCCCAAGGCACCTATCTAGATTCATAGTGAGCACTTGGAACCCCAGGTGCTTCACAAATTGATTCATAAAAATGAAAAAGTGTTTTTTTTTTTCACTTTTTCATTTTTACGAATCAATTTGTGAAGCACCTGGGGATTCCAAGTGCTCACTATGCATCTAGATAGGTGCCTTCGGGGGTCTAGTTTCCAAAATGGGGTCACTTGTGGGGGAGCTCCAATGTTTGGGCACACAGGGGCTCTCCAAACGCAACATGGCGTCCGCTAACAATTTGAGCCGATTTTCCATTCAATTTGTTAGCGGACACCATGTCGCGTTTGGAGAGCCCGTGATGTGCCTAAACAGTGGAGCTCCCCCACAAGTGTCCCCATTTTGGAAACTATACCCCTCAAGGATTTTATTAAGGTGTATAGTGAACATTTTGAACCCAGAGGTACGGCACAGAATTTGTTTACATTAGGTCATCATATTGAATAAGTTGTCATTATTCTTGAGCGCAAGTGCTCGCTACTTGAGTTTGCATCGGGTACTCAGGTATGCACCATGTACAGCGTGTGCTCGAGTGACATGCTCGAGTCCCTGCTCCGCATGTTTCACGGTTATTAGACACCCCAAAATAAACATGTGGGGATCGCTCGTGCATGGCAGGCAATCCCCGTAAAGTTTTTTGGCCGCGAAGCATATGGGGCAGAGACTCGAGCATGTCACTCAAATACCCACGATACTCAATGCATACCAGAGCACCCGATGCAAACTCAAGTAGCGAGCACTTGCTCTCAACACTAGTCGCCATATCGTCATCTTTTTTTCTTACTTTTGAAAAAATCCCAACCCCAGCCCTAACCCTAGCACAACCCTAGCCCCAGCACAACCCTAGCCCCAGCACAACCCTAGCCCCAGCACAACCCTAGCCCCAGCACAACCCTAGCCCCAGCACAACCCTAGCCCCAGCACAACCCTAGCCCCAAACCCAGCCCTAACCCTAGCCCAATCCTAACCCAAGAGTTTATTTTTACGCCGTTCCTTGTGCGGTATAAGTGATTAGACGACTTTATTCTTCGGGTCGGTGTGATTACAGCAATGCCAGAATCATATGGGGTTTTTATGACTGACAGCTGTCACACACTAAAAGACGCATTTTTTTTAAAATCTAGTTTTTGCATCGCCATATTTTGAGAGCTATAATTTTTCCAGATTTTGGCAGACAGTCATGTGACGGCTCATTTTTTGCGGGATGACTTGACGTTGTTATTGGTGCCATTTTCAGGCACGTGACATTTTTTGATCGCTTTCTATTCCGATTTTTGGGAGGCAGAATAAACAAAAACCAACAATTCAGGAATTGTTTTTTTTATTTTTTTTTATTCTGTTCCGCGTGTGGTAAAATTGATGAGGTAGCTTTATTCTTCGGGTCAGTACGTTTACAGCGGTACCACATTTGTATCATTTTTCTATGTTTTGGCGCTTATACACAATAAAAGCTATTTTATAGAAAAAAATATTTTTAGTATCGCTTTATTCTGAGAGCTATAACTTTTTTATTTTTCGGCTGATGGAGCTGTATGGCGGCTTGTTTTTTGCGGGACGAGATGACGTTTTCAGTGGTATCATTTTTATTTATATGCGTCTTTTTGATCGCGTGTTATTCCACTTTTTGTTTGGCGGTATGGTGATAAAGCATTGCTTTTTGCTTCGTTTTTTTTTTTTTTTTTTACCGTGTTCACTGAAGGGGTTAACTAGTGGGACAGTTTTATAGGTCAGGTTTTTCCGGACGCGGCGATACCAAATATTTTTTTTATAATAATATTTATTGATGGGTACATTATATTTTTATTTTTGGTGTATTATTTTTTTTATTTTTTTATAATATTTTTGCACATTTTTTTTTTTTTTTCCACTTTCACACAGTTTATACACTTTATTACTTTGTCCCACTCTGGGACTTTCACTTTTTTTTTTTCTGATCGCCTGCATGGCACAGGAATGGAGCACCATCCCTATGCCATGAAGGCTGTCAGAAATGCACAGTGTGAAGATTGCTTGGAGATGCACTGCGCATGTCCAAGCAATCTTCCTGCTCTCTGGTGACCCGGATGTTGTCATGACGACATCGGGTCGTCATGGCAACACCCGGGAAGCCTTTGCAGACTGCGCTGGAAGCCGGAAGAGGAGGTGAGTATCGCCGATCACCTCCCCTTGCCCCCGCAATGCCGCGATCGACTTCGATCGCAGCATCGCGGGGGTTAATGTGCTGGGAGCGGTGCAGGACCGCTCCCTGCACATAGTACCGGGTGTCAGCTGTGACAATCAGCTGACACCCGGCGGCGATCGCGCCCGCACAGCCTATGTGCGCGCGCGATCGCGATGACGTACTAATACGAGTCTGGCTCTTAAGTCCCAGGGCACAGACGCGTATTAGTACATCAGATGTTATTAAGGGGTTAAAGCCCAAGACGTACTGATACGTATCTGCGCCCTGGGACTTAAGAGCCTGATATGTATTAGTACATCTTTGCGATCGCGCCCGCACACAGGCTGTGCGGGCGTGATCGCCGCCGGGTGTCAACTGATTGTCACAGCTGACACCCGGTGCTATGTGCTGGGAGAGGTCCCGCACATTAACCCCCGCAATGCTGCGATCGAAGTCGTTCGCAGCATTGCGGGGGCAAGGGGAGGTGATCGGGATAGTCACCTCTCCTGCCGGTTTCCAGCAATGTGTGCCGCGGCTTCCCGGATGTTGCCATGATGACCCGATTCACTGAGGGGTGCAGTTTTAAAAATGGTGTCACTTTTGGGTATTTTCAGTCATAAAGACCCCTCAAAGTGACTTCAAATGTGATGTGGTCCCTAATAAAATGGTTTTGTAAATTTTGTTGGAAAAATGAGAAATCGCTGGTCAATTTTAACCCTTATAGCTCCCTAATAAAAATAAATTTGGGTTCCAAAATTGTGCTGATGTAAAGTAGACATATGGGAAATGTTATTTATTTACTTTTTTTGTGTGACATATCTCTCCGATTTAAGGGCATAAAAATTCAAATTTTGAAAATTGCAAAATTTTCAACATTTTCGCCAAATATCTGTTTTTTCACAAATAAACACAAGTGATATCGAAGAAATTCTACCACAATCATAAAGTACAATATGTCATGAAAAAATATTCTCAGAACCAGGGGGATCCGTTGAAGCGTTCCAGAGTAATTACCTCATAAAGTGACAGTGGTCAGAATTGTAAAAATTGGCCTTCTCATTAACGTGCAAACCACTTTGGGTTGTAAAGGGGTTAAGGACTCTACTTGCATATACAGTCATGGCGGAAAGTGCTGGCACCCTTGAAATTGTTTCAGAAAATTACACATGTTTTATTACACGCATGTTTATTTCCTTTGTGTTTATTGGAACAACACAAAAAAACTGAGAAAAAAAAGGCAAATTGGACATAATTTCACACAAAACTCCAAAAATGGGCCGGAATACATATATATATTTTTGATGGGACAACACTGAAGATGCGACACTTTGATACAATGTACAGTAGTCAGTGTACAGCTTGTTTAACTGTAAATTTGGTGTGCCTGCAAAATAACTCAACACACAGCCATTAATGTCTAAACCGCTGGCAACAAAAGTGAGTACACCCCTAAGTGTGTTCTCAGCTGATGTTATTTGTTGGTTTTTCTTTGCATCCCGAACAATTTTCTTGGCAGTTGTGGCTGAAATTTTTGTTGGTCTACCTGACTGTGGTTTGGTTTTTACAGAGCATCTGATTTTCCATTTGTTAATCACAGTTTGAACACTGCAGACTGGCATTATCAATTCCTGGGATATCTTTTTGTATCCCTTTCCTGTGTTATACTCTTTTTGCCTCCCTTTCCTGTGTTATACAGTTCAACTACCTTTTCCCGTAGATCCGTTGATAATTCTTTTGCTTTCCCCATCTCAAAATCCAGAAAAGTCAGTGGCTGGATCCCAGAAACTCACTCAGCTTTATGCACACACACTGATTACAAGCAAACAGGTCATAGGTGAGGATGTTACCTTTAGTAGCCATTCAAACCCATTTGTGTCAAATTCTGTGCATGTTATCAGGCCAAAATCACCAGGGTATGTGAACTTTTTGATCAGGATTATTTGGATGTTTTTGGTTGTCATTAGTGATGAGCGAGCACTAAAATGCTCGAGTACTCGTTGCTCGGGTCGAGCAAATTGAAATAATCGGGTGCTCAACCCGAGCAATGAGCCCAATATAAGTCTAGGGGAAACTTGAGCATTTTTCAGGTGGCTCCCCACGGCGGTCTGCAGAGGGCCTAAAAATTACCCAAATCGATGGGAACTGTGCTCAAATGACATGGGAACAACATGGGGAAGACCCCTGGAAGCATCTCTGACTCCCAGAACACTGCTGTCAACAACGTCGTCAGAGTATTACGCCACTTTTACGGCGTAAGGAACATCCTTTCCAGGGTGATGACTTGTATATAAGGCAAAATAAATAAACAAAAACAAAAATACTCCTACACACGTAGCATTTTTGACACGTTTTTGCACTTTTGCATTGCTTTCAACCAAGACAAATGCATTCACCAGGAAATGTCATTTTAACATTTTACAACCTTATCTGGCCATGTGGTGTGTGACACATCATCAGACACATGCATACAGTGCTGAAAAGACATGGGAGCAGCAAGGGGAAGACCTCTGGAAACATCTCTGACTCCCAGGTCACTGCCTAAATGTGTGCCCATCATAAGTGATCCTTGGCACATGCGAAGATGCCTCCCGCCATGCACCTGTCGTTGCAGACTTGAAACAATCACCGTCCACGTCCTTGTCCCACTGCAGTGTTCAGTTGTCCCTACCCCATTCCTTGGAATGCAAGCACAAGAATGCCGGCAGCCACCCACCCACAGGCTGCAATACTATACTGCCAAATTTTTGACAGCTGCTTGCACTTGAAATGTGACCTTTTAGGCTCGTGGAGGCGGAAGCTTTTCATAACCTCATGCCGGCGGCGGCCGGGTGTCCATACTCGGTCCCCAGCCGCCACTATATTTCCCGGTATCGCCTCCGCCTTCCACAATCACGGGTCCCATAACATTACCCGTGCCCGCCCCAGTGCACTTACTGGGAAGGACCGCCTAACCACAAACACGTGGACAGGTGAATGTGGCCAGGGACGGTACGGAGCCAGTCCACAACTTTTTTTGCTAAGAGTTGTATTTAGCTCGGTGAAAGGACTGGCATAGAGGGAAACCGTATCTACCCTGCGTGTCATTTCTCCCAGAAAATCCTGTAAATGAGCTTGTTGCAGAAGCAATGGCAGCCCATCCAACATCAACTTGCACTTGTCAATGGTGCTTTGACACACACACATCTTTCTTTGTGCATTTAATTTCTTGAATACAGAGTTGGAAAATGGCCTGATCCGTAATGCGTTTTGAGAAATAACATGCATAAGCATGGCCGATACGCATTAAAAAAGCAGCCATAGAGTGTCCGGGAACCTTCCCCCACACTTTTCTTAGCCAGGGCTGCTTTTCGGCAGGGTTGGACAGGCCCACCAGAGAACCGGAGACTCCTCCGGCGGGCCCTGGCTTCTCCTTCAGGAGAGTTCATAGTGCCGAGGTGAGGCCATGATGATGATAGAGGCCATCATCTGCTTAGTTTTCTTTTACTTGGAATGCAATTGCAAGTATGCAGCCAGCCACCCACCCACCCACAGACCGCAACACTAAACTGACAGATTTCTGGGCAGCTCTTTGCACTTGAAATATGGCCTTTTAAGCTTGTGGAGGTGGAAGCTTTTCACAACCTCATGCAGGCGGCGGCCGGGTGTCCATACTCGGTCCCCAGCCGCCAGTAATTTTCCCGGTATCGCCTTCGCCTTCCACAAGCACGGGTCCCACAACAGTACCCATGCCCTACCCAGTGCACTTACTAAGAAGGACTGCCTAACCACAAACACGTGGACAGGTGAATGTGGCCAGGGACGGTACGGAGCCAGTCCACAACTTTTTTTGATAAGAGTTGTATTTAGCTCAGTGAAAGGACTGGCATAGAGGGAAACCGTATCTACCCTGCGTGTCATTTCTCCCAGGAAGTCCTCTAAAGCTGCTTGCACTTGAAATGTGGTCTGAACATTACTGCTGGTACTTTTCTGTGGGAATTTTCTTGCCTCCTACCAGCCTGGAATATTTCCAGCAAACTATGGTACAACACCATGGTATTAGCACTGCCCCCAGTACCAGTAGCGAAGCCATCCTCAATTTTATTTGGTAGACTGAGTGGCTGCCCAAATAAATTTTCTCACAAAGGAGCTGATGATAGAGTGGCAGTAGGTTCAAGTTTCTCCAGCTTGTTAGATATTAGAGGGTGAACGGCAGCATATTGGATCAGTGGTTAGCACTGAAGTCTTGCAGCACTGGGATCCTGGGTTCAAATCCCAGCAAGGACAACATCTGCAAGAAATTTGTATGTTCTCCCCATGTTTGCATGTGTTTCCTCCTCAGTAAAAATAGAGTGTCCTGGAATCTTCCCACACACTTTTCTTAGCCAGGACTGCTTCTCAGCAGGGTTGGACAGTCCCACCAGAGAATTCTCTGGTGTGCCTTGGCTTCTACCTCAGGAGAGTTCATGATAGCGCTAACTTTGCAGCTGCTATGGGGCTCTTGAGCGGGTGAGAAAGGTTAGCTGTCAGAAACAAATCCTCTGGTGGGCACAATGTTTTTCAATCTGAAACAGCTTCTCAGTGGGAGTTGTATTTCACCACAGCCATATTCTTTAGCTCTGTGAAAGGACTGGCATAGAGGGAAACCTTATCTACCCCGGTTGTCATTTCTCTGTCACCAGGTTCCGCCCATTGTAACACACGACCATGCCTGGCTGTATGTTCAGCGGTGAGAACCACAGATCAAGCTGCTGTGTTACAGCTTTCAACAACTATGCAGCGCTGGGCGGTTTGTCAATTAAGCATTAAGCATGTTATCTTCAGCACAGCCTGTTGCTGTTTGGCCAAGGCAGTGCTGCAGTGCTGTCAGCTTGTGACTGATGTGGTCATTTCGGAGATGGAGGAGGAGGTACATGAGCTGAACAATGTGATTACATTGAGGTTAAATTGGTGATGCTGTTTTTTATACTAAAGAAAGATCCTATTGTTATGTTTTTTTATGTTATTTTTTATGAAAAATGCATTCACCGGGAAATGTCACTTTAACATTTTACAACCTCATCTGGCAATGTGGTGTCATCAGACACATCCTGTTTTATTTATGATGGAGGGACTCTGAAAGTCATAAAGCCTATTTTTATAGGGACATCAGGCGGCCCTTACTATTCTTAAAAGGCCAGCAGTCGGCCCTAGCTATTGTTAGAGAGCTATCAGAGGGCTATGCTTTGTTGTTCCCATTATTAACAAGTGGGTTTCCTATACTGTTATTGCGCATCCAGTGACTGCAAGGGTTGTCAAAAATTTGGACGCAACCTAATACCCCTTTGAAGAGACATAGAGGAGGGTCTCAGTAAAAAAAATGTTCCCATTATAAAGGAGCGGGTCTTCTATAGTGGTAATGCCCATGCTGTGACTGCAAGGGTGGCCAAAATTTTTGAAAAAAAACACTAACAATTTAAAGACACAAAGAGCATGGCCACAGTAACAAGGTACGACATGTTCCCGTTAGAAAGGAGAGGGTCTGCTATACAGTTATAGGGTATGCAGTGAATCCAACGGCTGACAAATTTTAGGAAAAACCCCACTAAGAATTTAAGGACACACAGAGCATGGCCACAGTAACAAGGTACGACATGCTCCCATTAGAAAGGACAGGATCTGCTATACAGTTATAGGGTATGCAGTGAGTCCAACGGCTGACCAATTTTAGGAAAAAAACGACTAAGAATTTAAAGACACATAGAGCAGGGTCACAGTAACGACAAATTCCCATTAGAAATTCTAGGGTCGGCTATACTGTTATAGGGTATGCAGTGAGTCCAACGGCTGACAGATTTTAGGAAAATCCCCACTAAGAATTTAAAGACACACAGAGCAGGGCCACAGTAACAAGATATGACATGTTCCCATTAGAAAGGAGAGGGTCTGCTATACAGTTATAGGGTATGCAGTGAGTCCAACGGCTGACCAAGTTTAGGAAAAACCCACTAAGAATTTAAAGACACATAGACCAGGCCACAGTAATGACAAATTCCCATTAGAAAGGAGAGAGTCTCCCATAGTGTTGGACTATGCAGTGACTGCAAGGGCTGCCAAAAAGTTTGGAGGCACTTCAATGGCCCTTGGAAGAGACGTGGAGGAGCGCATCATAAATTTTTTTTACCATTAGAAAGGAGCGGGCCTCCTATACTTGTAATGCCATGCACTAAGTGTATGGGCTGACAAACATTTACTCCTGGGGGGTATACATGAACATACTGTATAAAAATTTTTTTTTTCGGGCATCATAAAAATGTAGCGCCCCGAGGGCTCGGCCGCTACAGGGGTATTGCACCTCTGCCAGAGGTGTGATATTCCACTCCCGGGTAAGGATGGAGTATGGACCAGGGTTCAGTTAGCTGCATACAGCACACTCACCCCATTTCCGAGGGACAGCTCAACGGTGCTCCCATTAGACAGAAATGCAGGCACGACAGACCATGTCCCTGGCTGGAGTGGGGAGGGGGTAGGAATACCCAGTGATGTAGGAGCAGATAGGGGTTGGTTCCTGAGCGTAGATAGGAGCCCATTGTTTGCTGGTCACCTGGGCTCATGTTCTAGAGGGCACCATCTTAGAACAGTGTTCAGTCAGAGAGAAGAAGTGACAGAGTGGGGGCCTTGGTTGTCGAACGAAGTGTGCCCTCTGCCTCCAGCGTTTTTAGATGGGAATTTTTTTAATAGTTCCGCAACAAGGGCCTTCTGGTACTGCCTCATTTTTGTACACCTGTCCGCCTCAGGAATAAGAGATATAAAGTTCTCCTTGTAGAGTGGGTCTAGAAGTGTCACCAACCAGTAATGACCTAAAATTTTGAGAATGCGAGGGTCATGGGAAAGGCAGCATAAAATAAACTCAGCCATGCGTGCCAGACTACTAACAGGCAAGACTTCCGTGTCCTCACCAAGAGGATGACTGACCATGCTCTCCTCCTCCTCCTCTCTGTCCTCTGGCCATCCACGCTGAACAGACGATATGACAGCTGTGCAGATAGCACCGTCTATAGTGCATGAAACTAGTTCCTGTCCTTCCTCCTCCTCCTCTTCCTCATTGTCACCCAATCCACGTTGGGATGAGATGAGGCTTGGCTGTGTGTAATCACCCTGTATGGTTAATTGCTCCATCTTATCGTGCTCCGCCTGCAATGCATCATCTTTGATTGTGAGCAAAGAGCTTTTCAGAAGACAGAGAAGCGGGATGGTGACGCTAATTATGGCGTCATCGCCGCTCACCATCTTGGTGGAGTCCGCAAAGTTTTGGAGGATGGTACATATGTCTGACATCCACGTCCACTACTGAGGTCTTATGTGTGGAGTCTGAACTGAATACCGATAGCCTTTTTGATGCTGGTACTCAACAACTGCCCTCTTATGCTCACAAATCCTTCCCAACATCTGCAATGTAGAGTTCCAACGTGTGGTGACATCACACACCAGTCTGTGAGCCAGAAGCTGCAAACGCTGCTGAAACACTGCAAGGGCGGCGGAAGCTGTAGCTGACTTTCTAAAATGGACACACAGGCGGCATACTTTAACAAGCAGATCCGGCAGCTCCGGGTAGGATTTGAGTAACCGCTGAACCACGAGGTTAAGCACATTGGCCAGGCATGGTACGTGTGTGAGCTCGCCTCGCCTCAGAGCCGCCACCAGGTTCCGGCCATTGTCACACACGACCATGCCTGGCTGTAGGTTCAGCGGTTTGAGCCACAGATCTGCCTGCTCTTTCAGAGCTGGCCATAACTCTTCAGCATTGTGTGTTTTTTCACCTAAGCATATTAGCTTCAGCACAGCCTGTTGCCGCTTGGCCGAGGCAGTGCTGCAGTGCTTCCAGCTTGTGACTGATGTGGTCATTTCGGAGATAGAGGCCGAGGAGGAGGAGGCTGAGGAGCATGAGGTTCAGGAGCTGTAGACAGTGGGGACAACCCTGATTGACCTAGGGCCTGCAATCTTTGGCGTCGGGAGGATGTGTTCCGTCCCAAGGTCCGACTGGGTCCCGGCTTCCACTATGTTAACCCAGTGTGCCATCAGCGAGATGTACCGTCCCTGCCCACAAGCACTTGTCCACGTGTCCGTGGTTAGGTGGACTTTACCGGTAACTGCGTTGTTGAGGGCACGGCTAATGTTTTGGGACACGTGCTTGTGTAATGTGGGGACGGCACACTGGGAGAAATAGTGGCGGCTGGGGACAGAGTACCGAGGGACGGCCGCCGCCATCAGGTTGCGGAATGCTTCTGTCTCCACAAGCCTAAAAGGCAACATTTCGAGCCAAGCAGTCGTGAATTGTGAGAATTTAGTAGTGTGGCCTGTGGGACGTTGGCTGCATATTTGCGCTTGCATTCCAAGGACTGGAGTATGAACAACTGAACGCTGTGCTGGGAGAAGGACATGGACGTGCTTCCTGATGCTGCTACTTGAGAGTGTGCAATGACAGGTGCAGGGCAGGAGGCATCTTTGCATGCACTATGGACAGGGGATTGACTTGCATGCACAACAGCAGAAGAAGCAATGGTGCCACCTGTAGACACTGTTCCTGGACCCTGGTGTTCGGCCCACAAAGTCGAGTGATTTGCTGCCATGTGCCTGATCATGCTGGTGGTGGTCAGGCTGGTCGTTTTGCCACCCCTGCTGATGCTGGTCTGGCTCGTGATGCAAATGGCCTTTTTGGAGTTATCGGCAGAGTCTTTAAAAAACAACCAGACTCGGGAAGACCTAACAGTTGTAGTGGCAACTTCCTTCGTGTTGGTGTTACGGGAAACGGTAGCCTGCCTTCTGTCTGCGGCCACCACACTGCTTCTTCCTGCCTGTTGGGGTGCTCTGCCTCCCTCCCCCTGTGTGCTGCTGTCCTTGCTCTGCATGTCCTCCTGCCAGGTTGGGTCACTTACTATATCATCCACCACCTAGTCACCCACTTCTGCACCCTGGTACTATTCCTGACTTTCTGCCAATTGTGTCTAATCATCGTCCACCTCTTGTGACAGTTTCCCACCGTCGCCTTCATGTGACCGTGGCTGCTCAAATATTTGGGCATCGCTACACGTGATCTCCTCTTGCCCCGCTTCAAGTGGACCGGGCGAGAGGCCCGAATCTATAAATGGAAAAGTGAACAGCTCTTCAGATTGTCCAAGTGTGGGATCAGTTGTCTCTGGGTACTCGGCATGGTGGGAGGAAGGAGGATCAGGGTGAGGAATATGAGGTCCAGACTCATGGCTACTGAGACTTGACCGTGTAGAAGACAGGGTGGTGGTGGTGGTGGCTAAGTGACTGGAAACATTATCCGCTATCCAACCAACAACCTTTTGACACTGATCTGGGTTCAATAGTGGTGTGCTGCGGTCCCCTAGAAATTGGGACAGGAAGGTCAGGCGAGAAGATGTGGGTGTTTGCTGTGGCACAATTTCGGCTTGCCCACGGCCTTGTCCTCGGCCTCTGCATGCACCATTACCATCACGTCCAGTTCCCCGTCCCTTGCCACGTGCCTTGCCCATTTTAAATGGAGGACAGTATCTTCCACGCTCACTACAAATGACTGAGTTTGAAGCGAAGTTATATGTGATCGGTGTGATGGAGAAAACAGAGTTTTAAATTCCTGGCCTGTAGGTAAGTAGTGTGAACAGCAAACTGCTGTGAATTGCTTCACTGACACACTGAAAAAATGGAGGCCAGAAATGGCAGTATTTTCTGACAACGTATATGTGATCCGTGTGACGGAGAAAACACAGTTTTAAATAGCTGGATTTCTAGCGCTCTAATATGGAAAGGACCTGGCTGTATTCTGCAGTGCCAACAAGCAAATGGCGCAGAAAAACGGTGTTCTCTGGATTGCTTTATAAGCAAATAATGAGGATTAAGATCCAAAGAAAAGTATTCCTCGCCCCTGAGACCTGGGCCTTTGTATAGAAATATCTAACAGCAGCAGAAGGCAGAATTGGAATGGAGCCTCTTGTGCTATATGCACTGCAGTCTGCTATATACCCTGCCTGCCTGCCTATATACACTGCCTGCCTGATATCTCTGCAGATGGATTAGTCCTCAGAAGGACTGTTTGTTGAGATGGATATGTGTAATGTGCGGTTTTTCTCACTACACTACCTAATGCACGATCAAATCTCTCCCTAACGCAGCATCAGCTCTCCCTACACTGTCTGATCCGGAGTGACTGTGATGAGCATGGCGGCGCCAGGTCAGATATAGACCTGATGACGCTGTGCGGCCAGCCAATCACTGTAATGCCCACAACCAACATGGCTATGGCATTACAGTGCATGGCAGGCAATCACTGTATGTTCATTGGCTCTGTAAAGAGCGCCAAACGTGCAGGGAGGGGACCCGACTTCCCGCCCGACCAACCCGGAAATACTCGGTGAGCGCAGAGCATCTCGAGCAGTGAGATACTCGGGCAAGCACCGAGCAGTAGCGAGCATGCTCGCTCATCACTAGTTGTCATTAAGATTTAAAAAGAGAAAACACAGAAATGTGACAGTAAATGGCTTCCCCCAACCAATAACCATGAGTGGAGAAAAAGTGTTTTTGTTATCATTCATTTTCTCTGAAACAAGGCCAAGAAAGGAAAAATTCTGCCGGGGTATGTAAACTTTTGAGCAGAACTGTATATGCGCCAGCCCCAGTGTCTCCTATTCTATGTACTCCAGCCCCAGTGTCTCCTATTCTATATACTCCAGCTTCTTCTGTGATGTATATGCTCTAGCCCCAATGTATCCTGTGATGAATATACGCCAGCCCCAGTGTCTCCTATTCTATATACTCCAGCCCCAGTGTCTCCTATTCTATATACTCCAGCTTCTTCTGTGATGTATATGCTCTAGCCCCAATGTATCCTGTGATGAATATACGCCAGCCCCAGTGTCTCCTATTCTATATACTCCAGCCCCAGTGTCTTCTGTGACGTAGCTAATGTAGCCCTAATGTCTCTTATGCAGAGGCGTCGCATGATAAAGTAGTGAGACACAAGCTCCCTGCCCTATCACTATCTCTTTCATATGCCACAGATCGCCATAGGCCTGCGGTTAACGAGATGTCAGCATACTCACGCAGGTGGCTCGGTGACATCATTGCATCGCTCTGCTCTGCTGTCCCGCCATGGAAGAGGAGACAGAGGCCGTGATGTAGGGAATCAGGATTAAGTGAGAATAAACGTTATTTTTTTTTTTAAATGATCGGGCAGTGGAGCCATCCTACTATATATCTGGAGTAGTGGGTCCATCATACTACATATGGAGTAGTGGGGCCATTATACTATATGTATGTGGGGCAGTGGGACCATCATAGTATATACAGGTGCATCTCACTAAATTAGAATATCTTCAAAAAGTTAATTTATTCCAGTTCTTCAATACTGTTTCAGTATGCTCCACAATCATGAGGAAGACTGCTGACTTGACAGATGTCCAGAAGGCAGTCATTGACACACTCCACAAGGTCCTAGAGTTCCAATTTTCATTTGGAAATCAAGGTCCCAGAGTCTGGAGGAAGAGTGGAGAGTCCACAATCCAAGCTGCTTGAGGTCTAGTGTGAAGGCTCCACAATCAGTGATGGTTTGGGGGGCCATGTCATCTGCTGGTGTAGGTCCACTGTGTTTTATCAAGACCAAAGTCAGCACAGCCGGCTACCAGGACATTTTACAGCACTTCATGCTTGCCTCTGCCCACAAGCTTTTTGGAGATGGAAATGTCATTCTGCAGCAGGACTTGGCCCCTGTCCACACGGCCAAAAGTACCAATACCTGGTTTACACACAACAGTATCACTGTGCTTGATTGGCAGCAAACTCGCCTGACCTTAACCCCATAGAGAATCTATTATAGAGAATCTATGGGGTATTGTCAAGAGGTAGATGAGAGACACCAGACCCAACAATGCAGATGAGCTGAAAGACAGCTTTTTGTATTGAAGAACTGAAATAAATTAACTTTTTGATGATATTCTAATTTAGTGAGATGCACCTGTATATGGAGCAGTGGGACCATCATGCTATATATATGGAGGAGTGGGGGCATCATACTAAATATAGAGCAGTGTGTGTGTGTCACCCCAGGCCTGGATGCCACAAACAATAATCTGTTTCTGAAAGCAGGAGGGAGGTCCCCTGGTTAGGGACTATTAGCATACAGCACCTCCTGTCCCAGGCCAGCAGGGGGAGCTGGCTGCCCCTATAAAAGCTGGAACTGGGGGCAGGGTTAGAGAGAACTGGAAGACCTAGCTCAGGAGTGAGACTAGTCCCAGAGAAGGAGGGACAGTTCAGCTGTAGCTGAGGAGTCCGTGAGGCACAGGAGAAACTGCAAGCCAGGAACAGAGGCGACGAGAGCCGGTCCTGGCAGAGAACCAATCTACCGGACATTGGGGTCCGAGGCTGTCAGGGTTACAAGCCCAGCAGCAGAGAACCAACCTGCGAGGGATTTCAGGTCCCTTGGCCTAAGAAGCCTGGAGGCTCCGCCACACAGAGGGACCAGTACATCGAGGAGCAAGCAACAGGTACCCAAGGCCTGAGTCGCAAGCCATACAGGAGAGAAGTACACGGCCAGCTCAGGGACGTGGGCTATTACACCACGAAAAGGGGGATAGTCAGAAAGAGCATAGAGAGAACGGTAGGCCTACACACTCACCCTGACCAGTGGGGCTCGCCCGAATGCTCTCAGACACCCAGGCCCATTCCTAACCGGTACTGTTGGGTCATTAATAATATCTACAATAAAGACCCTGAACTGTTTGAAGCAGACTCTGAACTATTACTATTGCAGCCTGCACTATCACCCCCAACATCCACCTACACTGCCCTGAGGCTACACTCTTCCCGTGGGGAATTATCCTACCCCTGTGCTGCACACCAACACCAGCCTCAGCGGTCTGCCTTGCAGCAGCGGTTATCTCCAATCGCAATCCACGGGTGGCGTAGTCGGACATTCAAAACACTGATAAATAGACTGCCACCATTTGGTCTGACCACCCTGAGCCACGGGATCGGGTTGCCACTACTACCCCCATCAGCACCGTACACTAGAAGGCCCGGTTCCGGGTACCCCACGGCCCAGGGGGCGAGTCAGCTTTGGCGTAGTTGGCAGAATTGTGACCAACCCGCAACAAACGGGTATTGCGTGCCTGGAAAAGACTCTATACATATCTGAGTGAAGTTTCCCTCCATTCAGGGCCATTTCCCGCCAATCGGAGCGTTTCCTGCCATCGGGCGCCATCTTCGGGACGCCACGCCTACGCTGAGACGCTGCTCAAGGTCCTGGAAGGAGATCCAGCGGATGCCGACGTCATCACCGAGCAAAGCAAGGTCCTCGCCCAGAGCATCGCGAGCGGAGCCGCGGCCTACAGAAGAGGATCGCCAGAAGGTAGGCCACAGTTAACTAGGGGGGAGGAAGATGTCGGACGCGGAGGGACCCTCTACCACCAGCGTAGCCGCTGCAGCTGTGATGCCGTTTTCCATGCCCTATATCCATAGGCGGATAATAATGAGGGCAATCCGGATTGCCCTCATTATATGTGCGGGCCGCCGCGGCACATAGCGGTAGCAGTGGCGGGAGGGGGGGGCCCGGACCGCTCCCCCAGCAGCGGCCGCCGCTACTTCTTCATCCGCCGGGCCAGCACTGCAGCAGTTAACTTCTCTGTGCTGGCCCGGCCGCATCACTGCTAGGAGACATGGCCCTGTGCGCGGCTGTGTCTCCTAGCTGTGACGTCACACAGTGCGCCCCGGCCTGCAGTGCTGCACCGGAAAAGAGAGAGAGCAGGCAGGAGGAATTGAGCCGGGGGATTGTGAGTGTGTGTGTGTGTGGGCAGATGTGTGTGTGGGCAGGTGTGTGTGTGTTTGTGGGCAGGTGTCTGTGGGGGCAGGTGTCTGTGTGGGCAGGTGTGTGTGTGTGTGTATATGTGTGTGTGTGTATATGTGTGTGTCTGTGTGGGCAGGTGTGTGTGTATATGTGTGTGTGTATATGTGTGTGTGTGGGGGGGGGCAGGTGTGTGTGTGGTCAGGTGTGTGTATATGGGTGTGTGTGTGTGTTTGCGGGCAGGTGTCTGAGTGAGCAGATGTGTGTGTGGGCAGGTGTGTGTGTGTGTGGGCAGGTGTGTGTGTGTGTGGGCAGGTGTGTGTGTGTGTGGGCAGGTGTTTGTGTGTGTGTGGGCAGGTGTGTATGTGTGTGGGCAGGTGTGTGTGTGTGTGTGGGCAGGTGTGTGTGTGTGGGCAGGTGTGTTTGTGTGTGGGCAGGTATGTTTGTGTGTGGGCAGGTGTGTGTGTGTGTGTGGGCAGGTGTGTGTGTGTGTGTGGGCAGGTGTGTATGTGTGTGGGCAGGTGTGTGTGTGTGTGTGGGCAGGTGTGTGTGTGTGTGTGGGCAGGTGTGTGTGTGTCTGTGTGGGCAGGTGTGTGTGTGTCTGTGTGGGCAGGTGTGTGTGTGTGTATATGTGTGTGTGTGTGTGGGCAGGTGTGTGTGTGTATATGTGTGTGTGTGTGGGCAGGTGTATGTGTGTGTGTGTGTGGGCAGGTGTGTGTGTGTGTGTGTGTGTGTGTGTGGGCAGGTGTGTGTGTGTCTGTGTGGGCAGGTGTGTGTGTGTGTATATGTGTGTGTGTGTGTGGGCAGGTGTGTGTGTGTGTGTATATGTGAGTGTGTGTGGGCAGGTGTGTGTGTGTGTGTGTGGGCAGGTGTGTGTGTGTGTGTGTGTGGGCAGGTGTGTGTGTGTGTCTGTGTGGGCAGGTGTGTGTATATGTGTGTGTGTGGGGGGGGGGGCAGGTTAGAAAGTCTTGCCCTGTTGAACACTACACCTGACTTGAGGCCACCACCTCTTGGTTGTCCAATGTTCTTGCTTCTCTAGGGCTCTTCTCAGATATTCATTATACCAGCTCCCCAGAATACCAAAGTTAGGGTGGGTGACCGCGAGCCCTGGTGGTGGTCATAACTGCGGCCACCCAGGGGCAATACTCCATAACAACAATCCCCTGAGGTGGTGTAGGATGTAAGGACCTATTCACACTACATTCAGCGCTGCATTCAGGTCTTTACACAAGGCTTACAACTGAATCCCTGAAATTCAGGATTGTGCTGTCTGAAATGAGACATCTGAAAGCAGAGAAAATGGAGCCTAAAGATTCAGACTTTAGCCTTGGTTTGCCTTTGTTCAAATCAATGGCTATGTCAAGGCACATCTGAATGCCAATTTTCAGGGATTTAGATAGAAGCCTGGAAAGAGGAGATGAATGCATTGCAAAATTCAGTGTGAATAGGCCCTTATATCTGGAGTCTTGATATTGATGCCACAAGCATTTTACTTGTTTTTAACTTAAAAAAAAAATACACACACACAAATTATACACACACACACACACACACTATACATACACACGCACTATACATACACACACATTATACACACACACACACACTATACATACACACACAGTATACATACACACACATTATACACACACACACACAATACATACACACACACAGATGTGTATGTGGGCAGGTGTGTGTGTGTGGGCAGGTGTGTGTGTGTGTGGGCAGGTGTGTGTGTGTGATGTCTGTCTGTTTGTGTGTGTGTGTGTGGGCAGATGTCATTGTGTGATGTCTGTTTGTATGTATTTTTGTGTTTCAAATGTGTTTATGCGTGTCTGTATATGTTTGTGTGTGTGTATGACTGCATGCGGCCTCCTGCTGAGTATAGTTGGCGCCGTGCGGCCTCCTGATGTCTCTGGTGGGGCTCCGTGCATTATAGACGGTGCCGTGCGGCCCCCCGCTGTGTATAGATGGCTAAGTGCGCCCCCCGCTTTGTATAGATGGCTACGTGCGGCCCCCCGCTGAGTATAGATGTCGCCGTGCGGCCTCCTGCTGTGTATAGATGGCTACGTGCGGTCTCCCGCTGAGTATAGATGGCGCTGTGCGGCCTCCTGCTGTCTCTGGGGGGAGCGCCGTGAGGCATCTATACTCAACAGGAGGCCGCACATAGCCATCTATACACGTATACTCAGCAGGAGGCCGCACGTAGCCATCTATACGGTGCCATCTATACACAGCGGGAGGCCGCACGGCGAGATCTATACACAGCGGGAGGCCGCACGGCGCCATCTATACACAGCGGAAGGCCGCACGGCGCCATCTATACACAGCGGGAGTCTCAGTGCTTTGCAAGAGCAGTCAATAAATTCTGCTTGACTAATTCTGAGCACCATAAAGTCTGGTTCGCTTCTAACCTGCTGTCTTCATTTTCAGCTTGCTGAATTCTAACTCATTTACTGTCATTCGAGACGATGCCTTTGCTGGTCTCTTTCACCTTGAATACCTGTAAGTGCTCCACTTAATGTCATATTTTTGATTCTGTTCTTCTTCATCTTTTGGCATGTGCAATTGTATGAGCAAGTATTCATATGAATTTATGACCTACTTAAACCTCTGAGGACCTTAAATTTTATTCAATCAAATTTTTTTCCAGTTTAAAACTATGGGACATATATGTGCCTTGGTCCTCAAAGGGTTTTTAAAGGGGCTGCAAACATAAATACGAAAAAAATAATTCAATTAGTGCTTTATGTGTTCATTTAATTTTCATTTGAAGTCCATTTTTTTTATATACCTTGAAATTAAACCCTACCCCATGGAATGAAGCCCTACCTACATGACATCTGAGAGCTACATGGATCCCGCTTGTGAGGTGCCTGTCCGTCACTACTATTCAGTTTTAGGGTCCACTCACTAAGCCATATATTCTCTCATGCAAGAGAATAGGGCCAATTATGCTAATGACACTGGGCTCAAACTCTGTCAGAGCTTCAACTGAGTGTGATCCGATTCTCTCGCAGCACAGATATGGAGAAGATGGAGAACTTAATTTCTCCATCTTCTCCATAGTCTCTGTGAGTGTTCATCGGACTGCACATGGATGACATCCGAGTGCAGTCCAATGTTTTACGTGCACCCATAGACTTGTATGGGTGCACATGGTCCGAATATCGAATGAGATTATTTTCTCATGCCAATAATCGCACTGTCCCATAGTATAACATAGGGCCGAGTCCTATCCGATAAAACATCACATAGCATTCGGCCGTGTTATACGACAGTGTGAGCGAGCCCTTAGAGTCAAGGAATATTTACATGTAGATGATGATATTACTCTCCAAGTGTATATTTTTTTAGGCGAGTTCATAGTAAATGCTTTGCATTTTTGACATGTGATCAACTAAAGAACAAGAAAGATTTAGGACCTCGCCTATAGAGAAACGGAAAATAGTTTGGAGGACTTGCATGTCCTTTTTTATTTATTATGAGAAAATCATAAAAGATCCCGTTTTTTAACCATGCTGTGACTTTCTGCTGAGGGAGAGGGAGAGAGCTGCCCTATTCAGAGTCTGTAATAAGACCTGCTGACAAAAGTGTTGAAGATACAGTCTAATGTGAATTAACAATAAAAAAAAGTTAATTTAACAAATGGCTTGTATTTTTTTTAATACAAACTTTTTTGTCTTTACAGCTCCTTTAAAGGGAATCTGTCATGAGGTTTTTGCCACCTAATCTGAGAGCAGCATAATGTAGGGTTAGAGGCACTGATTCCAGTAATGTGTCACTTACTGGGCTGCTTAGTGTTGTTTTGATAAAATCATTGATTTGTCAGAAGGTAATTATCACTAGATGACTAGTAAGTTCTGTAGGACCCCACCCCCATCACTGATCAGTAGATTTCTGTGTACAATGAGCATGGGCAGAAAGCTGCCAATCAGTGGTGTGGGTGGGGCTATACAGAGCGCAGCATTCAGAGAGCTGCTAGATCTGCAGCAGATAAAACGGTGATTTTCTCAAAATGACAACAAGCAGCTGAAAAAGTGACACATCGCTGGAATCAGGGTATCTGCCCCAATATTGTGCTGCTCTCAGATGAGGCAGCACAATTAATATTATGCCAAATAAATTTCCTGTGAACTATCACATGATCTATCACAGGGGATCATGTGACATGTCACGTGATAAATCAGGTGTGTGGAGGGGGCCCGCGCCTTCTAAACTGCCCGGGGCCCTTGCTACTCTTAATCCACCCCTGCCTATATCCCCGGAGCGGCCTGGATGCCCAGTATGCCGGCGAGTCGCATACCTTGGGCGACTTTAAAGAAAGGCTGTATAGACTGTTCAAAGTTTATCCCCTGACAGAAGAACAGAAGGTAAGCATACTGATAGGGCAGTTAACTGGTGCGGCCCAGCGGGAGGTAAAGTCTTGGACAGCTGAGGAGAAAAGGACTGTAAGGGGGGTTCTGACCCGTCTACGGGACACCTTTGATACCCGTACCTCAGCAGAAATCAAAATGCGGTTCTATGGATGTAAGCAGCGAGCTCAAGATAGCATCCGAGATTATGCCCTAAATTTACAGGAAGCCTTAGGGGCAATTAAGCAAGCTGACCCTGGCAGCGTGCAGGATACAGATAAACTATTGACTGACCAGTTCATAGAAGGTCTGCTGTCCAGCGCCCACAGAACCCAGCTGCGCCTCATGGCCCTACAGAACCCCGATTTGACTTTTGCACAGTTCAAAGATAGGGCCATCCAGGTGCTCCGAGAACCTGCACCGGGTGGCGCTGTAGCTTCCCGGCGCCCTGCCATCCCTTACCACCAGGGGGCGGCGCCCTATCCCGCAAACCTTGTGGGGGCTGATGCGCAGGCCCTAAATCCATCCCCGCCTGCAAACCTCCACCATCAGGTCCAAGAACTAACAAAGAGTGTTGCTGCATTGACCAGGACCGTACAGTCGTTACAGATGGACCTGTCAGGACCAATCAAGCTGGCTTCCAGTCCGGAGGATGTCCCGTGGCGTCAACGGAGGAGGATCCCGTCATTCAGAGGGAGGCCCGCCGATCATTACACTGAGGATGGACAGCCGATTTGCCGCCGTTGCAGCCAGCCGGGACACGTAGCCAGGTACTGTACTTTAAATGGGTCCGACCTGGGGCAAAGGGCCAACCCCCAGGCATAAGGTCATCAGGCCCATCTAATTGGCGTGATAAGTACGTAGGGGGACGCCCGGTTTTACCCGTAGTGCTGGACGGTATCCCCATGAGTGCACTGCTGGACACCGGGTCCCAAGTGACTACCATCCCCTATGTACTTTTCAAGCAGTACTGGAGTGACACTGATATAACTCGTTATCCAGACGATGACTTGAGCATCATCGCCAGCAATGGTCAACCCGTGCCGCAGGTGGGGTTCAGAGAGATGACCATTAAGATTGGTAAAGTTGAACTGCCGGCACAGGGAGTGATCATTGTGGACATTGACCATCGAGAAAGTCACCCTAAAATAACCTTGGGTACTAATGTGATTGAAAATTGTCTTTCAGAAGTAATTGTAATTTTTCAGCAGGTGGCGATGAATGCGAGCTCCAGCCAACAGAGGGTCCTCCAGAAGGAGATAAGAGCCCTGATGAGATGGCAACAGGTAGAACTGTCTGGTGGTGAGATCGGTAGCGTGAGGATGAGCGACTCATTCCCCATTGCTATGCCCCCCAAAAGTGAAATGATCTGGTGTCGGACTGCAATCGGGTTAAGAGGGAGAGACTACCAAGCCATGGTAGAACCCGTGTACTCAGACAGCAGGCCCACCATTTTGACAGCCCGGGGGGTGGTCTATGTCCGCCATGGAAGGGTGCCCGTCCGGATCTTAAACATTGGGGAAAGGGAAGTACATTTGCCCCGGTACGCTACACTAGCCAAATTGTATACTGTTGAACACAATGCTGTCAGGGCCGTGGAACCCTTGCCTCCATCTCCCCAGGCGGAGGGTAATGGTTCCCAGAAACCCAAGGAGGACTGGTGCCAGAAACTCCACGTGGGTGCTGACTCCACTCCCTTGCACCAAAAACAAGGACTCTACCGGGTGGTTCAAGAGTACGAGAGAATCTTTAGTAAGCACCCGCTAGACTTCGGCAGAGTGAAAGGAGTAGAACACCACATCCCCACGGGGAGCCACCCACCAATTGCTGAAAGATACAGACCTGTACCACCCCGCACACTATCAGAACGCAAAGGGCATTCTGAGAGAAATGAAGGAAGCCAGGGTCAATAGAGACAGTTGTAGCCCCTGGGCAGCCCCCTTGGTTCTGGTAAAAAAGAAAGACGGTACTATGACAATGTGCGTGGACTATAGAGAAGTCAATCGTATCACCCATAAAGATAAATACCCGTTGCCTAGGATAGAGGAGTCTTTGGCCGCACTAAAATCAGCTAATTTCTTCTCTACTTTGGACCTTACTAGTGGGTACTGGCAGGTTCCTGTGGCAGAGGCTGATAAGGAGAAGACCGCCTTCACCACCCTGATGGGATTAAGTGAATTCAACTATATGCCGTTCGGGCTCTGCAACGCACCCGGGACCTTCCAGAGGCTGATGGAATGCTGTCTAGGGCACCGAAACTTTGAGACGGTCCTACTTTACCTGGACGACGTGATTGTCTATTCGAAGACTTACGAGGACCATCTAAAGCACCTGGCCGAGGTGTTCGAGGCCCTGGCAGGCTTTGGCATGAAAGTGAAACCCTCCAAGTGCCATCTGTTAAAGCCGAAGGTACAGTACCTGGGACACGTGGTGAGTGCAGAAGGAGTAGCCCCCGACCCTGACAAAATCACGGCAATAAAGAACTGGCCAAGCCCCTCTAACATAAAAGAAGTGAGGCAGTTCCTCGGGTTGGTAGGCTACTACCGAAGGTTCATCCCCAGGTTCACCAAGATGGCAGCCCCTATGCAGGACCTCCTTATAGGACAATCTAAGACCAGAAGCCAAAAGCCACCCTTCAAGTGGGACAAGCCGGAAGAGGAGTCCTTCCGCCAGCTGAAGATGGCCCTCACGGGGGATGAGAACCTGGCCTACCCTGATTATGGCCAGCCTTTTATCCTCCACACAGACGCCAGTAATGTGGGGCTGGGAGCCGTACTGTCACAGAACCAACAGGGCAGAGAAAGGGTGATCGCGTACGCCATCCGGAAGCTGAGGCCCACCGAGAGAAACCCGGAGAATTACAGCTCCTTTAAGCTGGAGTCCTTGGCAGTGGTGTGGGCCGTAACAGAACGTTTCAAGCATTACGTGGCCTCTGTGAAGTTCACTGTGTACACGGACAACAATCCGTAGACACATCTGGACAATGCGAGACTTGGTGCCCTAGAGCAGCGGTGGATGGCCCGGCTAGCAAACTATGACTTCACCATCAAGTACCGGGCAGGCCGAGCCAATGCCAATGCAGATGCCCTATCGAGAATGCCCCACTTGCCCGATGAGGGAGAAGATCCAGACGAGTTGGAGGAAATAGAGCTCCCTGCATTCCACCGGTACGGGGCCACTCAGTACTCCCACCGTGTAAGAGACAAAGACTTGACCACTGTCATGTTCAATTCCTTACCTCACCACGGCTGGGCTGAAACGCAAGATAGTGACCCTGCAATTCGCCTGGTGAAAGACCTCTTGACCCAGGCAGACGCTAGCCCTGGCTCGGACGCTCCAGAGGAAGCCAAGCAGTTATGGAAGGAGAAAAGCAGGCTATTCCTTTACGAAGGTAAGCTGTGCAGAAGGCTTGTCAACCACCGGACGCACGAGCTGACCTGGCAGGTAGTGGTCCCGAGACGAGATGCAGCAATGGTACTGGAGGCCTACCATGACAGAGCGGGACACTTCGGGTGGAAGAAACTGGAGTTCCTACTGAGAGAGCGGTTCTACTGGGTCGGAATGAGAGGGGCCATAGAGAAGTGGTGCAGGGACTGTGGCCCATGTAACCTCAGAAGGAAGGCGGTACCAGCCAGAAGACGCCCTTGATGCCCATCGTCACCAGGCAGCCTCTTGAGCTGGTAGCTCTGGACCATGTGAAACTGGCTCCAAGCCGGTCGGGCTACGTCTATGCCCTGACAATAGTGGACCACTATTCCCGGTTCCTGCTGGTGGTTCCTGTTAAAGACTTGACAGCCCAAACAGCGGCCAGAGCCTTCCAACAACACTTCTGCCATCCACACGGGTATCCGGAACAGGTCTTGACAGATCAAGGTCCAGCGTTTGAGGCTGAAATCTTCCAGGAGTTCTGCAACCTCTACGGCTGTAAGAAGATTCGGACAACGTCTTACCACCCACAAACCAACGGGCTGTGTGAGAAAATGAATAATATCGTCATTGATCTCCTCAAAACGTTGCCCCTGGAAGAACGCAGCCTGTGGCCGGAGAAGCTGCCAGACCTGATAGACTTATACAACCATATCCCGGTGAATGCTACAAATTGCACCCCGGCTTACCTGATGAGGGCAAGACCAGGTAAGCTGCCGATAGACCTGGAGATGGGAGTCCTGACCCCCGAGGACACCTCCCCAGACGCGGACTGGGATACGGAACGGCAGCTACAGTACAAGAAGGTACAGGAGAGTGTGGAGAGGAGTCTGGCTCAAGCGAGAGAAAAGCAAGAGAGGCTCTTCAACCAACACGCCCCTGCTGGTCCCCTGGAACCTGGTGAGCAGGTCCTGAAGCGGAAGAGAAGGCTTCACAAGCTAGATGACCAGTGGGAGAGCGACCCGTACACAGTACTGCAGTCCAACCACAACAACCCGAAGGTATGTGTAATTACCAAGGTTGGAGGAGAAACCACTAGCACCGTCTCCAGACACCACCTAAAAAGGTGCCCCGAGCAACTACAGAGTGCAGGAGAAGATCAAGATGACCTTGAACCCGCAGAAGACAAGAAAGAAATGATCAGCACAGTTCTTGGAGAGTTCCCCCGGTCCTGGACTCGGATAAATGATGCAATAGTGGTACCCGTCCTACACTTCCTTCAACCAACCCAGCAGGAACCTACAGGAGAGCAGGAGGAATCAGAAGACCAAGCAGCCCTAGAGGCAGAAGAACCCATGCCAGCAGCCCAGGAGAGTCAACCCTCTGCTGACAGTGAGCCTGCCATACCTGCGGTAAGCCAAAGGACCCGCAGATAGCTGCCTGCACTGCCTGTAAACCCAGCTAGTAGCTGTACCCTGAATGCTAGTGGGGAAAGTCAGGTTAGACCACCACCAGACAGTGGGTTACGCAGGTCAACCCGGAGCACTAGGGGGCAAATACCAGCTCGCTGGAAGATCTAAATGCTGTATATTGTAAATGTTTTATGTTTGTTGTCTGGTTGCTAATTATGTTTTTCCAGTCTTTCTAGTTCATGGACTAACAGGTTATGGACGCTGAATAACCGGAACTATCTTGTAGATAGTTGCACTTGGTGCCCTCTTTCGAAGATGGCCACGGAAGAAAAATCTGTCTGGTGTGGCCTCCTTGTGGCCCAAAGTAGAGAGCTCAGCCTTGTCGCCACGCCCAAGGCCAGGAAATTGGGGTTTATGAAAACAGGTCCCCACACCGTGGAAAACTTCACCTTGTTGGGTGAAATGGACACCCGGTCACGGAAGCGCCGTGACCTCAAGGACAAAATATACTTGTATATATGTTATGTTGTCATTTATACCCTGTATTTGTGTTTCCTGTTTAGTCCGGAGTACTACATTTTACTAGGGGAGAATGTGTCACCCCAGGCCTGGATGCCACAAACAATAATCTGTGTCTGAGAGCAGGAGGGTGGTCCCCTGGTTAGGGACAATTAGCATACAGCACCTCCTGTCCCAGGCCAGCAGGGGGAGCTGGCTGCCCCTATAAAAGCTGGAACTGGGGGCAGGGTTAGAGAGAACTGGAAGACCTAGCTCAGGAGTGAGACTAGTCCCAGAGAAGGAGGGACAGTTCAGCTGTAGCTGAGGAGTCCGTGAGGCAGAGGAGAAACTGCAAGCCAGGGACAGAGGCGACGAGAGCCGGTCCTGGAAGAGAACCAATCTACCGGGCATTGGGGTCCGGGGCTGTCAGGGTTACAAGCCCAGCAGCAGAGAACCAACCTGCGAGGGATTTCAGGTCCCTTGGCCTAAGAAGCCTGGAGGCTCCGCCACACAGAGGGACCTGTACAGCGAGGAGCAAGCAACAGGTACCCAAGGCCCTAGTCGCATGCCATACAGGCGAGAAGTACACGGCCAGCTCAGGGACGTGGGCTATTACACCACGAAAAGGGGGATAGTCAGAAAGAGCATAGAGAAAACGGTAGGCCTACACACTCACCCTGACCAGTGGGGCTCACCCGAATTCTCTCAGACACCCAGGCCCATTCCTAACCGGTACTGTTGGGTCATTAATAATATCTACAATAAAGACCCTGAACTGTTTGAAGCGGACTCTGAACTCTTACTATTGCGGCCTGCACTATCACCCCCAACATCCACCTACACTGCCCTGAGGCTACACTCTTCCCGTGGGGAGTTATCCTACACCTGTGCTGCACACCAACACCAGCCTCAGTAGTCTACCTCGCAGCGGCGGTTATCCCTGATCGCAATCCACTGGTGGCGTAGTCGGACATTCAAAACACTGATAAATAGACTGCCACCATTTGGTCTGACCACCCTGAGCCACGGGATCGGGTTGCCACTACTACCCCCATCAGCACCGTACACTAGAAGGCCCGGTTCCGTGTACCCCACGGCCCAGGGGGCGAGTCATGTGCATCAAATTATACATACACATATGGGGCAGTGGGGCTTCATACTATATACAGGTGCTTCTCACAAAATTAGAATATCATCAAAAGTTAGTTTATTTCAGTTCTTCAATGCAAAAAGTGAAACTCCTATATTATATAGAGTCATTACACACAGAGTGATCTATTATATAGAGTCATTACACAGAGGGATCTATTATATAGAGTCATTACACACGGAGGGATCTATTATATAGAGTCATTACACACAGAGGGATCTATTATATAGAGTCATTACACACAGAGGGATCTATTATATAGAGTCATTACACACAGAGGGATCTATTATATAGAGTCATTACACACAGAGGGATCTATTATATAGAGTCATTACACACAGAGGGATCTATTATATAGAGTCATTACACACAGAGGGATTTATTATATAGAGTCATTACACACAGAGGGATCTATTATATAGAGTCATTACACACAGAGGGATCTATTTTAAGTGTTTATTTCTGTTAATGTTGATGATTATGGCTTACAGCCAATGAAAACACAAAAGTCATTATCTCAGTAAATTAGAATACTTCATAACAACAGCTTGAAAAATGTTTTTAAAATCCGAAAAGCTGGCCTACTGAAATGTATGTTTAGTAAATGCCCTCAATACTTGGTCGGGCTCCTTGTGCATCAATTACTGCATTAATGCGGCAATGTGGCATGGAGGCGATCAGCCTGTGGCGCTGCTGAGGTGTTATGGAAGCCCAGGTGGCTTTGATAGCAGCCTTCAGCTCATCTGTATTGTGGGGTCTGGGGTCTCATCTTCCTCTTGACAATACCCCATAGATTCTCTATAATAGATTCTCTATGGGGTTAAGGTCAGGCGAGTTTGCTGCCAATCAAGCACAGTGATACTGTTGTGTGTAAACCAGGTATTGGTACTTTTGGCAGTATGGACAGGGGCCAAGTCCTGCTGGAGAATGACATTTCCATCTCCATAAAGCTTGTGGGCAGAGGGAAGCATGAAGTGCTGTAAAATGTCCTGGTAGACGGCTGCGCTGACTTTGGTCTTGATAAAACACAGTGGACCTCCACCAGCAGATGACATGGCTCCCCAAACCATCACTGATTGTGGAGACTTCACACCAGACCTCCAGCAGCTTGGATTGTGGCCTCTCCACTCTTCCTCCAGACTCTGGGACCTTGATTTCCTAATGAAATGCAAAATTTACTTTTCATCTGAACACAACACCTTGGGCCACTGAGCATCAGTCCAGGTCTTTTTCTCTTTGGCCCAGGTAAGACGCTTCTGGCGTTGTCTATTGGTCATGAGGGGCTTGACACAAGCAATGCGACACTTGTAGCCCATGTCCTGGATACGTCTGTGTGTGGTGGCTCTTGAAGCAGTGACTCCAGCAGCAGTCCACTCCTTGTGAATCTCCCCCAAATTTTTGAATGGCCTTTTCTTAGCAATCCTTTCAAGGCTGCGGTTATCCCGGTTGCTTGTGCACCTTTTTCTACCACACTTTTTCCTTCCACGTCCATTAATATGCTCGGATACAGCACTCTGTGAACAGCTGCTTCTTTAGCAATGACCTTTTGTGGCTTACCCTCCTTGAGGAGTGTGTCAATGACTGCCTTTTGGACATCTGTCAAGTCAGCAGTCTTGCCCATGATTGTGGAGCCTACTAAAACAGACTAAGGGACCTTTTTAAATGCTTAGGAAGCCTTTGCAGGTGTTTCTTGTTAATTCTAATTTACTGAGATAGTGACTTTTGTGTTTTCATTGGCTGTAAGCCATAATCATCAACATTAGCAGAAATAAACACTTAAAACAGATCACTCTGTTTGTAATGACTCTATATAATATATGAGTTTCACTTTTTGGATTTAAGAACTGAAATAAATTCACTTTTTGATGATATTCTAATTTTCTGAGAAGCACCTGTATGTAGCAGTGCGGCAATTATACTATATAGAGTCAGGAGTATAAGTACTTGATACACTGATAATTTCGAAAGTTTTTCCACCTACAAAGAATGAAGAGGTCTGTTTTGTTCTACTTAACTGCTGCAACTTGGACCTTTAACAGGACTTATATTTCACCTATGAGAAAGCATACTATGTGTATTTGGCAGATTAACTCAGGCTTGTTTATGATAAACTGAATACCTGGATTGGAGTCCTATTTTTATACAGAATATTGACTATTAATGCTGGCAGAGTAAGTCTTAGGCTATATTCACACTAGGTGTTTTTTTCTGCAGCAAAACATAATCTCTTGGCAGGAAAGAAGTAGCGTCAAAAACGCAGGTTTTGGTGTGTTTTTTTGCAGTGGTTCTTGGTGCATTTTTGGTGCGTTTTTCAGGATCCCAAAGTTCAGCTTTGCTTCCACCATAGACACATGAAAACAGGTCACCATTGCAAGACATATGTTCATGAAAAAGTACACATTACAAATGTAACAGGGGGCGGGTGGGGGGTGAATTGGTCTGGAATGGTTTATCTAAGACCCTGGCAGTGCATTGAATTTGTAGGACACTATTTACTTTCACATTATGGTTTGCCATTGAGTTGCTCAGGCATTGTTCATTTTCACACCTCCCTGGGCCACACGTGTTGTTCAATCTCACACCTAGCTCAACCAATGTTTACTTTGTAGGCATCACTAATTTAATTAAACTGTAATAATCCAAGCTGCTATCTCAGGTGACCAAGACAAGATGGTTTAAACTTGGGAAAATCACAAGAATAAATGTGTGTCACATACTTGCTTTTTTCACTAAAAACGCAGCAAAATGTTCACACTAGGCTTTTTTTCAGCATTTTTTTCCACCACCCTTTTTTTTAATGGGTGAAAAACGCTGAAACAAGTGACATACTCTATTGCAAAAAGCCATGGAAAGCACAAAATACTGAGGACAAATAAGCAAGCTTTGTGCATGAGATTTCGGAAATCTCATAGACTTTGTTGGTACTGTAAAACGCAGCTGAAAATTTGCATAAAAAAGCCCGCTAAAAAAACGTCTAGTGTGAATATAGCCTTGTATAACGGTTCGCCAATGAGTTAGGATATATGACCACGATGCAGAAATGCTGCGGATTTTTCCTAAGCGTTTCTGCATCTCCCTGGGTTGTCAAGCGCTTTGCCAAGTGATTTTAGCATCACTTGGAAAAGTGCTTGACAACTTGGTCACACTATATAATTCCATGCAACCGTCATGGATTTATATAGTGTGACCAAGTTACAATGCTGCAAATGCAGCATCAATAATGAAAAAAAAGAATAATAATGGTGAAAAATAAAAAAAAAACATTATACTCATCTTCCGATGGTCCTCGATCTCCTTCTCCGGTGCGTCCGGTGTCTTTGGCGGATCACGGTGCTGTAAAAGGACCTTTCATGACGTCATTTAGTCATGTGACAGGTCACGCAACCGCCGATGTCAGCGGTCACGTGACCTGTCACATGACTAAATGGCATCATGGAAGGTCCTTTTACCACCGCGAGCAGCCGAAGAGCCAGCAGCACCGCCGGGAGCAGACAGGGGCCATCAGAAGGTAAGTATATGTTTATTTTTTATTTTAATTCTATTTTAACTACAGGTACTATGGTACCCGGGTCTGGAGGAGAGTCTCTTCATCTCCAGACCCGGGTACCATCCACGCATTGAGTCGCATAATATCCACATGTGTATTTGTAGTCATGCGGATGTTATGCGTTCCAATGCAAGTCAATGGCGGCTAAATCGCAGCGACTCTGCAAAATTAAAGGACGTGCTGCGGATTTTTCCGCAATGATAATCCGCAGCGGAAATCTCCGCGGCATGTGCACAGCACATGCGGATTATCATTGGGGACCATTGCAGACCTATCACCAAGCGTTTTTTAAGTGTTTCCGCAGCGAAAGTTACGCTGCAGAAACGCCTAAAAAACGCATAGTGGGCACACAGCCTTAAAAGTTCTATGGTGAAGAAAAACACGTGAGATAATAAATGCGAAATATACAATATTTCCCATAATATGACTGAGGATATCTTTAGGGTGTATTCACTGTTTTTTCTTCTGCAGCAATAAATGCTGTGTTTTACAGCACCATCTTAGTGAATGACATTTCTGAAATCTCATTCACATGCTGTTTTTTTTGCATTTTTTTTAAATCTGCAGCTTGTCAAGTCTTTCAGAGGTTTTGCAGCATTTTTCACCCATTCAAATGAATGGAAAAAAAAACACAAGTAAAAACACCTGAATTTTAAGCAGCGTTTTTCCTGCCTCCTTTGATTTTTGAGGTAGAAAAAAAATACTGCCAAAATCCAACTTGTGAACACACCTTTATCCTGGTTGTGTTCTAATTGGATATAAAATAGAACGGCCATGATAACATGGGTAGTTAATTGTATGGTGTTTTCACTTTATATATTACCAGGCCGCATTCTATTTGCGCAGAGCTGCTCCGTGAAGATTCTATCACAAGATTCCGTGATGACATCACAGGTGATGGTGACATCACTGCTCACAGTCGCTATATATACAATGCACATAGGCTCACCCGTGCCTTTCTTGGCTCTATAGTGACTGATAGCACTTGCAGTTTTTCACTATGGCTGGAATTGTTTTGGACATTCCTCAGGTAAAAGCACTATTGATGATCCTTATGATCAATCGTCCTAACAGTGTGCTTCTACCACCCGATGGCGTCCTTAGCTTCACTCACCGGCTGGTGATGGAGCTAGTAAAGGATTGCCTGACCAAACACCGACAACGTCGTCTAACGTCAGACTATCTGACGGATTTACTTCAGAACATCAGGACATTACTACACCAGGTAAGTGGCGGACACTCTGCACAGAACATCTCAATATTAACAGATAATAATGGAGGGATAGAAGCTTTTTCTTCTAATATATCGTTTTTTGCAGACCATAAGACGCACCAAAATTTTTTGGGAGGTAAATAGGAAAAACATTTATTATAATAAAATGGGGGTCTGTCTTATAGTCCGAATTTTCGGTTGCTTACTGAGGGGGGGTGGTGGCAGTGGAGCGAGGTCACAGGAGGCAGAGTCGCTGCTGCAGGAAGTCGGCAGTAGGAGTGGGGCGATGCTGCGGGCTCCAAGCTGGGAGGAGCGGGGTGTCCAGAAGGTACGAGGCTGCGGGCCCTGGGCTTCAAGGAAATGTTAGCGGTAATTCAGGAGGGGAGGCCCTGCTCTGCTTATTGATTTCTCTGCAGTGGGCTTCAAGAAGTAGGCTGCTGGAGATGGCCAATACGCAGTTTGAGATCTCAGCTCCTCATTGAGCCGAGATCTAAATCTGCACATGCACTGCCTCCAGCGGCCATTTGCCTGAAGCCCACCGCCAGAAATTCAATGGGTAGAGCGGGGACTCCCCTCCTAAATCACCGCTAACATTTCCTTGAAGCCCAGGGCCCGCAGCCTCGCACGTCCTGGACACCCCGCTGGCCCGCAGGAGCGCCCCACTTCTACTGCTGGCTTCCTGCAGCAGTGACCCTACCTCCTGTGACCTCACTCCACCACAGCCACCCCCCTGGTAAGCTACATTCAGACAATTATTATTATTAATAATCTGTCTGATATGCTGGGGTGGAGAGTTCCAGAGTAGGGGGGATGCACGGGAGAAATCTTGTATGCGATTGTGGGAAGAGGAGATAAGAGGGGAGTAGAGAAGAAGATCTTGTGAGGATCGGAGGTTGCGTGCAGGTAAGTACCGGGAGACTAGGTCACAGATATATGGAGGAGACAGGTTGTGGGTGGCTTTGCATGCCAAGGTTAGGGTCTTGAACTGGAGTCTCTGGGTAATGTGGAGCCAGTGAAGGGATTGGCGGAGCGAGGGGAAAAGCCAGGGAATAGCGGGGGGACAGGTGGATTAGTCAGACAGCAGAGTTTAGGATAGATTGGAGGGGTGCGAGAGTGTTAGAAGGGAGGTCAAAAATTTTGGAAAAAAAGGCATCTTATAGTCCAAAAAATACGGTAAAACACAACGAGTCCCCAAATACAGTATGTAGTCATTGTATCTGCAGACAGAGAACCGATGTCACATACAATTTCCGCCTCCATTCTGATCGCTCTCATCTCAAAATTCTCCTTTCCATTTTTCCTTCTTTATAGGCTGAAGAAAGATCTCAGACTGAAGATTTGGCTGTCTTTAAAGAACTGGCCGAAAAAGTCCTGTCTATACTAGAACGCTCATTGGAACGCCCGGTAAGGATCAATATTAATAGACGTATCTTAATCCACCGTATCTGAGGAGACTTTCTGAGAAAAGGTCTGAAGATGGCGCGGGATTTGTATCGTTACAATTGGTGCATCTGTAAATGTTGGTTTAGTCCTTCATGATTTATGTATTTGGTGATTTAGTAAAATCTTCCACATATTAATTATATATATTATATCTATCAGGAAACAACAGGAGGCGACGCCAAATATGGGCAAAATGTGAGCCCGAAAATCCCTGACCCTAATAGGAGTCAGCCGGAGCTGAACAGCGATCTGATTACAGGTGAGCGATCACCCGACCTTCTACAAGGAATGTCCAGATATTACAGAGGACGGAGGATAATGTTAGATTTACTCTCTACTCTGTGTAATGGGAACCTGGCAGCACATTGTTACATATAGAAGTAGTGGTGTGACGGTATAGGCCATTGTCCCCTAATAATAATTGTTTGTAGAAATCCAATGTGCCAGTCAGGAGAAATGTAAAGTAGACACCATATACAAATCAGAATGGAAGTGCGCTGGGGGCGTGAAAGAAGAAATCCAAGTGCAGTGACACGCCCCCAGTGCACTTCCAGGCTAATTTGCAAATCTCTCCTATGTTTCAGCTCTCTTACCATCACTCGTATGTGCAGCGTGGGTGGGGGCTTCCTCATTCATGTGATGGAGGGTCCATTCTGCAGTGCTATAGCAAGTAACATGAAATAAATTAAATTTAAATTGCATTACTGCTCTAGAAAATGGGAAAAAACTAAGATACTGAGCACATAATTTGGCCAATTCATGAATGCCCAGCAGCCAATGACAAGGCGATCTTTTTGTTGGAATCCTCTCCTAATGTGAATCCTCTCCTAGGCTGAAGCCTACATTTATATGGGTAGGTAGGATCCTGTTGTAATTAAAACCACCCCGGGCTGATGTGTGGAAATAGGTTCCCAGCAAAAAAGGTCGCCTTGCCGTGACTGCTAGGCATGCACCCAGCAAAAGAAGGTCGTCTTGCCGTGACTGCTGGGCATGCACCCAGCAAAAAAAAGGGTCACCTTGCCGTGGCTACTTGGCATGCACCCAGAAAAAGAAGGTCGCCTTGCCGTGGCTGCTGGCCATGCATGAATTGGCCAAATTATGTGCTAAGTATCTTCCTTTTATCCTATTTTCTACAGCAGTAATGCAATTCAAATTTAATTTATTTCATGTTTACATGCTATAGCGTTACAGAGTGCAACTTTGTTAGTTATATATTTGGATGGCTACTCTTAGTATGCACCTGTTCACACCCATTTTCTTTTCGGAAGTGATGGTCAGTCTTTTGTTATTTATGAAGGGGTTCCTCCATCATTTACATTACATTTATCTATGGATTCCCCGTATATTCTCATATTTAGAATCCCCATATAACGAGTATTAATCCCATTTACAGACATCTTGTCATTTCTCCGTTATATTGCTGTATTATCTATGTAGGAATAATATCCTCTAATATATTTCATTTCTTCATCATTATTTTAGAAACAACTGAGCTGTCGAATCCTAACAATGGAATTAGTGAGATCCCGGAGATCCAAGAATCCGTAAGTATCATAGAGGGGGATGCGTGTGTGTCATCAGATCATGGGGTGTGAATGACTCGTCCAGTATTATCCCCCATACAACCATGGGACGTCTCTATTCTAAGTGTAGATGACCCTATGGTGTTAATTACATTTGAATTACAGGGAATCTGTCACCAGGTTTATGCTATTTGGTCTGAGAGAAGCATGATGCAGGGACAGAGACCCTGATTCCATGTGTTGATTACTTTACTCGGTGGAGTAGTTGTGATAAAATCACTATTTTTTTCTGCTGCAGAGCTCTGAATGCTGAGTCTTGTATAACCCCGCCCACACCATTGATTGGCAGCTTTCTGTGTACACTGTGCATAGGCAGAAAGCTGCTAATCAGTGGTGGAGGCAGGGGTACAGAGCAATAGGACTACCTGGCTAGACAGATAGTCTTCTAGTGATAATCTACTGATTTTATTGAAACAGCCACACACAGCCTAGTAAGTAACACATCACTGGAATCAGGGTCTCTGCCCCTACATCATGGTGCTTTCAGAATACATAGCAAACACCTGGTGACAGATTACCTGTAAGTCCTCCTCTGTGTGATCTCCCACATTATCCAGAATGTTATAGTAATGTATGATGACCGTTGCAGGGCGGCTCCAGGATTTTGTGGGCCCTGGGCGAAAGAGTCTCAGTGGCCCCTTTAACACATACCACGATTCATGATGCACAGATACCGCAGATAAATATATATATATATATATATATATATATATATATATATATATATATAGTACAAGGCCGAAGATTTCACTTCTTACATTACATGAGCGATATCTATTGTAAATTCCACAATAACTCAGAAAGCGGCGAATCCTCACAGCTCACAGTGCAGACCGGACAGTAATGTCCTCCACACAGTATAATGGCACCACATAGTCCTCTATACCGTATTATGAGCTCCATATATTGCTCCATATAGAATAATGGACCCCATAAAATGCTCCACGCAGGCTGTGCCCCCATATAATGCCCCATGCAGGCTGTGACCCCACACATAATGCCCCATGCAGGCTGGCCCCCCACATAATGCCCCATGCAGGCTTTGACCCCCCACATAATGCTCCATGCAGGCTGTGACCCCCACATAATGCCCCATGCAGGCTTTGACCCCCCACATAATGCCCCATGCAGGCTGTGCCCCCCCCCACATAATGCCCCATGCAGGATGTCCCCCTCCCACATAATGGCCCATGCAGGATGTCACCCCCCATATAATTCCCCATGCAGAATGTCCCTCCCACATAATGTCCCATGCAGGCTGTGCCCACCACATAATGCCCCATGTAGGCTGTGCCCCCCCACATAATGGCCCATGCAGGATGTCACCCCCCATATAATTCCCCATGCAGGATGTCCCCTCCACATAATGCCCCATGCAGGATGTCCCACCCCACATAATGCCCCATGCAGGATGTCCCCCACACATAATGCCCCATGCAGTATATCCCCCCCACATAATGCCCCATGCAGGATGTCACCCCCCATATAATTCCCCATGCAGGATGTCCCCCCCACATAATGCTCCATGCAGGATGTCCCACCCCACATAATGGCCCATACAGGATGTCACCCCCCATATAATGCCCATGAAGAATATCACCCCCCCCATATAATGCCCCATGCAGGATGTCCCCCCAACACATACTGCCCCATGTAGGATGTCACCTCTCACCCCATATATTGCCCCATGCAGGATGTCACCTCTCACCCCATATAATGCCCCATGCAGGATGTCACTTCTCCCCCCATATAATACCCCATGCAGAATGTCACTCCCCCCATATAATGCCCCATGCAGGATGTCACCCCCCATATAATGCCCCATGCAGAATGTCACCTCTCACCCCATATAAAGCCCTATGCTGGATGTCACTTCCCCCCCCCATATAATGACCCATGCAGGATGTCACTTCTCCCCCTCATATAATACCCCATGCAGGATGTCACCCCCCTATATAATGCCCCATGCAGGATGTCCCCCCCATATAATGCCTCATGTAGGATGTCACCTCTCACCCCATATAATGCCCCATGCAGGATGTCACTCCCCCCATATAATGCCCCATGCAGGATGTCACTTCCCCCCCCCCATATAATACCCCACGCAGGATGTCCCTACCTCCCCCCCATACAATGCCCCATGCAGGATGTCACTTCTCCCCCCATATAATGCCCCATACCTCCATACATAAAAAAAAAAAATCAAATGCTCACCTCACTGCTCACCAGCTGTGGAGAGGTAAGTATTGTGCCGGCCGTGGTCCTGAGCAAGCATTGGGGGGGGAGCAAGGCCCACTAGCTGGCGCTGGCACCACTCTCCTCTGCTCACCGGTCCCATACCGCGCCAGGGTGCCCGACAGCAAGTGGGCCCCTCGCCTACTCAGGGCCCCGGCACTTGCCTGGGTGTGCTGGGTGCTAGCGCCAGGTCTGCCCAGCGTCCGGTTTGTATCCTCCCAACATCATATCAGTGTAAATCATCTGGGACATAATATGGAGGGAGAAGTTTTTGCATCTGTAACTTTTTTCCTGCATCTTCAATAAATCAGTATTATTTCTTATTCTTTTATAGAGCGTGATCGATTCATTGGTTCCGGCGAGAAAGCCGCATATGAGCGACTATGAAACTTCCAAACTCATCAGCAGTGGAAATTTTGGGTGAGATTTCTGTTGCCATAATCCACATTTCTCAGGGTTCCCTATGACAATGCTTCTGCCCCTGCACTCTGCCATTCAGTGTTATCATAGGGAAATTATGTGATCTGTAGCAAATCAAACTGTAAGGAAAGCGATTTAAATAATATAATTACATATAATATAATATATAATAATATAATATTATTACATTCGCCTGTGCTAGACTCTCATCTGTTCTTATGCTGCCTCCTCCACCTGAGCTTTTCTGCTCTCCACTCTGATCTTTGTTTTGATGGGGGGGGCTCCATTATGAAGCTGATCAGACAAGTTGGCTACACATGGTCACATGAAGGGTGACACCATATTGACGTCAATGACATCTACACCCTCCACCATGACCATGTGGGCCCAATCACTGGCCTCAGCAGCAGAAGAGAGCCCTGGAGCACATTCATTTTGGACCAATTTTATTTGCACTAAATTGTATTTGGTCAGTTATAGCGAATCTGCCCAAAGAGAATTTCGATAGATTCTCGTATCTATAATGTGACCTGGGTGATGGCTCCGGCAGAAGTGGCATTGTGGAGACCTCCAATAGGTGATCTATGTAGTGCTATTTTATGTATTTCTAGATGTGCATTTATAGTGGCGGCCAGACTTTTAGTATTATACATATGCAAATTGTCTCTTCAGAGAGGAAGCAAACTAGAACTCCACCTATAGGAAGTAGCAATCCTAAAAGTCAATATCGACCCTTTAACAAGCCTTGTCACATGACTTAGGATAATAGCCAAAACCAAAATCTCAATTTGCAGGAACTGTGTTCTGGGGTACTGCCCCTCTTCAGTGCAAAGTGTGAGATATGGTTTGACTGGGTGAGAGGTGTCTGACCGGTATCCAAGGGGTTGACGTTTCTCCTTGCGGACATGAGGAGACTTTTAAGCCACAATGCTCCTCTGGGAAATAGGATTGCTACTTCCTATAGGTGGCACTAGGGTGCTAGTTCTCTTCCTCTCTGAAAAGAGACAATTTGCATATTTCCCAGAAGAGCATTGCAGCTTAAAAGTCTCCTCACCTTGACATGCTTAACATGGCTTTTTCCGCAAGGAGAAACGTTACCGCTTGGATCCCGGTCAGATGCCTCTCACCCAGCCAAACCATATCTCACACTTTGCACTGATGAGTGCTTGTACCCCAAAACATAGTGTCCGAAAATTGAGTTTTTGGTTATGGCTATTATTCCATGTCATATGATAAGGCTCGTTAAAGGGTCGATATTGACTTTTAGGATTACTACTTCCTATAAGGGGCACTAGTGTTCTAGTTCTCTTCCTCTCTGAAGAGACAATTTGCATATTTCCCAGAGGATCATTGAGGCTTAAAAGTCTCCTCACCTTGACAAGCTTAACATTTCACTCTCCGCAAGGAGAAATGTTACCCCTTGGATACCAGTATTAAACATATAATGATTTCTATAGATGGATTATTAATAAGGATTTATTATAACCGATGGATTCTCCTTCTCTCCAGGGCCGTCTACTTAGTGCATCATAAAGACTCACACCAGACCTTTGCTATGAAGAAAATGGCTAAGCGGAACCTAAATACTGCACAGAGATTGGAATGGGCCTTTCTGGAGAGGGACATCTTAACATTTGCTGATTGTCCCTTTGTGGTCTCCATGCTCTGCTCCTTTCCAACTAGATCTCACCTGTGTATGGTCATGGAGTATGTAGGAGGTAAGACACATCTATTGTATTATATTCAGCCCATGTCTGCTTTCATCTTATCACTGCTCATATCATTAGGACATTGTTGGTTACATCCCCACAGAGCATTTACTATAGGTTATCTATTACCAAGATGCTCGTAAATTCATTGATCTTGGTGCAGGGGCGCTATGGGGCTCATCAGTCGGAGGGGGTCTGTCGACGCTCGGCAGTGGGCAGCATCCCTCCACCTGTCAACACAATTTCAGCGGTATTTGCTTCTTCAAGGAGGTGGGGTAGGTGGGGGCAAAAATACTGAGTAGGTGGCTAGTAGGGGCCAAAATACTGAAAGGGGGCCGTATGACTAGATATGGGGGGACTGTGAATGATGAGTGGAGGTCATCATATTAAGTGGGGTGCTGTGGGGGTCCTCACTCTATATGGAGGCCCCCATTCTGTGTGGGGACATCATACTGAGTGGGGAGTTATGCGGACCATTATATTGTGTGAGGGACTGTGGGAACCATTATCCTGAGTGGGAGGGTTGCTGTGGGTGCCATCACACCGAGTAGGGGGTTGTGGCTGGCCTCCTTCTAAGTGGTGGCCTCCTTAGGAGGATTCACTGTGGGGATACCATACTCATTGAGTGTGGGTGTGGGCATTTTTGGGAGCATCATACTCTAAAATGGCCATAAAAGTTGTATTGCTGGTGAGAACACCAAGCTGCTTCAACAGGGATATAAATATATTTCTTTTTTATTTTTTAGGGTTGGGGGCAATTACAACTTTTGATATGGGGTCTTGTGATTTCTATGTACGCCACTATCTGTGTGATCTCCCCAGGATGTTTCCGCTCACTGCTCATTATACATCATGGTTATCTGCTCGTGGTATATCATGGTTATCTTCTGTATAAACCCCTCACCGGTCATATTTCCTTTCTTCTATAGGTGGAGACTGTGGGACCCTTCTAAGCACCAGGGGTCCTTTCTCTGTCCCCATGGCCCGCTTGTACTTTGCAGAGGCGGTACTTGCCGTGGAATACCTGCATAGTTACGGTGTGGTGCACAGAGACCTGAAGCCGGAAAAGTAAGTGCCCCCGAAGTATAATAAAGTGGGGAAAGTTGTCATTTATTATCATTCAGTCTGTGAGGCTAAAACCATCTTCTCTTTTGCAGCCTCCTGATTACATCTACTGGACATATTAAAGTTACCGATTTTGGGATTTCAAAACTTGGTCTAATGATACCGAAAACCAACACCTACAAGGAATTAGCAGTGGACATCTCCAGAGAGTTCCAGGACCGTGAGGTCAGCATCACCTACAAGAACTTAGCTTGTTATTTGCAAATCTCATCACACTATTGTCTCTTCTCTACGTTCTTCCTTTCTAGAGAACTTTTCCACTAATATTTTATCTTCTGCATTGTGTTTTAACGATGATATCTTGTCATAATAATTGTTTCATCGATTCTCATCTCTATGTTCTGTTGGTTTCCAGTTCTGTGGCACCCCATGTTACATAGCCCCAGAGATCATCCTGAAAGAAGGCTATGGAAGACCTGTTGACTGGTGGTCATTGAGGATCATCCTGTATAAATTCCTGCTGGGATGTGTACCATTTGATGCTGATTCCCTCACTGAGCTTTATAAAAGGGTTGTCATTGGTGAGTAGAATAATCCGATCATTGCGTTGATTGGTTACATTTGTTTAGTTATTTCCTTTGCTCTAAGTTACAGTCCAGTAAAGAGGTTTTATTTTCTGTAATTTTCTATGTAACAGGAGAACTAATTTGGAATTGTGATCGCGCTCCACCCCTGGATGCTCAGAATCTCATCACTGAGCTGCTCAGAAGAAATCCTGTGCGTAGACTTGGGACAGGTAACAGATATACTAGTATTAATATTCCCTTATTAGACCAAGGACATATCGCTCATGTCCATGAAGATCAGCATTTCTCTATCAGCTCATCTACTGTATTTCTAGTTCTCCACACTAAGACTTTCAGTTTATTTCCTTCATGTCGGCTCAGTTTTGTCATTAGTTCAGATTACGATAAACTGTTCAGATATGGAGCCATCCCTGACTATGTCCGCATCACTTTTGTTTTTCTTTTTCTAGGAGGAGCATTTGAGATCAAGGTTCATCCATTCCTGAGTGACTTGGACTTTGACAACATTCTGAGCCAGGAGCTGGAGTATGTTCCTCAGCTTGTTTCAGATGCAGACACCAGCTTATTTATCAGTAAGTAGAAGGAGACGTCATCTAGACTAAGCGACTGTTTGTCTCATCTTCCCTAATATGTGATCATCTGTTCCCATTAATATTAGTGATAAATAGTGACTGTGTTATACTGACAACCTCTAATAATACTTCATTACCTATTTCTTGTAGATCATTCTGATATAAACAAACATCTGGTCTCAAAGGATGAGGAAGGCACAAGTGAGAATAATGAGAGCCTTGACTTCCAAAATTTTACGTCATCTTCTGAAAAGCTTTGTAAAGTAAGTATGTGATTAATAAATCCAAAATATGTAAAAAAAAATGTAAAACAACTCTAAAAGTACATAAAAAAAATATTTTATATCTTATTTTTATCCGTATTTAGCTCTGTATCATCGCTACCAGGATGGTGAACAATGAGGATCCCAATGCCCCTCCAGAGTATACACCAGAAACCAACACAAACATCTCAGAAATGTGAGTAGATTATAAAGGGTCATTACTTCATTACTGGGAGTTCCAGGCTGATCTATGTACACAACACCAAATATAGGACATAAATATCAGAATATCAAATGCAGCATTCACCGCTTCATGGTTAACGGTCATTGTACTTTTGGCTTCAGAAAATGCAGAAGATAACAGCCCATAATTGTGGCAGGTCATGCATTTTTAGCACTGCCTACTCTGTAGGAGAGCTGTAGTATTACTTGCCAGCCATTCTTGGTAGTTGTGTTCTGATCCATGGAAGGTAGTTTTGAGCAGAAAACCTTCCCCACTATGACAGTCATATGTCCTATTAGGCCTTATAGTCAGTGTTCTTATAGTGAGACAACCCATTTTATACTGTGTTTACTTACGATTTACATGTTTTTCTTCTTCAAACAGGCAGAAAGAATCTGTTCCTGTATGTAATACAGACTATGCTGTTACCATCTTGCCACCCTCGTCTCCATTGCTAGGTATGTACATGTCTACAGCACCAACAATGTGAATGTTGACTTCAAGGCTCAAATATTTCCACATGGTTTTTCTGGTCTACTATGTTATCCATGTTTCATGGATCTCAGCTATGTTGACCATGGGTTCGTACTGTATCCCTATTTCCTTAATTTTGTACAGGAGTTTTTTTTCATGTATTCTGTATATTACGTTGCATCATCTATTAACCTAGTGAGATATAGCGACTGTGTTATACTGACACCCTCTAACAATCCTTCATTACCTATGTCTTGTAGATCACTCTGATGAAAACAACCATCTGATCTCAGAGGATAAGGAGGGCACAAGTGAGGACGATGAGAACTTTATCTTCCGAATATTTGCATCATCATCTTCTGAGAGGCTTTCTAAAGTAAGTATGTGATCGATAAATCCAAAATATGTACAAAAAAAGGATCTATAAAATTAAAAAGTATGTATATTTAATAACTTATTGTTATCCACATTTAGCACTCTACCACCACTAACGGGATGGTGAACAACGAGGATCCCAAGGCCCCTCCAGAGTGTACACCAGAATCCAACACAAACATCTCAGAAATGTGAGTAGATTATGGGGTCATTACTGGGAGCTCCAGTCTGATATATGTGCACAACACCAAATATAGGACATAAATACCATAATATCAAATGTAGCATCCACCGCCCCATGGTTATGGGTCATTGTGCTTTCAGCTTTCGGAATTGTTGGAGATAACAGCCCATAATTGTGGCCGGTCATGCACTTTTAGTGCTGCCCTCACTGTAGGAGAGATGTAGTATGAAATGCCGGCCATTCTTGGTAGTTGTTTTCCTCTCAGCTCTCTATAAAAGGTAGTCTTGAGCAGAAGACCTTCCCCACTATGACAGTCATATGTCCTACTAGGCCTTATAGTCGGTGTTCTTCTAGTGAGACAACCCCTTTTATATGGAGTTTACTTGAGATTTACATGTTTTTCTTCTTCAAACAGGCAGAAAGTATCTGTTCTTGTATGTAATACAGACGATGCTGTTACCATCTTGCCACCCTCGTCCCCATTGCCAGGTATGTACATGTCTACAGCACCAGCAATGTGAATGGTGACTTCAAGGCTCAAATATTCCCACATGGTTTTATACAATACTATAGGTCTCTTATGTTATCCATATTATGACAAAGCAGATCCTATAAGAATATATTGTTACTGATTTTTTTTTTAATTTTTCATCAGAATTTCCATCTCATGAAGAAAGAAAATCGGCAATAAATCTGAGTATGGAGCAACAAAACTCAGAAAATGGAAAAAATGGGAAAAAGAGACGAGGTAAGTGTGAGAATCAACTCCATGTTGTGTGATGTCAGTGAGAATAATTCATGTGGAGTAGATGTCATCTGTCAGTGATGGGATTGTCACATGTATGATTGCTGACAATGACCCCTGACCTCTGTATGATAATATTCCTCTGCCGTCCGGCCACAGTGACTGCACAGCATTATCATGTAATATGGAGTCCCATCACTTACATTATATTTATTTCTCTTCTCATAGGTTCCATCTTCCGCCGGATCTTATCATCCTGCCGGCGTGGATTATCCAGGGCTGCTCGCGCATTTGCATGCTGTCACTGTTGCCCTAAAACCATCTAAAAGACGGGACACCTAAGCATCCAGCGCCCTGAAGTCCAGCAGATCCATCATCACTGCTGGAGCTGTATAGAAGGACCTTCACCATCTACCTGTGGCCTTCTGACTGGTCAACCTGGACAAGTTTCAGTAACGCCTCTGTCATCGGGCTCCGCGGTATTCATACTGCTCGTCTGACTTGTCATTTACTGATCACCTGGTATCTGACCTCGGCTATCTTCCTGACTTTGATTTATTCTATTGACAATGTTCACGATTTTATTCATCCCATTATTAATTAAAAAAAAGTAAAATCTGTTACTGTTGCTCTGATTCCTTTTTGTCTTGAATTCACAAATACTTGTAACTCACTAATTGCTCTTCTTCCCACTAAATGTATTTCTCATTATCCTTAATGCAGCAGTCAGTCTCATATTTCTGTCCAGCAATTACACTGGTGCATCCACCCTGTACCAGTCATTACACTCATCCACAAACCTCTCCACACTGCTGCACAGTCCTGCATCTCTACCATATCTACACTCCAATGAGCTAAGATTAACATCCTCCATAATCAGGACCTCCCACTCTCATGTCCAAGACATTTTCTCTGCTGCACCAGCTCTCAGGAGTGCACTACTGCAGGCAATCAGGTTCATTCCCACTATCAGAGATTTTAAGTGTGCAGTAGAAACAGATTATTTGTGGCAGGACTGTCAAATCACCTCACTATTCTAAGTTTTTCCTACAGCACTCAGTAGCACTTAATATTTGTACATATACAGATAATGGTTGGTGACTGGTTCATGCAGCCTTAATTCCACAAAGATAGAAATAAAAGGTCAACATGTTTCATACATCCAAACCATCCTTAATCATGGCAGAAAAACATAATTTTAAGTTCCCACTATGAATATTTGGTGAGATATCACAGCTGTGTATTTTCACAGCACAAAGAACGCATCTTACAGATCAGCAAATCACAGTGTGCTGACGCTTAGTGTTGTAGTTTTGAACAACACCATTCATTTTATCATATAATGTGTTGAAAAATGAGAAAAAATGCCAGGTTTGGGTTCCTTCATTTTACAGTGTGTATTGTGTTGTAAAAACAAACTGACAAAATGATTCAGAGTCAGTAGTACGATTACTGTGATACCAAACTTATAAGGTTTATATATATATATATATATATATACAGTACAGACCAAAAGTTTGGACACACCTTCTAATTTAAAGATTTTTCTGTATTTTCATGACTATGAAAATTGTACATTCACACTGAAGGCATCAAAACTATGAATTAACACATGTGGAATTATATACTTAACAAAAAAGTGTGAAACAACTGAAAATATGTCTTATATTCTAGGTTCTTCAAAGTAGCCACCTTTTGCTTTGATGACTGCTTTGCACACTCTTGACATTCTCTTGATGAGCTTCAAGAGGTAGTCACCGGAAATGGTCTTCCAACAATCTTGAAGGAGTTCCCAGAGATGCTTAGCACTTGTTGGCCCTTTTGCCTTCACTCTGTGGTCCAGCTCACCCCAAACCATCTCGATTGGGTTCAGGTCTGGTGACTGTGGAGGCCAGGTCATCCGGCGTAGCACCCCATCACTCTCCTCCTTGGTCAAATAGCCCTTACACAGCCTGGAGGTGTGTTTGGGGTCATTGTCCTGTTGAAAAACAAATGATGGTCCAACTAAACGCAAACCGGATGAAATAGCATGCCGCTGCAAGATGCTGTGGTAGCCATGCTGGTTCAGTATGCCTTCAATTTTGATGAATCCCCAACAGTGTCTCCAGCAAAGCACCCCCACACCATCACACCTCCTCCTCCATGCTTCATGGTGGGAACCAGGCATGTAGAGCCATCCGTTCACCTTTTCTGCATCGCACAAAGTCACGGTGGTTGAAACCAAAGATCTCAAATTTGAACTCATCAGACCAAAGCACAGATTTCCACTGGTCTAATGTCCATTCCTTGTGTTCTTTAACCCAAACAAGTGTCTTCTGCTTGTTGCCTGTCCTTAGCAGTGGTTTCCTAGCAGCTATTTTACCATGAAGGCCTGCTGCACAAAGTCTCCTCTTAACAGTTGTTGAAGAGATGTGTCTGCTGCTAGAACTCTGTGTGGCATTGACCCGGCCTCTAATCTGAGCTGCTGTTAACCTGCGATTTCTGAGGTTGGTGACTCGGATAAACTTATCCTCAGAAGCAGAGCTGACTCTTGGTCTTCCTTTCGTGGGGTGGTCCTCATGTGAGCCAGTTTCTTTGTAGCGATTGATGGTTTTTGCAACTGCACTTGGGGACACTTTCAAAGTTTTCCCAATTTTTCGCACTGACTGACCTTCATTCCTTAAAGTAATGATGGCCACTCGTTTTTCTTTACTTAGCTGCTTTTTGCTTGCAATAATACAAATTCTAACAGTCTATTCAGTAGGACTATCAGCAGAGTATCGACCAGACTTCTGCACAACACAACTGATGGTCCCAACCCCATTTATAAGGCAAGAAATCCCACTTATTAAACCTGACAGGGCACACCTGTGAAGTGAAAACCTTTTTCGGTGACTACCTCTTGAAGCTCATCAAGAGAATGCCAAGAGTGTGCAAAGCAGTCATCAAAGCAAAAGGTGGCTACTTTGAAGAACCTAGAATATAAGACATATTTTCAGTTGTTTCATACTTTTTTGTTAAGTATATTATTCCACATGTGTTAATTCATAGTTTTGATGCCTTCAGTGTGAATGTACAATTTTCATAGTCTTGAAAATACAGAAAAATCTTTAACCGAGAAGGTGTGTCCAAACTTTTGGTCTGTACTGTATATATATATATATATATATATATATATATATATATATATATATATATACAGTGTTTAGCATAAATCAGTACACCCAAATAGATTTGTCAGCAAACCTGTAGTTTCCTTTCAGAATCATCATTTTATATGGGATACCATACTACAAAATACTCTCGCAAATTTGAGCCATTGAATGCAAACAAGATTTGGTATTTTGCAGACCCCAAAAAAGTAATTTTCTTAACAAACTCATTCAAGATCATGTTTCAAAAATGAGAACATCCCAGTAACAGTCTTAAGAGAAAAGCTAAGTTTAGACAACAAAATTCTAATTAACAAGAACTGAACCACAGGTAAGTGTAATTATTCATTAAACAGATGTCCAGCAGACAGGTGTCTGTAAAAGGAAGTTACTTAATAAAGAAAACTCCTTCCCATTTCATGCTATCAGCAATGGCACCACATAGAATGTCACAAAACCTGAGAAAGAAAATAATTTCTTTGCAATAAATGTAAAGTCTACAAGAAGATCAGCAAAACTTTACTTATCAGTCAGAATACTGTAGCAAAAGTGATGCAAAACTATAACAAAGATGGAACTGCAACCATCTTACAGAGACGTCCAGGCCGACTATGGAAGTTAACACCTAAACAAAAGCGTCCTCTGATGAGAAGGGTAAGTGGTACCACATAGAAGAGAAATGTCACAAGACATTTCTGAGAAAGAAAATAATTTCTTTACAAAAAATGTGAAGTCTACAAGAAGATCAGCAAAGCTTTTCTTATCAGTCAGATGGAAGTTAACATCTAAACAAAAGCATCTTCTGATGAGAAGAAAATCGACAGGCAAATTCATTGCTATTAGCTGAAGAAGTAGAAAGCCAAACTAAGGTGAGTGTTTTCCATGACACGACACGGTGTACACTGCAAATGAATGGCATTCATGAGTGTCCTCCACAAAGGAAGCCTCTCTCCCTTAAAGCCCATGAACAATAAAAGTCCGTCTACAATTTGCCAGGGTCCATGCTTAAAACTATGAGGACTACCGGGACTCTATACTGTGTATGTGCATCTTATGTGTATGTCCGTATTTTATGTTTGTGTGCACTATGTATATGTGACGCGCCCTGGGCCTATGTGACGTAGCGTTGCGCACGCAGGGACTACCCGGAGCCGGATCTGATAGGGTTAGTAGTCTCGTGGCGGTGACCCGGTCCGTGCCCAGGGAGTCAGACTAAGTGGCGGTATATTAGCAGTAGATGTAGGATGACTACGCCACCCGTTGAATGCAGCTATGGAGCTGCCGCTGCAGGGCAGACCGCTGAGGCCGGTGGAAGGATGGTGCAGCGTGGATGGTATAACCCCCAACGGGAGGGGTATGGCCTCAGGGCAGCCGACGTGGAAGATGGGGGTAGCAGGAACCACTCAGAGACGATGCGGTGTAGTTCAGGGTCTTTACTGGTGACAAAGACAGACCCTCCCGGAGTACTTGCTAGCGATCGGGGCCTGGTCAGTCCTTGAGCAGATGGGATCTCCCCTGGCCAGGTGGAGTTGTAGGCCTTCCCAACTAACTGTACTCTTCTGGCTACCTTGCTAGAGGCGGGTAAAAGTAGCCCACGTCCCTGAGTGTACCGTGTGGTGCTCACCCGTATGGCCGGTGACTCGGGGCCTTCTAGTGCCTTCCGCTCCACGACGGCGGTGCTGGTCCCACGCGTGTGACCGTGCCTTCGGGTTTCTGGGCCAGAGGACTTGAAATCCCCTGCCGGACGGTTTCTGCTGCTGGGTAAGGGTTAGTCCCCACAGCCTCGGACTCCGGGTCCGGTGATAACTTCTCAGTCAGGGCGAGCTCTGCAGCTGCCAGCCCCTGACTCCTTGTAGCACTGCTCCCACAGAGCTCCTGTTGTTTCTTCCTATGCTGCTTCTCTTCTCTGTCTCTACTTCTGGCATGGCCCGGGAGCTGGGCCCAGCCGGAGCCACAGCTCCCTGTCCGCCCTCCTGGCTCAACTCTCCCTTTGAACTTTCTAACCCTGCCTCAGCCCCAGGTTTATATAGGGGAAGTCCTTCCCCTCCCAAGACTGGGCAGGAGGTGTGGCATGCATAGGATTCCTGACCAAGAGACCTCCCACCTGCTCTCAGACATAATATTGCTGTTACTGTGGAAACCAGACCCCTGGGGTGCCACATTCCCCCCTAGTGAAATTTAGTACTCCGGGACTGAACATACTTTTGTCAACATAACAAGGCATAAAAAAAAAAATAACATTACAATAAGGAAACACATAAAGACGGTCACGGCGTGTCCGCAACCGGGTGCAGTCTTTGAAGAAAACAAAGGTGTCCATTTCACCAAAACAGGGAGACGTAACCAGGTAGGGGTCTGTCCTGCCCCGAGTCCTTAACAGTCTTTAGTCCATCCTGGGTTACGCTCCACTAACTGTACAAGGATTCCCGGTAAATCCACCAAGGACTCCTAAAAATAACTAGAAACACATAATTATTTACAGGATATGGCCGCTCTCAGGCCTCGGCCAGTGGGGATAAGGATTGGCTGCTCACAGTCCTCAGCCTGGTAAGGGATAGGGACACACGGGGAACAATTCACTAATCCCAACGGGGACCATATTTTAATTAGCAGCAGTCCTTGTACCCTAACGGGTAACTATGTACAGCTCTTTATTCACGCTACTTCCCTTCAGCAGCTATGTCCTCTTTGTGCTCCCTCCTGAGGGTAGTCCTCAGACCCGTCCGGGTCCTCTTGGCTTTCCTCGTATTGGTAGTACTGCAGCTCCTCCTCGGTTAGCCGGGTTAGTATCTCTGCGACAGTCCTCCTCCCAGGTGGCCAGGACTTTACCTCCCTTTGGGCTGCCCCGGTTAATTGGGCCACCAGGATGCTCACTTTTTGCTCTTCTGTGAGGGGGTACACCTGGAAGAGGCTATCCAGCTTTTCTCTAAAGTCATGTAGGGTATGTGACTCCCCTGAGTACTGGGGTAGCCAGGCCGCTCCCGGGATATAGGGCATGGTGAAAGGCATGACTGCAGCAGCGGTGGCGCTGGCGGGGGTTGAGGCAGTGAAGCTCTCCTCCGTATCCGACATCTTCCTCCCCCCTAGTGGACCGTGGCCTACCTTGCGATGATCCTCTTCCGTAGGCCGCGGCTCCGCAGTGGATCGTCAGGGTTGAGGACCTCTCGTCGCGCTCCTGTGACGTCGGCGTCTGCTGGGCTCCTTCCAGGACCTTACGCAACGTCCGGACGTGAGGCGGGGCTTCAGTTCTCGCGGGCTTTTCGGAGTCCACGCCCCTCTTCTTCCCGCGCGGCGTCCTCAAAATGGCGTCCAACGGCGGGAAAACTCCACAGATGGCGGGAAGAAGGCTGAAGATGGCGCCGGATGGCGGGAAAACTTCACGGATTGCGGGAAGAAGGCTGAAGATGGCGCCGGATGGCGGGAATCTTCACCACAGGTAAGTTTTAAAAGTCTCTCTTTCAGGCACGCAGTACCCGGTGGTTGCGGGCACGAAATCCTGCCGACTACGCCAAAAGTTGACGCGCCCTGGGCCTATGTGACGTAGCGTTGCGCACGCAGGGACTACCCGGAGCCAGATCTGATAGGGGTAGTAGTCTCGTGGAGGTGACCCGGTCCGTGCCCAGGGAGTCAGACTAAGTGGCGGTATATTAGCAGTAGATGTAGGATGACTATGCCACCTGTTGAATGCAGCTATGGAGCTGCCGCTGCAGGGCAGACCGCTGAGGCCGGTGGAAGGATGGTGCAGCGTGGATGGTATAACCCCCAACGGGAGGGGTATGGCCTCAGGGCAGCCGACGTGGAAGATGGGGGTAGCAGGAACCACTCAGTTCAGGGTCTTTACTGGTGACAAAGACAGACCCTCCCGGAGTACTTGCTAGCGATCGGGGCCTGGTCAGTCCTTGAGCAGATGGGATCTCCCCTGGCCAGGTGGAGTTGTAGGCCTTCCCAACTAACTGTACTCTTCTGGCTACCTTGCTAGAGGCGGGTAAAATTAGCCCACGTCCCTGAGTGTACCGTGTGGTGCTCACCCGTATGGCCGGTGACTCGGGGCCTTCTGGTGCCTTCCGCTCCACGACGGCGGTGCTGGTCCCACGCGTGTGACCGTGCCTTCGGGTTTCTGGGCCAGAGGACTTGAAATCCCCTGCCGGACGGTTTCTGCTGCTGGGTAAGGGTTAGTCCCCACAGCCTCGGACTCCGGGTCCGGTGATAACTTCTCAGTCAGGGCGAGCTCTGCAGCTGCCAGCCCCTGACTCCTTGTAGCACTGCTCCCACAGAGCTCCTGTTGTTTCTTCCTATGCTGCTTCTCTTCTCTGTCTCTACTTCTGGCATGGCCCGGGAGCTGGGCCCAGCCGAAGCCACAGCTCCCTGTCCGCCCTCCTGGCTCAACTCTCCCTTTGAACTCTCTAACCCTGCCTCAGCCCCAGGTTTATATAGGGGAAGTCCTTCCCCTCCCAGGACTGGGCAGGAGGTGTGGCATGCATAGGATTCCTGACCAAGAGACCTCCCACCTGCTCCTAGACATAACATTGCTGTTACTGTGGAAACCAGACCCCTGGGGTGCCACATATGCATACGTTAAAATGTGTATAGAGTATTAGCATGTGCAAATTTTATATGTGTGCCTAATATAAATATACATGGAAATGTATATGTAGGTGGTGCCTGATGGAGGGTGGGGGGCCCAGATCAGAAGTCCTGATTAAGGGCCCTTCACTGTCATTGTCTGCCCCTTATATAAACAGTAAAATCCTCTTTAATAACTGGACTTCCATTGGGGTGGACTTCTCATAGATGGCCAGTATGCATACTATATTGTGAATCTGGGCATCTCTCACAGAAAATCTGATCTGGATATGAGGGTGGTCTTCTATAAGCGGTGATGTTTTGGAGAGATTTAGGGAAAAGTCCCAATTCTTATCCATCGATCTGGTAATTTGAGTAAAATATTTGTGTTGATAACTGATCACAAAGTCACAAAATATGTAAGATTTGGCATAACCTGGTTCATTTTTCAAAAAGTTATGCTCAATTTTTTTAGCACCAAGTTTTGTTGCTTTTTTGTAGACTTACACTAACTTAGTATATTGTGTGAGAATTAAATGAATTATGAATTAGTTGGCGCATTTTACCACACTCTGGGGGTCCCTGACAGTCCTTCTTTACCGGCCCTGTAGTGATGCCAATGTAAACTTCCAAGTGACCGCGCAGTCAATCACTGTCACGAATGCAGGACAACCTATGATTAGCTAATTTTTGGGAAATCCTTATAACAAAAGGGGATTGAAAATATTTACAATTATTTTAAAAGCATTAAAAAAAAACAGACCCAATACTTATAATTAGTTTGTTGAAAGTAGTCTAATTAAAGGGAGCTGAAAGGATTAGAGATTATGAACCCGATTCACCAGTGTTTTTGCCAGAAAACTGGCATAAAGCTCTTGAAAAGTTGCAAAGTTTTGTGACTTTTCCCATTTTCACATAATTTTAACTTCTTTAAAGCCCAAGACGTACTGATACGTATCTGCGCCCTGGGACTTAAGAGCCTGATACGTATTAGTACATCTTTGCGATCGCGCCCGCACACAGGCTGTGCGGGCGTGATCGCCGCCGGGTGTCAACTGATTGTCACAACTGACACCCGGTGCTATGTGCTGGGAGAGGTCCCGCACATTAACCCCCGCAATGCTGGGATCGAAGTCGTTCGCAGCATTGCGGGGGCAAGGGGAGGTGATCGGGATAGTCACCTCTCCTGCCGGTTTCCAGCAATGTGTGCCGCGGCTTCCCGGATGTTGTCATGATGACCCGATTCACTGAGGGGTGCAGTTTTAAGAATGGTGTCACTTTTGGGTATTTTCAGTCATAAAGACCCCTCAAAGTGACTTCAAATGTGATGCGGTCCCTAATAAAATGGTTTTGTAAATTTTGTTGGAAAAATGAGAAATCGCTGGTCAATTTTAACCCTTATAGCTCCCTAATAAAAATAAATTTGGGTTCCAAAATTGTGCTGATGTAAAGTAGACATATGGGAAATGTTATTTATTAACTTTTTTTGTGTGACATATCTCTCCGATTTAAGGGCATAAAAATTCAAATTTTGAAAATTGCAAAATTTTCAACATTTTCGCCAAATATCTGTTTTTTTCACAAATAAACACAAGTGATATCGAAGAAATTTTACCACAATCATAAAGTACAATATGTCATGAAAAAATATTCTCAGAACCAGGGGGATCCGTTGAAGCGTTCCAGAGTAATTACCTCATAAAGTGACAGTGGTCAGAATTGTAAAAATTGGCCTTCTCATTAACGTGCAAACCACTTTGGGTTGTAAAGGGGTTAAGGACTCTACTTGCATATACAGTCATGGCGGAAAGTGCTGGCACCCTTGAAATTGTTTCAGAAAATTACACATGTTTTATTACACGCATGTTTATTTCCTTTGTGTTTATTGGAACAACACAAAAAAACTGAGAAAAAAAAGGCAAATTGGACATAATTTCACACAAAACTCCAAAAATGGGCCGGAATACATATATATATTTTTGATGGGACAACACTGAAGATGCGACACTTTGATACAATGTACAGTAGTCAGTGTACAGCTTGTTTAACTGTAAATTTGGTGTGCCTGCAAAATAACTCAACACACAGCCATTAATGTCTAAACCGCTGGCAACAAAAGTGAGTACACCCCTAAGTGTGTTCTCAGCTGATGTTATTTGTGGGTTTTTCTTTGCATCCCGAACAATTTTCTTGGCAGTTGTGGCTGAAATTTTTGTTGGTCTACCTGACTGTGGTTTGGTTTTTACAGAGCATCTGATTTTCCATTTGTTAATCACAGTTTGAACACTGCAGACTGGCATTATCAATTCCTGGGATATCTTTTTGTATCCCTTTCCTGTGTTATACTCTTTTTGCCTCCCTTTCCTGTGTTATACAGTTCAACTACCTTTTCCCGTAGATCCGTTGATAATTCTTTTGCTTTCCCCATCTCAAAATCCAGAAAAGTCAGTGGCTGGATCCCAGAAACTCACTCAGCTTTATGCACACACACTGATTACAAGCAAACAGGTCATAGGTGAGGATGTTACCTTTAGTAGCCATTCAAACCCATTTGTGTCAAATTCTGTGCATGTTATCAGGCCAAAATCACCAGGGTATGTAAACTTTTTGATCAGGATTATTTGGATGTTTTTGGTTGTCATTAGTGATGAGCGAGCACTAAAATGCTCGAGTACTCGTTGCTCGGGTCGAGCAAATTGAAATACTCGGGTGCTCAACCCGAGCAATGAGCCCAATATAAGTCTAGGGGAAACTTGAGCATTTTTCAGGTGGCTCCCCACGGCGGTCTGCAGAGGGCCTAAAAATTGCCCAAATCGATGGGAACTGTGCTCAAATGACATGTGAACAGCATGGGGAAGACCCCTGGAAGCATCTCTGACTCCCAGATCACTGCTGTCAACAACGTCGTCAGAGTATTACGCCACTTTTACGGCGTAAGGAACATCCTTTCCAGGGTGATGACTTGTATATAAGGCAAAATAAATAAACAAAAACACAAATACTCCTACACACCTTGGGCTATGTTCACACGTAGCATTTTTGACACGTTTTTGCACTTTTGCATTGCTTTCAACCAAGACAAATGCATTCACCAGGAAATGTCATTTTAACATTTTACAACCTTATCTGGCCATGTGGTGTGTGACACATCATCAGACACATGCATACAGTGCTGAAAAGACATGGGAACAGCAAGGGGAAGACCTCTGGAAACATCTCTGAATCCCAGGTCACTGCCTAAATGTGTGCCCATCATAAGTGATCCTTGGCACATGCGAAGATGCCTCCCGCCATGCACCTGTCGTTGCAGACTTGCAACAATCACCGTCCACGTCCTTGTCCCACTGCAGTGTTCAGTTGTCCCTACCCCATTCCTTGGAATGCAAGCACAAGAATGCCGGCAGCCACCCACCCACAGGCTGCAATACTATACTGCCAAATTTTTGACAGCTGCTTGCACTTGAAATGTGGCCTTTTAGGCTCGTGGAGGCGGAAGCTTTTCATAACCTCATGCCGGCGGCGGCCGGGTGTCCATACTCGGTCCCCAGTCGCCACTATATTTCCCGGTATCGCCTCCGCCTTCCACAACCACGGGTCCAATAACATTACCCGTGCCCTCCCCAGTGCACTTACTGGGAAGGACCGCCTAACCACAAACACGTGGACAGGTGAATGTGGCCAGGGACGGTACGGAGCCAGTCCACAACTTTTTTTGCTAAGAGTTGTATTTAGCTCGGTGAAAGGACTGGCATAGAGGGAAACCGTATCTACCCTGCGTGTCATTTCTCCCAGAAAATCCTGTAATTGAGCTTGTTGCAGAAGCAATGGCAGCCCATCCAACATCAACTCGCACTTGTCAATGGTGCTTTGACACACACACATCTTTCTTTGCGCATTTAATTTCTTGAATACAGAATTGGAAAATGGCCTGATCCGTAATGCGTTTTGAGAAATAACATGCATAAGCATGGCCGATCCGCATTAAAAAAGCAGCCATAGAGTGTCCAGGAACCTTCCCCCACACTTTTCTTAGCCAGGGCTGCTTTTCGGCAGGGTTGCACGGGCACACCAGAGAACCAGAGACTCCTCCGGCGGGCCCTGGCTTCTCCTTCAGGAGAGTTCATAGTGCCGAGGTGAGGCCATGATGATGATAGAGGCCATCATCTGCTTAGTTTTCTGTTACTTGGAATGCAATTGCAAGTATGCAGCCAGCCACCCACCCACCCACAGGCCGCAACACTAAACTGACAGATTTCTGGGCAGCTCTTTGCACTTGAAATATGGCCTTTTAAGCTTGTGGAGGTGGAAGCTTTTCACAACCTCATGCAGGCGGCGGCCGGGTGTCCATACTCGGTCCCCAGCCGCCAGTATTTTTCCGGTATCGCCTTCGCCTTCCACAAGCACGGGTCCCACAACATTACCCATGCCCTACCCAGTGCACTTACTAAGAAGGACTGCCTAACCACAAACACGTGGACAGGTGAATGTGGCCAGGGACGGTACGGAGCCAGTCCACAACTTTTTTTGATAAGAGTTGTATTTAGCTCAGTGAAAGGACTGGCATAGAGGGAAACCGTATCTACCCTGAGTGTCATTTCTCCCAGGAAGCCCTCTAAAGCTGCTTGCACTTGAAATCTGGCCTGAACATTACTGCTGGTACTTTTCTGTGGCAATTTTCTTGCCTCCTACCAGCCTGGAATATTTCCAGCAAACTATGGTACAACACCATGGTATTAGCACTGCCCCCAGTACCAGCAGCGAAGCCATCCTCAATTTCCTTCTCTGGAATTTTATTTGGTAGACTGAGTGGCTGCCAAAATAAATTTTCTCACAAAGGAGCTGATGATAGAGTGGCAGTAGGTTCAAGTTTCTCCAGCCTGTTAGATATTAGAGGGTGAACGGCAGCACATTGGATCAGTGGTTAGCACTGAAGTCTTGCAGCACTGGGATCCTGGGTTCAAATCCCAGCAAGGACAACATCTGCAAGAAATTTGTATGTTCTCCCACAGGGTTGGACAGTCCCACCAGAGAATTCTCTGGTGTGCCTTGGCTTCTACCTCAGGAGAGTTCATGATAGCGCTAACTTTGCAGCTGCTATGGGGCTCTTGAGCGGGTGAGAAAGGTTAGCCCTCAGAAACAAATCCTCTGGTGGGCAGAATGTTTTTCAATCTGAAACAGCTTCTCAGTGGGAGTTGTATTTCACAGCATGCCATATTCTTTAGCTCTGTGAAAGGACTGGCATATAGGGAAACCTTATTTACCCCGGTTGTCATTTCTCCGTCACCAGGTTCCGCCCATTGTAACACACGACCATGCCTGGCTGTATGTTCAGCGGTGAGAGCCACAGATCAAGCTGCTGTGTTACAGCTTTCAACAACTATGCAGCGCTGGGCGGTTTGTTAATTAAGCATTAAGCATGTTATCTTCAGCACAGCCTGCTGCTGTTTGGCCAAGGCAGTGCAGCAGTGCTGTCAGCTTGTGACTGATGTGGTCATTTCGGAGATGGAGGAGGAGGTGCATGAGCTGAACAATGTGATTACATTGAGGTTAAATTGGTGATGCTGTTTTTTATACTAAAGAAAGATCCTATTGTTATGTTTTTTTATGTTATTTTTTATGACAAATGCATTCACCGGGAAAAGTCATTTTAACATTTTACAACCTAATCTGGTAATGTGGTGTCATCAGACACATCCTGTTTTATTTATGATGGAGGGACTCTGAAAGTCATAAAGCCTATTTTTATAGGAACATCAGACGGCCCTTACTATTCTTAAAAGGCCAGCAGTCGGCCCTAGCTATTGTTAGAGAGCCATCAGAGGGCTATGCTTTGTTGTTCCCATTATTAACAAGTGGGTCTCCTATACTGTTATTGCGCATCCAGTGACTGCAAGGGTTGTCAAAAATTTGGACGCAACCTAATACCTCTTTGAAGAGACATAGAGGAGGGTCTCAGTAAAAAAAATGTTCCCATTATAAAGGAGCGGGTCTTCTATAGTGGTAATGCCCATGCTGTGACTGCAAGGGTGGGCAAAATTTTTGAATAAAACACTAACAATTTAAAGACACAAAGAGCATGGCCACAGTAACAAGGTACGACATGTTCCCGTTAGAAAGGAGAGGGTCTGCTATACAGTTATAGGGTATGCAGTGAATCCAACGGCTGACAAATTTTAGGAAAAACCCCACTAAGAATTTAAGGACACACAGAGCAGGGCCACATTAACAAGGTACGACATGTTCCCATTAGAAAGGAGAGGGTCTGCTATACAGTTATAGGGTATGCAGTGAGTCCACCGGCTGACCAAGTTTAGGAAAAAACCCACTAAGAATTTAAAGACACATAGACCAGGCCACAGTAATGACAAATTCCCATTAGAAAGGAGAGAGTCTCCCATAGTGTTGGACTATGCAGTGACTGCAAGAGCTGCCAAAAATTTGGAGGCACTTCAATGGCCCTTGGAAGAGACGTGGAGGAGCGCATCATAAAAAATTGTTACCATTAGAAAGGAGCGGGCCTCCTATACTTGTAATGCCATGCACTAAGTGTATGGGCTGACAAACATTTACTCCTGGGGGGTATACATGAACATACTGTATAAAAAATTTTTTTTACGGGCATCATAAAAATGTAGCGCCCCGAGGGCTCGACCGCTACAGGGGTATTGCACCTCTGCCAGAGGTGTGATATTCCACTCCCGGGTAAGGATGGAGTATGGACCAGGGTTCAGTTAGCTGCATACAGCACACTCACCCCATTTCCGAGGGACAGCTCAACGGTGCTCCCATTAGACAGAAATGCAGGCACGACAGACCATGTCCCTGGCTGGAGTGGGGAGGGGGTAGGAATACCCAGTGATGTAGGAGCAGATAGGGGTTGGTTCCTGAGCGTAGATAGGAGCCCATTGTTTGCTGGTCACCTGGGCTCATGTTCTAGAGGGAGGTATAAAAGGTGGGCACCATCTTAGAACAGTGTTCAGTCAGAGAGAAGAAGTGACAGAGTGGCGGCCTCTGCAAGGGGCTCTTCTCCGTAGGCGGGCCTAGCCTCTGAGGCCCAGCCAGCACAGAGAGAAGAGAAGAAGAGAAGTTCAGTGAGTGGAGTAAGAGAAGTAGTTCAGCCAGAGAGGGCTGACAGGGAGCTGTGGCTCAGTCTGGGCCCAGCTCCATGAGGCAGGCCTAGGGTGAAGGCCAGGAACAGAAAGGAACAAGAACAGAAAGGAACAAGAACAGAAAGGAACAGAAGAGAAAGAGAAAGAGAGAAACAGAAGGGCTCAGGAACAAGACGGCAGAAGGGACCCTAAGAACCAACGAGAATACAGGGTGAAGGGTCAGGCAGATTAAGGGTACCGGATCCCAAGTTGGTGGAGGAGAAACAGCCCTCAGCCAAAGACCGGAGGTCGTGATCATTTATTGGTGCGACACCTCATCAAACCTGCTAGGAAGGCACCATATAGGACAGCGGGGAACGGGAACCACATTTACCCGCACAAGTCCGCGGCAGCTGGACAAAAGTGGGTCACTGGTGAGGCAGGCCAGAGAAAGGATTGAAGGGGTCCTGTGTCATGCTCCTGAACTGCCTGGGGTTGACCGAGCCCCTCACCTGGTGGACGCAGCACGGCTCGGGCGGTCATTGCTGACAGAAGTGACCCGGAGTACATGAACTGTGAGTAAAAGACATTGGACTGCAGTACGTTGTCTGTGTACTCTTTCGCTCCTCCAGCACTAACGGCACTGGGACTCTCTGCACCATCACCCCCACCATCCACTACACTGCCCTGGGGCTGCACTCTTCCCGTGGGGAGTCACACTACCTCAGCTGCATACATCATCAGCCCCAGCGATCTGCCTTGCAGCGGCGGTTCATAATAACCGCAATCCACGGGTGGCGCAGTCGGACATCACTTAGGACGGCTAAAGGACTACCACTGGTCTGACCACCCTGAGCCACGGAACCGGGTCGCCACTACTACCCCCACCGTCTCCCTATTGCCCGGCTCCGAGTGCCCCATGGCCCAGGGGCGAGTCAAACACCCTTAAAAAAAATTATGTGGGTGTTGCATCATGGACCACGGTCACCCTGGTGATATGGTGGTGGAGGATGAGGAGAAGGAGGAGGACAAGAGCAAATAGCCAAAATCAGGAAGCGTATACCCATGTGTGGGTGTGAAAAGGTGCATGGGAATACACCTCCCAAGAAAAGACACTGGATTTGAGTTTATGTTACGCTGCTATTGTAGCACCCTGAGGACTCGGCTGCTACAGGGGTATTGCACCTCAACCCAGAGGTGTGGTATTCCACTCCCGGGTAAGGATGGAGTGTGGAACTGAGCTTAGTAGGCTGCATGCACTACATACATCCCATTTCCGGGGGACAGAACTACGGTACTCCCACCAAGTATATATGTGCAGGTACGACAGCGTCTGTCCCTGGCTGGAGTGGGAAGGGGGGTGGAACATCCCAGTAGTGTAGGGGCAGATAGGGGGAGCACTCTGGGTAAAGCTAGGAGCTCATTGGGTGCTGGTCACCTGGGCTCACACATAGAGGGAGTATATAAGGTGGGCACCATCTTAGGACAGGGTCTTTTTAGGAGCTGAGGAAGAGTTCAGCCAGGAGGGCTGACAGGAGCTGTGGCTCTGTCTGGGCCCAGCTCCAGGGCTAGGCCTGCAGTGAGGAGAGAGGAAGAAGGAAGGCCCAGAGTGGAAGACAAGAGGGAACCCTGAGAACCCAGAATTAAGCCAGAAGGGTGAAGGGTTGGCGGACACGGGTACCGGAACCCAAGCTGGTGGAGGTCAATCATCCTCAGCCAGGAACCGGAGGTCATGGTCAAGATTTGCCACGAACCCCACCAAATCCACCAGAAAGGCACACCAAGTATAGGGTCAGGGAACCCAGAGAAGGTTTAACCACCAAGAGACCCGAGGGAGCCGGCCAAAGGTGGATCCCTGGTGGGGACGGCCAGGAGAAAGAGAGGAGAGAGGGAAGCTCAGGACCACGCTCCGGAACTGCCTGGGGGTTGGCCGAGTCCAGGACCTGGTGGACGCAGCACGGCTCGGGTGGTCACTCAAGGCCAGAGTGACCAAAGGAACACCCGTGAGTTAAAAACCCTGAAACTGCATCCCACGTCTCTGACTCTCCTTTCTACACTACAACTACCCCCATCATCCGCATCTGCTGCCCTGAGGCCATACTCCTCCCGTTGGGGGTTATACCACCACGCTGCACATCCTGATATACCTGGCCTCAGTGGACTGTTCTGCAGCGGCGGCTTCAAAGCCGCACTCAACGGGTGGCGTAGTCGATCAAGTTAACATCTACTGCCATAGACTGCCACTTAGTTTGACACCCTGGGCACGGACCGGGTCACCGCCACAAGGACTACTACCCCTATCCAGATCCGGCTCCGGGTATCCCCTGAACATGGCCCAGGGGGTGCGTCAACTTTGGCGTAGTCGGCAGGATTACGTGCCCGCAACCACCGGGTACTGCGTGCCTGAAGAAAAGTTCACATTTACCTCAAAAAGAAGTCTCCCGCCGGTTCCGGAGGGTCCCCGCCATCGGACGCCATCTCGGATCGTTTCCCGCCGTTTGCCAGTCATCTGCAGTCTTTTCCCGCCATCCACGGAGTTTCCCGCCACTGGGAGACGATTCCCGCCATCTGAGAAGATTTCCCGCCCTGGCAGAGCGGACGCCATTATGGGCGTGCCAGAGGGTGGCAAGAGGCCACCTCCCATCGTGGGCCAGGTCCAAGAATGGCGCCAAAAGCGGAAACCGCCCCCACCAGCAGAGACTGTAATGATAGAGATGTCCATCAGCGTGAGGGGACTGCCCCTGGAACTGACAATCACCGAGTTGCCCCGGGACCGCCCTCAGTATGGGCGGATACAGAACAAAAGAGCGAGGATGGGTGCAGCCTGGAGGAGTCTGGAGAGGTCGCACCCGGAGATGGAGGGAGAGTCAGGCAGCACCGACCCTGTGGTCAGGAGCCTGTTGCAAGCAACCACCCCACTAGGCCTGGTGGAGATCCTGGCACAGCTCCCCCAAGACCGGGAGCGTGCACAGACCGCGCTGGAGGGCCTCGCACGGAGGATGGCCCGGGTGCAGCGAGAAATGCTGACTGAGTGGAGTAGGGAGATGGCCCAGCAGGCTGGAACCCGCCAGCGGAGCACGCCACCCGAGACGAGGAGTCTGACCGCCTCTGAGGATGGTGCAGGAGGAATGAAGGCCGGAGACGACGCCGAGGAAGGAGCTGAAGAGACGGAGGCAGGTAAAGGGGACGTCACAACCCCAAGCCTAATAACCGTGAACCTGCCCCAGCTCCCCGTCGCAGAGCCCGAAATTCCCCCTACCGTGCCTGTCGCTGCACCGCCACCGTTCCCAGCTAGGCCTCAAGCGGCAGGAGCCGCGGCCACGCCCCCTGTGACGTCACGCGCCTCAACCCTGAGCGCGGCCAAGCAGGAAATGCCACCGGCCTGGTCGCAGGGCCGAGTACCCCCGGGCGCCGCAGACCCAACAGCGCCCTCTACCTCCACTAAGCCACCGGCCTGGTCGCAAGGTCAAGTACCCCCGGGCGCCGCCGTCTCCACGGTGCCCTTTACCTTCAGGGTGCCCCAAGCCTGGTCGCAAGGCCTGGAAGACCCGGGCGCCGCTGCCACCACCGCGCCCTCAACTTCCACAGTGCCGCACCTGGGTGAAGACCTATTCGCCCAACACACTTGCCCGGATGGGCAGCCCTTTGTGTGGCCACCGGAGTACTACCATCTCCGACTCCGGAAGGAAGGACCCCTGTGCGAGCCCCTGATTCCGGCTCCGGCGCCTGTCAAGATCACCCCACTCTCGTTGGAGGAGGCGCAGTTCGCGTGGGACCCCACTGGAGGAGACCTCATCGGGTTCACTCAAGAAACCCGGGCGGCCGCAGCTGAGCGTGCGGAGTGCTGCCGGCAGCAATTGGAGGTCTTCGACAGGGAACGGAGAGAGAGGCGGGTCCGCGAGGAGCGGCTGCAAGTACAGAGTGCAGAGCAGAAGAGCCGGACCCGACGGAACCCCCGTGCAGCCCATGGTCCCCGTGCCACCGGGACTGTAATCAAATTCCAACTGCAGCATGGTTGGGGCTTCATCCGGGACCACCGCACCCCCGGCGACGTCTTTGTGACCCGCAGGGACGTCGAGAGCCATCTGCCGGAGGGACACAGAGGTCGTGACCTATACCTGGGTGACGAGGTCACCTTTACCCGGCATCAATGTGCCAAAGGACCCTACGCCCTTCATGTACACCGGTTGACGGAGGAAGAGCTGCGGTGTGAGGAAGGACAAGAGGACCCGGACGGGTCTGAAGCCTACCCGCGAGAAGGAGCAGGAGGACGCCGTTACTGAAGTACGGTAAAGTGGAACTGTAAATAGTTACCCGTAAGGTTACAGGAACTGTTGCCAGAAAAGTATAGTCCCCGTTGGGACAAGTGTGAACTGTTACCCGTGTGTCCCCTATCCCTTAACAGGCTGAGGACTGTGAACAGCCAATCCTTATCCCCACTGGCCGAGGACTGAGAGCGGCCATAACCCCTTGTATATAGTTGCGCTTCCTAAGGCGCCCCCTACCGGTTTTATAGGAAACTGTGTTTTTTCTAAAAGAGACTGTTGCACTTTACCCGGTCACAAGTTGCACCGTGGCCGGAGGAACAAGAATGTTTACAATGAAAAGTTTATTATGAAAAAGTTTTATGCTGCTGATAATGTATATAATGTTTTATATGTTTATGGATGTTATGAAAAAAAATTGTATGTTTTGGTATGTTTTTATTCTTTTACAGCCCGAGGACGTGCTGTGATTTACCAGGGGGGAATGTAGCACCCTGAGGACTCGGCTGCTACAGGGGTATTGCACCTCAACCCAGAGGTGTGGTATTCCACTCCCGGGTAAGGATGGAGTGTGGAACTGAGCTTAGTAGGCTGCATGCACTACATACATCCCATTTCCGGGGGACAGAACTACGGTACTCCCACCAAGTATATATGTGCAGGTACGACAGCGTCTGTCCCTGGCTGGAGTGGGAAGGGGGGTGGAACATCCCAGTAGTGTAGGGGCAGATAGGGGGAGCACTCTGGGTAAAGCTAGGAGCTCATTGGGTGATGGTCACCTGGGCTCACACATAGAGGGAGTATATAAGGTGGGCACCATCTTAGGACAGGGTCTTTTTAGGAGCTGAGGAAGAGTTCAGCCAGGAGGGCTGACAGGAGCTGTGGCTCCGTCTGGGCCCAGCTCCAGGGCTAGGCCTGCAGTGAGGAGAGAGGAAGAAGGAAGGCCCAGAGTGGAAGACAAGAGGGAACCCTGAGAACCCAGAATTAAGCCAGAAGGGTGAAGGGTTGGCGGACACGGGTACCGGAACCCAAGCTGGTGGAGGTCAATCATCCTCAGCCAGGAACCGGAGGTCATGGTCAAGATTTGCCACGACGCCCACCAAATCCACCAGAAAGGCACACCAAGTATAGGGTCAGGGAACCCAGAGAAGGTTTAACCACCAAGAGACCCGAGGGAGCCGGCCAAAGGTGGATCCCTGGTGGGGACGGCCAGGAGAAAGAGAGGAGAGAGGGAAGCTCAGGACCACGCTCCGGAACTGCCTGGGGGTTGGCCGAGTCGAGGACCTGGTGGACGCAGCACGGCTCGGGTGGTCACTCAAGGCCAGAGTGACCAAAGGAACACCCGTGAGTAAAAACCCTGAAACTGCATCCCACGTCTCTGACTCTCCTTTCTACACTACAACTACCCCCATCATCCGCATCTGCTGCCCTGAGGCCATACCCCTCCCGTTGGGGGTTATACCACCACGCTGCACATCCTGATACACCTGGCCTCAGTGGACTGTTCTGCAGCGGCGGCTTCAAAGCCGCACTCAACGGGTGGCGTAGTCGATCAAGTTAACATCTACTGCCATAGACTGCCACTTAGTTTGACACCCTGGGCACGGACCGGGTCACCGCCACAAGGACTACTACCCCTATCCAGATCCGGCTCCGGGTATCCCCTGAACATGGCCCAGGGGGCGCGTCACTATCATTCGGTGGTGTTGAGAAGTCTGGCCCAATCCAGCCCTTGTTCATTTTTATAAGAGTCAGCCTGTCAGCATTTTCAGTTGACAGGAGGATGCGCTTATCAGTTATAATTCCACCAGCGTCACTAAAAACCCGATCTGATAAAACGCTGGCAGCAGGGTAGGCCAGGACCTCCAAGGCATAGAGAGCCAGTTCATTCCACATATCTAGCTTGGATACCCAATATTTATAAGGCACAGAGGAATCACGGAGGACGTTGGTACGGTACGGCAAGGTACTCCCTCAGCATCTTCCCAAACTTTGCACTCCTTGTGAGAGTACCCTGCGCCTCAGGGCCTGTGCGATGGGAGGGTCTGAGAAAACTCTCCCAGAACTTTGACAGTGTTCCCCTGCCTCTGCTGGATTGAAGTTGTGTCTCTCTCGCCTGTACTCCTTGGTTGTCGAACGAAGTGTGCCCTCTGCCTCCAGCGTTTTCAGATGGGAATTTTTTTAATAGGTCCGCAACAAGGGCCTTCTGGTACTGCCTCATTTTTGTACACCTGTCCGCCTCAGGAATAAGAGATATAAAGTTCTCCTTGTAGAGTGGGTCTAGAAGTGTCACCAACCAGTAATGACCTAAAATTTTGAGAATGCGAGGGTCATGGGAAAGGCAGCATAACATAAACTCAGCCATGCGTGCCAGACTACTAACAGGCAAGACTTCCGTGTCCTCACCAAGAGGATGACTGACCATGCTCTCCTCCTCCTCCTCTCTGTCCTCTGGCCATCCACGCTGAACAGACGGTATGACAGCTGTGCAGATAGCACCGTCTATAGTGCATGAAACTAGTTCCTGTCCTTCCTCCTCCTCCTCTTCCTCATTGTCACCCAATCCACGTTGGGATGAGATGAGGCTTGGCTGTGTGTAATCACCCTGTATGGTTAATTGCTCCATCTTATCATTCTCCGCCTGCAATGCATCATCTTTGATTGTGAGCAGAGAGCGTTTCAGAAGACAGAGAAGCGGGATGGTGACGCTAATTATGGCGTCATCGCCGCTCACCATCTTGGTGGAGTCCTCAAAGTTTTGGAGGATGGTACATATGTCTGACATCCACGTCCACTACTGAGGTCTTATGTGTGGAGTCTGAACTGAATACCGATAGCCTTTTTGATGCTGGTACTCAACAACTGTCCTCTTCTGCTCACAAATCCTTCCCAACATCTGCAATGTAGAGTTCCAACGTGTGGGGACATCACACACCAGTCTGTGAGCCAGAAGCTGCAAACGCTGCTGAAACACTGCAAGGGCAGCGGAAGCTGTAGCTGACTTTCTAAAATGGGCACACAGGCGGCATACTTTAACAAGCAGATCCGGCAGCTCCGGGTAGGATTTGAGTAACCGCTGAACCACGAGGTTAAGCACATGGGCCAGGCATGGTACGTGTGTGAGCTCGCCTCGCCTCTGAGCCGCCACCAGGTTCCAGCCATTGTCACACGCGACCATGCCTGGCTGTAGGTTCAGCGGTTTGAGCCACAGATCTGCCTGCTCTTTCAGAGCTGTCCATAACTCTTCAGCATTGTGTGTTTTTTCACCTAAGCATATTAGCTTCAGCACAGCCTGTTGCCGCTTGGCCGAGGCAGTGCTGCAGTGCTTCCAGCTTGTGACTGATGTGGTCATTTCGGAGATGGAGGCTGAGGAGGAGGAGCAGGCTGAGGAGCATGAGGTTCAGGAGCTGTAGACCGTGGGGGCAACCCTGATTGACCTAGGGCCTGCAATCCTTGGCGTCGGGAGGACGTGTTCCGTCCCAAGGTCCGACTGGGTCCCGGCTTCCACTATGTTAACCCAGTGTGCCATCAGCGAGATGTACCGTCCCTGCCCACAAGCACTTGTCCACGTGTCCGTGTTTAGGTGGACTTTACCGGTAACTGCGTTGTTGAGGGCACGGCTAATGTTTTGGGACACTTGCTTGTGTAATGTGGGGACGGCACACTGGGAGAAATAGTGGCGGCTGGGGACAGAGTACCGAGGGACGCCCGCTTCCATCAGGTTGCGGAATGCTTCTGTTTCCACAAGCCTAAAAGGCAACATTTCGAGCCAAGCAGTCGTGAATTGTGAGAATTTAGTAGTGTGGCCTGTGGGACGTTGGCTGCATATTTGCGCTTGCATTCCAAGGACTGGAGTATGAACAACTGAACGCTGCGCTGGGACAAGGACATGGACGTGCTTCCTGATGCTGCTACTTGAGAGTGTGCAATGACAGGAGCAGGGCAGGAGGCATCTTTGCATGCACTATGGACAGGGGATTGACTTGCATGCACAACAGCAGAAGAAGCAATGGTGCCACCTGTAGACACTGTTCCTGGACCCTGGTGTTCGGCCCACAAAGTCGAGTGCTTTGCTGCCATGTGCCTCATCATGCTGGTGGTGGTCAGGCTGGTCGTTTTGCCACCCCTGCTGATGCTGGTCTGGCTCGTGATGCAAATGGCCTTTTTGGAGTTATCGGCAGAGTCTTTAAAAAACAACCAGACTCGGGAAGACCTAACAGTTGTAGTGGCAACTTCCTTCATGTTGGTGTTACGGGAAACGGTAGCCTGCCTTCTGTCTGCGGCCACCACACTGCTTCTTCCTGCCTGTTGGGGTGCTCTGCCTCCCTCCCCCTGTGTGCTGCTGTCCTTGCTCTGCATGTCCTCCTGCCAGGTTGGGTCAGTTACTATATCATCCACCACCTCGTCTCCCACTTCTGCACCCTGGTACTATTCCTGACTTTCTGTCAATTGTGTCTCATCATCGTCCACCTCTTATGACAGTTTCCCACCGTCGCCTTCGTGTGACCGTGGCTGCTCAAATATTTGGGCATCGCTACACGTGATCTCCTCTTGCCCCGCTTCAAGTGGACCGGGCGAGAGGCCCGAATCTATAAATGGAAAAGTGAACAGCTCTTCAGATTGTCCAAGTGTGGGATCAATTGTCTCTGGGTACTCGGCATGGTGGGAGGAAGGAGGATCAGGGTGAGGAATATGAGGTCCAGACTCATGGCTACTGAGACTTGACCGTGTGGAAGACAGGGTGGTGGTGGTGGTGGCTAAGTGACTGGAAGCATTATCCGCTATCCAACCAACAACCTTTTGACACTGATCTGGGTTCAATAGTGGTGTGCTGCGGTCCCCTAGAAATTGGGACAGGAAGGTCAGGCGAGAAGATGTGGGTGTTTGTTGTGGCACAATTTCGGCTTGCCCACGGCCTTGTCCTCGGCCTCTGCATGCACCATTACCATCACGTCCAGTTCCCCGTCCCTTGCCACGTGCCTTGCCCATTTTAAATGGAGGATAGTATCTTCCACGCTCACTACAAATGATTGAGTTTGAAGCGAAGTTATATGTGATCGGTGTGATGGAGAAAACAGAGTTTTAAATACCTGGCCTGTAGGTAAGTAGTGTGAACAGCAAACTGCTGTGAATTGCTTCACTGACACACTGAAAAAATGGAGGCCAGAAATGGCAGTATTTTCTGACAACGTATATGTGATCTGTGTGACGGAGAAAACACAGTTTTAAATAGCTGGATTTCTAGCGCTCTAATATGGAAAGGACCTGGCTGTATTCTGCAGTGCCAACAAGCAAATGGTGCAGAAAAACGGTGTTCTCTGGATTGCTTTATAAGCAAATAATGAGGATTAAGATCCAAAGAAAAGTATTCCTCGCCCCTGAGACCTGGGCCTTTGTATAGAAATATCTAACAGCAGCAGAAGGCAGAATTGGAATGGAGCCTCTTGTGCTATATGCACTGCAGTCTGCTATATACACTGCCTGCCTGCCTATTTACACTGCCTGCCTGATATCTCTGCAGATGGATTAGTCCTCAGAAGGACTGTTTGTTGAGATGTATATGTGTAATGTGCGGTTTTTCTCACTACACTACCTAATGCACGATCAAATCTCTCCCTAACGCAGCAGCAGCTCTCCCTACACTGTCTGATCCGGAGTGACTGTGATGAGCATGGCGGTGCCAGGTCAGATATAGACCTGATGACGCTGTGCAGCCAGCCAATCACTGTAATGCCCACAACCAACATGGCTATGGCATTACAGTGCATGGCAGGCAATCCCTGCATGTTCATTGGCTCTGTAAAGAGCACCAAACATGCAGGGATGGGTCCCGACTTCCCGCCCGACCAACCCGGAAATACTCGGTGAGCGCAGAGCATCTCGAGCAGTGAGATACTCGGGCGAGCACCGAGCAGTAGCGAGCATGCTCGCTCATCACTAGTTGTCATTAAGATTTAAAAAGAGAAAACACAGAAATGTGACAGTATATGGCTTCACCCAACTAATAACCATGAGTGGAGAAAAAGTGTTTTTGTTATCATTCATTTTTTCTGAAACAAGGCCAAGAAAGGAAAAATTCTGCCGGGGTATGTAAACTTTTGAGCAGAACTGTATATGCGCCAGCCCCAGTGTCTCCTATTCTATATACTCCAGCCCCAGTGTCTCCTATTCTATATACTCCAGCTTCTTCTGTGATGTATATGCTCTAGCCCCAATGTATCCTGTGATGAATATACGCCAGCCCCAGTGTCTCCTATTCTATATACTCCAGCCCCAGTGTCTCCTATTCTATATACTCCAGCTTCTTCTGTGATGTATATGCTCTAGCCCCAATGTATCCTGTGATGAATATACGCCAGCCCCAGTGTCTCCTATTCTATATACTCCAGCTCCAGTGTCTTCTGTGACGTAGCTAATGTAGCCCTAATGTCTCTTATGCAGAGGCGTCGCATGATAAAGCAGTGGGACACAAGCTCCCTGCCCTATCACTATCTCTTTCATATGCCACAGATCGCCATAGGCCTGCGGTTAACGAGATGTCAGCATCCTCACGCAGGTGGCTCGGTGACATCATTGCATCGCTCTGCTCTGCTGTCCCGCCATGGAAGAGGAGACAGAGGCCGTGATGTAGGGAATCAGGATTAAGTGAGATATTTTTTTAAATAATCGGGCAGTGGAGCCATCCTACTATATATCTGGAGTAGTGGGTCCATCATACTACATATGGAGTAGTGGGGCCATTATACTATATGTATGTGGGGCAGTGGGACCATCATAGTATATACAGGTGCATCTCACTAAATTAGAATATCTTCAAAAAGTTAATTTATTCCAGTTCTTCAATACTGTTTCAGTATGCTCCACAATCATGAGGAAGACTGCTGACTTGACAGATGTCCAGAAGGCAGTCATTGACACACTCCACAAGGTCCTAGAGTTCCAATTTTCATTTGGAAATCAAGGTCCCAGAGTCTGGAGGAAGAGTGGAGAGTCCACAATCCAAGCTGCTTGAGGTCTAGTGTGAAGGCTCCACAATCAGTGATGGTTTGGGAGGCCATGTCATCTGCTGGTGTAGGTCCACTGTGTTTTATCAAGACCAAAGTCAGCACAGCCGGCTACCAGGACATTTTACAGCACTTCATGCTTCCCTCTGCCGACAAGCTTTTTGGAGATAAAAATGTCATTCTCCAGCAGGACTTGGCCCCTGTCCACACGGCCAAAAGTACCAATACCTGGTTTACACACAACAGTATCACTGTGCTTGATTGGCAGCAAACTCGCCTGACCTTAACCCCATAGAGAATCTATTATTGAGAATCTATGGGGTATTGTCAAGAGGAAGATGAGAGACACCAGACCCAACAATGCAGATGAGCTGAAAGACAGCTTTTTGTATTGAAGAACTGAAATAAATCAACTTTTTGATGATATTCTAATTTAGTGAGATGCACCTGTATATGGAGCAGTGGGACTATCATGCTATATATATGGAGGAGTGGGGGCATCATACTAAATATAGAGCAGTGTGTGTGTGTCACCCCAGGCCTGGATGCCACAAACAATAATCTGTTTCTGAAAGCAGGAGGGAGGTCCCCTGGTTAGGGACAATTAGCATACAGCACCTCCTGTCCCAGGCCAGCAGGGGGAGCTGGCTGCCCCTATAAAAGCTGGAACTGGGGGCAGGGTTAGAGAGAACTGGAAGACCTAGCTCAGGAGTGAGACTAGTCCCAGAGAAGGAGGGACAGTTCAGCTGTTGCTGAGGAGTCCGTGAGGCAGAGGAGAAACTGCAAGCCAGGGACAGAGGCGACGAGAGCCGGTCCTGGCAGAGAACCAATCTACTGGACATTGGGGTCCGAGGCTGTCAGGGTTACAAGCCCAGCAGCAGAGAACCAAGCTGCGAGGGATTTCAGGTCCCTTGGCCTAAGAAGCCTGGAGGCTCCGCCACACAGAGGGACCAGTACATCGAGGAGCAACAAACAGGTACCCAAGGCCTGAGTCGCAAGCCATACAGGAGAGAAGTACACGGCCAGCTAAGGGACGTGGGCTATTACACCACGAAAAGGGGGATAGTCAGAAAGAGCATAGAGAGAACGGTAGGCCTACACACTCACCCTGACCAGTGGGGCTCGCCCGATTGCTCTCAGACACCCAGGCCCATTCCTAACCGGTACTGTTGGGTCATTAATAATATCTACAATAAAGACCCTGAACTGTTTGAAGCGGACTCTGAACTCTTACTATTGCGGCCTGCACTATCACCCCCAACATCCACCTACACTGCCCTGAGGCTACACTCTTCCCATGGGGAGTTATCCTACCCCTGTGCTGCACACCAGCACCAGCCTCAGCGGTCTGCCTTGCAGCGGCGGTTATCTCCAACCGCAATCCACGGGTGGCGTAGTCGGACATTCAAAACACTGATAAATAGACTGCCACCATTTGGTCTGACCACCCTGAGCCACGGGATCGGGTTGCCACTACTACCCCCATCAGCACCGTACACTAGAAGGCCCGGTTCCGGGTACCCCACGGCCCAGGGGGGGAGTCAGCTTTGGCGTAGTCGGCAGAATTGTGACCAACCCGCCACAAACGGGTATTGCGTGCCTGGAAAAGACTCTATACATATCTGAGTGAAGTTTCCCGCCATTTGGGGCCATTTCCCGCCAATCGGAGCCGTTTCCCGCCATCGGGCGCCATCTTCGGGACGACGCGCGGGAAGAAGAGGGGCGTGGACGTCCAAAAACGCGTGAGACCTGAAGCCCCGCCCTACGCTGAGACGCTGCTCAAGGTCCTGGATGGAGATCCAGCGGATGCCGACGTCATCACCGAGCAACGCAAGGTCCTCTCCCAGAGCATCGCGAGGGAAGCCGCGGCCTACAGAAGAGGATCGCCAGAAGGTAGGCCACGGTTAATTAGGAGGGAGGAAGATGTCGGACGCGGAGGGACCCTCTACCACCAGCGTAGCCGCTGCAGCTGTGATGCCGTTTTCCATGCCCTATATCCATAGGCGGATTATAATGAGGGCAATCCGGGCGACCGCCCAGGGCCCTGAGCCTGCAGGGGGTCCACGGCTCCAGGCGGGGTGTCTAATGCCGGATTGCCCTCATTATATGTGCGGGCCGCCGCGGCACATAGCGGTAGCAGTGGCGGGAGGGGGGGGCCTGGACTGCTCCCCCAGCAGCGGCCACCGCTACTTCTTCATCGGCCGGGCCAGCACTGCAGCAGTTAACTTCCCTGTGCTGGCCCGGCCGCGTCACTGCTAGGAGACATGGCCCTGTGCGCGGCTGTGTCTCCTAGCTGTGACGTCACACAGTGCGCCCCGGCCTGCAGTGCTGCACCGGAAAAGAGAGAGAGCAGGCAGGAGGAATTGAGCCGGGGGATGGTGAGTGTGTGTGTGTGTGAGCAGATGTGTGTGTGGGCAGGTGTGTGTGTGTTTGTGGGCAGGTGTCTGTGGGGGCAGGTGTCTGTGTGGGCAGGTGTGTGTGTGTGTGTATATGTGTGTGTGTGTATATGTGTGTGTGTCTGTGTGGGCAGGTGTGTGTGTGTATATGTGTGTGTGTGTATATGTGTGTGTGTGTGTGTGTGTGGGCAGGTGTCTGTGTGAGCAGGTGTGGGTGTGTGTGTGGGCAGGTGTGTGTGTGGGCAGGTGTGTGTATATGGGTGTGTGTGTGTGTTTGCGGGCAGGTGTCTGTGTGGGCAGATGTGTGTGTGGGCAGGTGTGTGTGTGTGTGTGGGCAGGTGTGTGTGTGTGTGTGGGCAGGTGTGTGTGTGTGTGGGCAGGTGTTGGTGTGTGTGTGTGGACAGGTGTGTATGTGTGTGGGCAGGTGTGTGTGTGTGTGGGCAGGTGTGTGTGTGGGCAGGTGTGTTTGTGTGTGGGCAGGTGTGTTTGTGTGTGGGCAGGTGTGTGTGTGTGGGCAGGTGTGTGTGTGTGTGTGTGTGTGTGGGCAGATGTGTATGTGTGTGGGCAGGTGTGTGTGTGTGTGTGTGTGTGGGCAGGTGTGTGTGTGTCTGTGTGGGCAGGTGTGTGTGTGTGTCTGTGTGGGCAGGTGTGTGTGTGTATATGTGTGTGTGGGCAGGTTAGAAAGTCTTGCCCTGTTGAACACTACACCTGACTTGAGGCCACCACCTCTTGGTTGTCCAATGTTCTTGCTTCTCTAGGGCTCTTCTCAGATATTCATTATACCAGCTCCCCAGAATACCAAAGTTAGGGTGGGTGACCGCGAGCCCTGGTGGTGGTCATAACTGCGGCCACCCAGGGGCAATACTCCATAACAACAATCCCCTGAGGTGGTGTAGGATGTAAGGACCTATTCACACTACATTCAGCGCTGCATTCAGGTCTTTACACAAGGCTTACAACTGAATCCCTGAAATTCAGGATTGTGCTGTCTGAAATGAGACATCTGAAAGCAGAGAAAATGGAGCCTAAAGATTCAGACTTTAGCCTCGGTTTGCCTTTGTTCAAATCAATGGCTATGTCAAGGCACATCTGAATGCCATTTTTCAGGGATTTAGATAGAAGCCTGGAAAGAGGAGATGAATGCATTGCAAAATTCAGTGTGAATAGGCCCTTATATCTGGAGTCTTGATATTGATGCCACAAGCATTTTACTTGTTTTTAACTTAAAAAAAAAATACACACACACAAATTATACACACACACACACACACACACTATACATACACACGCACTATACATACACACACATTATACACACACACACTATACATACACACACAGTATACATACACACACATTATACACACACACACACACTATACATACACACACACAGATGTGTATGTGGGCAGGTGTGTGTGTGTGGGCAGGTGTGTGTGTGGGCAGGTGTGTGTGTGTGTGATGTCTGTCTGTTTGTGTGTGTGTGTGTGTGTGTGGGCAGATGTCATTGTGTGATGCCTGTTTGTATGTATTTTTGTGTTTCAAATGTGTTTATGCGTGTCTGTATATGTTTGTGTGTGTGTATGACTGCATGCGGCCTCCTGCTGAGTATAGTTGGCGCCGTGCGGCCTCCTGATGTCTCTGGGGGGGCTCCGTGCAGCCTCCCGCTGTGTATAGATGGCTACGTGCGGCCCCTCGCTGTTTATAGACGGCGCCGTGCGCCCCCCCGCTGTGTATAGATGGCTACGTGCGCCCCCCGCTGTGTATAGATGGCTACGTGCGGCCCCCCGCTGAGTATAGATGTCGCCGTGCGGCCTCCTGCTGTGTATAGATGGCTACGTGCGGTCTCCCGCTGAGTATAGATGGCGCTGTGCGGCCTCCTGCTGTCTCTGGGGGGAGCGCCGTGCGGCATCTATACTCAGCAGGAGGCCGCACGTAGCCAGCTATACACGTATACTCAGCAGGAGGCCGCACGTAGCCATCTATACGGTGCCATCTATACACAGCGGGAGGCCGCACGGCGCCATCTATACACAGTGGGAGGTCGCACGGCGCCATCTATACACAGCGGGAGGCCGCACGGAGCCATCTATACACAGCGGGAGTCTCAGTGTTTTGCAAGAGCAGTCAATAAATTCTGCTTGACTAATTCTGAGCACCATAAAGTCTGGTTCGCTTCTAACCTGCTGTCTTCATTTTCAGCTTGCTGAATTCTAACTCATTTACTGTCATTCGAGACGATGCCTTTGCTGGTCTCTTTCACCTTGAATACCTGTAAGTGTTCCACTTAATGTCATATTTTTGATTCTGTTCTTCTTCATCTTTTGGCATGTGCAATTGTATGAGCAAGTATTCATATGAATTTATGACCTACTTAAACCTTGGAGGACCTTAAATTTTATTCAATCAATGTTTTTTCCAGTTTAAAACTATGGGACATATATGTGCCTTGGTCCTCAAAGGGTTTTTAAAGGGGCTGCAAACATAAATATGAAAAAAATAATTCAATTAGTGCTTTTTGTGTTTATTTAATTTTTATTTGAAGTCCATTTTTTTTATATACTTTGAAATTAAGCTCTACCCCATGGAATGAAGCCCTACCTACATGACATCTGAGAGCTACATGGATCCCGCTTGTGTGGTGCCTGTCCGTCACTACTATTCAGTTTTAGGGTCCACTCACTAAGCCATATATTCTCTCATGCAAGAGAATAGGGCCAATTATGCTAATGACACTCGGCTCAAACTCTGTCAGAGCTTCAACTGAGTGTGATCCGATTCTCTCGCAGCACAGATATGGAGAAGATGGAGAACTTACTTTCTCCATCTTCTCCATAGTCTCTGTGAGTGTTCATCGGACTGCACTTGGATGACGTCCGAGTGCAGTCCAATGTTTTACGTGCACCCATAGACTTGTATGGGTGCACATGGTCCGAATATCGAATGAGATTATTTTCTCATGCCAATAATCGCACTGTCCCATAGTATAACATAGAGCCGAGTCCTATCCGATAAAACATCACATAGCATTCGGCCGTGTTATACGACAGTGTGAGCGAGCCCTTAGAGTCAAGGAATATTTACATGTAGATGATGATATTACTCTCCAAGTGTATATTTTTTTAGGCGAGTTCATAGTAAATGCTTTGCATTTTTGACATGTGATCAACTAAAGAGCAAGAAAGATTTAGGACCTCTCCTATAGAGAAACGAAAAATAGTTTGGAGGACTTGCATGTCCTTTTTATTTATTATGAGAAAATCATAAAAGATCCAGTTTTTTAACCATGCTGTGACTTTCTGCTGAGGGAGAGGGAGAGAGCTGCCCTATTCAGAGTCTGTAATAAGACCTGCTGACAAAAGTGTTGAAGATACAGTCTAACGTGAATTAACAATGAAAAAAAGTTAATTTAACAAATGGCTTGTATTTTTTTTAATACAAACTTTTTTGTCTTTACAGCTCCTTTAAAGGGAATCTGTCATCAGGTTTTTGCCACCTAATCTGAGAGCAGCATAATGTAGGGTTAGAGGCACTGATTCCAGTAATGTGTCACTTACTGGGCTGTTTAGTGTTGTTTTGATAAAATCATTGATTTGTCAGAAGGTAATTATCACTAGATGACTAGTAAGTTCTGTAGGACCCCACCCCCATCACTGATCAGTAGATTTCTGTGTACACTGAGCATGGGCAGAAAGCTGCCAATCAGTGGTGTGGGTGGGGCTATACAGAGCGCAGCATTCAGAGAGCTGCTAGATCTGCAGCAGATAAAACGGTGATTTTCTCAAAATGGCAACAAGTAGCTGAAAAAGTGACACATCGCTGGAATCAGGGTATCTGCCCCAATATTGTGCTGCTCTCAGATGAGGCAGCACAATTAATATTATGCCAAATTAATTTCCCATGAACTATCACATGATCTATCACAGGGGATCATGTGACATGTCACGTGATAAATCAGCTGTGTGGAGGGGGCCCGCGCCTTCTAAACTGCCCGGGGCCCTTGCTACTCTTAATCCACCCCTGCCTATATCCCCGGAGCGGCCTGGCTGCCCCAGTATGCCGGCGAGTCGCATACCTTGGGCGACTTTAAAGAAAGGCTGTATAGCCTGTTCAAAGTTTATCCCCTGACAGAAGAACAGAAGGTAAGCATACTGATAGGGCAGTTAACTGGTGCGGCCCAGCGGGAGGTAAAGTCTTGGACAGCTGAGGAGAAAAGGACTGTAAGGGGGGTTCTGACCCGTCTACGGGACACCTTTGATACCCGTACCTCAGCAGAAATCAAAATGCGGTTCTATGGATGTAAGCAGCGAGCTCAAGATAGCATCCGAGATTATGCCCTAAATTTACAGGAAGCCTTGGGGGCAATTAAGCAAGCTGACCCTGGCAGCGTGCAGGATACAGATAAACTATTGACTGACCAGTTCATAGAAGGTCTGCTGTCCAGCGCCCACAGAACCCAGCTGCGCCTCATGGCCCTACAGAACCCCGATTTGACTTTTGCACAGTTCAACGATAGGGCCATCCGAGTGCTCCGAGAACCTGCACCGGGTGGCGCTGTAGCTTCCCGGCGCCCAGCCATCCCTTACCACCAGGGGGCGGCACCCTATCCCGCAGACCTTGTGGGGGCTGATGCGCAGGCCCTAAATCCATCCCCGCCTGCAAACCTGCACCATCAGGTCCAAGAACTAACAAAGAGTGTTGCTGCATTGTCCAGGACCGTACAGTCGTTACAGATGGACCCGTCAGGACCAATCAAGCTGGCTTCCAGTCCGGAGGATGTCCCGTGGCGTCGACGGAGGAGGATCCCGTCGTTCAGAGGGAGGCCCGCCGATCATTACACTGAGGATGGACAGCCGATTTGCCGCCGTTGCAGTCAGCCGGGACACGTAGCCAGGTACTGTACTTTAAATGGGTCCGACCTGGGGCAAAGGGCCAACCCCCAGGCATAAGGTCATCAGGCCCATCTAATTGGCGTGATAAGTAGGTAGGGGAACGCCCGGTTTTACCCGTAGTGCTGGACGGTATCCCCATGAGTGCACTGCTGGACACCGGGTCCCAAGTGACTACCATCCAATATGTACTTTTTAAGCAGTACTGGAGTGACACTGATATAACTCGTTATCCAGATGATGACTTGAGCATCATCGCCAGCAATGGTCAACCCGTGCCGCAGGTGGGGTTCAGAGAGATGACCATTAAGATTGGTAAAGTTGAACTGCCGGCACAGGGAGTGATCATTGTGGACATTGACCGTCGAGAAAGTCACCCTAAAATAACCTTGGGTACTAATGTGATTGAAAATTGTCTTTCAGAAGCAATTGTAATTTTGCAGCAGGTGGCGATGAATGTGAGCTCCAGCCAGCAGAGGGTCCTCCAGAAGGAGATAAGAGCCCTGATGAGATGGCAACAGGTAGAACTGTCTGGTGGTGAGATCGGTAGCGTGAGGAATGGATGAGCGACCCGTTCCCCATTGCCATGCCCCCCAAAAGTGAAATGATCTGGTGTCGGAATGCAATCGGGTTAAGAGGGAGAGACTACCAAGCCATGGTAGAACCCGTGTACTCAGACAGCAGGCCCACCATTTTGACAGTCCAGGGGGTGGTCGATGTCCGCGATGAAAGGGTGCCCGTCTGGATCTTAAACATTGGGGAAAGGGAAGTACACTTGCCTTGGTACGCTACACTAGCCAAATTGTATACTGTTGAACACAATGCTGTCAGGGCCATGGAACCCTTGCCTCCATCTCCCCAAGCAGAGGGTAATGGTTCCCAGAAACCCAAGGAGGACTGGTGCCAGAAACTCCACGTGGGTGCTGACTCCACTCCCTTGCACCAAAAACAAGGAGTCTACCGGGTGGTTCAAGAGTACGAGAGAATCTTTAGTAAGCACCCGCTAGACTTCGGCAGAGTGAAAGGGGTAGAACACCACATCCCCATGGGGAGCCACCCACCAATAAAAGAAAGATACAGATCTGTACCACCCCGCACACTATCAGAACGCAAAGGGCATGCTGAGAGAAATGAAGGAAGCCGGGGTCATTAGAGACAGTTGTAGCCCCTGGGCAGCCCCCTTGGTTCTGGTAAAAAAGAAAGACTGTACTATGAGAATGTGCGTGGACTATAGAGAAGTCAATCGTATCACCCATAAAGACGCATACCCGTTGCCTAGAATAGAGGAGTCTTTGGTCGCACTAAAATCAGCTAATTTCTTCTCTACTTTGGACCTTACTAGTGGGTACTGGCAGGTTCCTGTGGCAGAGGCTGATAAGGAGAAGACCGCCTTCACCACCCCGATGGGATTAAGTGAATTCAACTATATGCCGTTCGGGTTCTGCAACGCACCCGGGACCTTCCAGAGGCTGATGGAATGCTGTCTAGGGCACCGAAACTTTGAGACGGTCCTACTTTACCTGGACGACGTGATTGTCTATTCGAAGACTTACGAGGACCATCTAAAGCACCTGGCCGAGGTGTTCGATGCCCTGGCAGGCTTTGGCATGAAAGTGAAACCCTCCAAGTGCCATCTGTTAAAGCCGAAGGTACAGTACCTGGGACATGTGGTGAGTGCAGAAGGAGTAGCCCCCGACCCTGCAAAATCACGGCAATAAAGAACTGGCCAAGCCCCTCTAACATAAAAGAAGTGAGGCAGTTCCTCGGGTTGGTAGGCTACTACCAAAGGTTCATCCCCAGGTTCACCAAGATGGCAGCCCCTATGCAGGACCTCCTTATAGGACAATCTAAGACCAGAAGCCAAAAGCCACCCTTCAAGTGAGACAAGCCGGAAGAGGAGTCCTTCCGCCAGCTGAAGATGGCCCTCACGGGGGATAAGATCCTGGCCTACCCTGATTATGGCCAGCCTTTTATCCTCCACACAGACGCCAGTAATGTGGGGCTGGGAGCCGTACTGTCACAGAACCAACAGGGCAGAGAAAGGGTGATCGCGTACGCCAGCCGGAAGCTGAGGCCCACCGAGAGAAACCCGGAGAATTACAGCTCCTTTAAGCTGGAGTCCTTGGCAGTGGTGTGGGACGTAACAGAACGTTTCAAGCATTACCTGGCCTCTGTGAAGTTCACTGTGTACACGGACAACAATCCGTAGACACATCTGGACAATGCGAGACTTGGTGCCCTAGAGCAGCGGTGGATGGCCCGGCTAGCAAACTATGACTTCACCATCAAGTACCGGGCAGGCCGAGCCAATGCCAATGCAGATGCCCTATCGAGAATTCCCCACTTGCCTGATGAGGGAGAAGATCCAGATGAGTTGGAGGAAATAGAGCTCCCTGCATTCCACCGGTACGGGGCCACTCAGTACTCCCACCGTGTAAGAGACAAAGACTTGACCACTGTCATGTTCAATCCCTTACCTCACCACGGCTGGGCTGAAACGCAAGATAGTGACCCTGCAATTCGCCTGGTGAAAGACCTGTTGACCCAGGCAGACGCTAGCCCTGGCTCGGACGCTCCAGAGGAAGCCAAGCAGTTATGGAAGGAGAAAAGCAGGCTATTCCTCTACGAAGGTAAGCTGTGCAGAAGGCTTGTCAACCACCGGACGCACGAGCTGACCTGGCAGGTAGTGGTCCCGAGACGAGATGCAGCAATGGTCCTGGAGGCCTACCATGACAGAGCGGGACACTTCGGGTGGAAGAAACTGGAGTTCCTACTGAGAGAGCGGTTCTACTGGGTCGGAATGAGAGGGGCCATAGAGAAGTGGTGCAGGGACTGCGGCCCATGTAACCTCAGAAGGAAGGACGGTACCAGCCAGAAGACGCCCTTGATGCCCATCATCACCAGGCAGCCTCTTGAGCTGGTAGCTCTGGACCATGTGAAACTGGCTCCAAGCCGGTTGGGCTACGTCTATGCCCTGACAATAGTGGACCACTATTCCCGGTTCCTGGTGGTGGTTCCTGTTAAAGACTTGACAGCCCAAACAGCGGCCAGAGCCTTCCAACAACACTTCTGCCGTCCACACGGGTATCCGGAACAGGTCTTGACAGATCAAGGTCCAGGGTTTGAGGCTGAAATCTTCCAGGAGTTCTGCAACCTCTACGGCTGTAAGAAGATTCGGACAACGTCTTACCACCCACAAACCAACGGGCTATGTGAGAAAATGAATAATATCGTCATTGATCTCCTCAAAACGTTGCCCCTGGAAGAACGCAGCCTGTAGCCGGAGAAGCTGCCAGACCTGATAGACTTATACAACCATATCTTGGTGAATGCTACAAATTGCACCCCGGCTTACCTGATGAGGGCAAGACCAGGTAAGCTGCCGATAGACCTGGACATGGGAGTCCTGACCCCCGAGGACACCTCCCCAGACACGGACTGGGATACGGAACGGCGGCTACAGTACAAGAAGGTACAGGAGAGTGTGGAGAGGAGTCTGGCTCAAGCGAGAGAAAAGCAAGAGAGGCTCTTCAACCAACACGCCCCTGCAGGTTCCCTGGAACCTGGTGAGCAGGTCCTGAAGCGGAAGAGAAGGCTTCACAAGCTAGATGACCAGTGGGAGAGCGACCCGTACACAGTACTGCAGTCCAACCACAACAACCCGAAGGTATGTGTAATTACCAAGGATGGAGGAGAAACCACTAGCACCGTCTCCAGAGACCACCTAAAAAGGTGCCCCAAGCAACTACAGAGTGCAGGAGAAGATCAAGATGACCTTGAACCCGCATAAGACAAGAAAGAAATGATCAGCACAGTTCTTGGAGAGTTCCCCCGGTCCTGGACTCGGATAAATGATGCAATAGTGGTACCCGTCCTACACTTCCTTCAACCAACCCAGCAGGAACCTACAGGAGAGCAGGAGGAATTAGAAGACCAAGCAGCCCTAGAGGCAGAAGAACCCATGCCAGCAGCCCAAGAGAGTCAACCCTCTGCTGACAGTGAGCCTGCCATACCTGCGGTAAGCCAAAGGACCCGCAGATAGTTGCCTGCTCTGCCTGTAAACCCAGCTAGAAGCTGTACCCTGAATGCTAGTGGGGAAAGTCAGGTTAGACCACCACCAGACAGTGGGTTACGCAGGTCAACCCGGAGCACTAGGGGGCAAATACCAGCTCGCTGGAAGATCTAAATGCTGTATATTGTAAATGTTTTATGTTTGTTGCCTGGTTGCTAATTATGTTTTTCCAGTCTTTCTAGTTCATGGACTAACAGGTTATGGACGCTGAATAACCGGAACTGTCTTGTAGATAGTTGCACTTGGTGCCCTCTTTCGAAGATGGCCACGGAAGAAAAATCTGTCCGGTGTGGCCTCCTTGTGGCCCAAAGTAGAGAGCTCAGCCTTGTCGCCACGCCCAAGGCCAGGAACTTGGGGTTTATGGAAACAGGTCCCCACACCGTGGAAAACTTCACCTTGTTGGGTGACATGGACACCCGGTCACGGAAGCGCTGTGACCTCAAGGACAAAATATACTTGTGTATATGTTATGTTGTCATTTATACCCTGTATTTGTGGTTCCTGTTTAGTCCGAAGTACTAAATTTTACTAGGGGAGAATGTGTCACCCCAGGCCTGGATGCCACAAACAATAATCTGTGTCTGAGAGCAGGAGGGAGGTCCACTGGTTAGGGACAATTAGCATACAGCACCTCCTGTCCCAGGCCAGCAGGGGGAGCTGGCTGCCCCTATAAAAGCTGGAACTGGGGGCAGGGTTAGAGAGAACTGGAAGACCTAGCTCAGGAGTGAGACTAGTCCCAGAGAAGGAGGGACAATTCAGCTGTAGCTGAGGAGTCCGTGAGGCAGAGGAGAAACTGCAAGCCAGGGACAGAGGCGACGAGAGCCGGTCCTGGAAGAGAACCAATCTACCGGGCATTGGGGTCCGGGGCTGTCAGGGTTACAAGCCCAGCAGCAGAGAACCAACCTGCGAGGGATTTCAGGTCCCTTGGCCTAAGAATCCTGGAGGCTCCGCCACACAGAGGGACCAGTACAGCGAGGAGCAAGTGACGCACCCCCTGGGCCAGTGTTGTTTGGGGGATACCCGGAGCCGGATCAGATGGGGGTTGTAGTCTCCGAGTGGCGGTGACCCGGTCCGTGCCCAGGGTGTCAAGCTCAGTGTGTGGCAGTCCTTACAGATGTTATTAGTGTTCTTTTGTGTCGACTACGCCACCCGTTGATGTGCGGTCAATACGGCCGCCGCTGCAGCAGGGTCCGCTGAGGCTGGTGGTGTGTGCGCAGCTTGGTAGTAGTATAACCCCCAACGGGAGGGGTATAGCCTCAGGGGGTCAGTCGCAGAGGATGGGGGTTGTGGTGGTGCAGTGAGAGTGGTAATAAGACTCCGAGTCGGGCTGTGCAGTTCAGGGTTTTTACTTACTGCAGATGTTCTGGTCACTCCGGCCTTGAGTGACCACCCGAGCCGTGCTGCGTCCACCAGGTCCTGGACTCGGCCAACCCCCAGGTGATTCTGGAGCGTGGTCCTGAGCTCCCTTTCTGACTTGTCCTCCTCTCTGGCCTTCCCCACCAGGGATCCACCTATGTCCGGCTCCCTCGGGCCTCTTGTTGGTAAACCCTTGTCTCTGGGTTCCCTGACCCTATGCACGGTTTGCCTTCCGGGTGGATTTAGTGGGTGGTCGTGACAGATTCTGCCCACGACCTCCGGTCTCTGGCTAAGGATTAGTGCCCTCCACCAGCTTGGGATCCGGTACCCTTGTGCCAACTCTTCACCCTCTGGTCTAATTTGGGCTCTTGGAGTTCCTTCTTTCTCCCCCTCTGGGTCCTTCTTTCTCCTCTCTCTCTCTGGGCCTTGGAGCTGCTCTGCTTCTCTGCTCTCTTCCTCTACAAAAGACAGGCTGACTGACTGACCCTGATCTAAGATGGTTCCCACCTTATATACTCCCTCTATGTGTGAGCTCAGGTGACCAGCACCCAATGAGCTCCTAGCATTACCCAGACTGCTCCCCCTATCTGCCCCTACACTACTGGGATGTTCCACCCCCCTCCCACTCCAGCCAGGAACAGACACGGTCGTACCTGCACATTTCTTAAGTGGGAGTACCGTTGGTCTGCCCCCCCGGAAATGGGATGTATGTAGTGCATGCAGTCTATCTGAGCTCAGTTCCACACTCCATCCTTACCCAGGAGTGGAATACCACACCTCTGGGTTGAGGTGCAATACCCCTGTAGCAGCCGAATCCTCAGGGTGCTACATTCCCCCCTGGTAAATCACAGCACGTCCTCGGGCTGTAAGATACAAAAACATCCAAAACATACAATTATTTTTCATAAACATCAACATATAAAACAACATATAAAACATCACATATATTATCAGCAATAAAAACTTTTTCATATAAAACATTCTTGTAAATATTCTTGTTTCTGGTTCCTCCGGTCACGGTGCAACTTGTGACCGGGTAAAGTGCGACAGTCTTTTCTTGAAAACAAAACTCGGCTTTCCTATAAAACCAGTAGGGGGCGCTTTAGGAAGCGCAACTATATACAAAAGGGGATATGGCCGCTCTCAGTCCTCGGCCAGGTATTAGGAATAGGGACACACGGGTAAACAGTTCACTCTTGTCCCAACGGGGACATATTTAAAGCAGCAACAGTTTTTGGTACCCCGACGGGCAACTATATACAGTCTCTTCTCTACCATACTCAACGACGGCGTCCTCCTGCTCTTTCTTTGGATTCAGTTTCTGTTTCAGACCCGTCCGGGTCCTCTTGCTCCTCCTCACACCGCAGCTCCTCCTCCGTCAGGCGATGCACATGGAGGGCGTAGGGTCCTTTGGCACACTTGTGCCGGGTGAAGGTGACCTCGTCCCCTAAATACAGGTCACGACCTCTGTGTCCCTCCGGCAGATGGCTCTCTACGTCTCTGCGTGTGACAAAGACGTCGCCGGGGGTATGATGGTCTCTGATGAAGCCCCACCCATGCTGCAGATTGAACTTTATCACAGTCCCGATGGTGCGGGGACCATGCGCTGCACGGGGATCTCTCCTGGTCCGGCTCTTCTGCTCCGCGCTCCTTATTTGGGCTTGCTGTTCCCGGACCCGCCTCTCTCTCCGCTCCTTCTCGAAAACCTCGAGCTGCTGCCGGCAGCACTCTGCACGCTCCGCTGCGGCCGCCCGAGTCTCCTGAGTGAACCCCATGAGGTCTTCTCCGGTGGGGTCCCACTCAAACTGTGCCTCCTCCAGCGAGGGCGAGGTCCTCTTTACGGGCTTCGGAGCCGGAATCAGGGGCTCGCACATGGGCCTTGCTCTCTGGAGCTCCAGTTGAATGTACTCCTCAGGCCATATGAAGGGCTGCCCATCCGGGCACGTGTGCTGGGCAAATAGATTTTCGCCCAGGTGCGGCACTCGAGATGCTATAGGCGCTGTGGTGGTAGCGGCGCCCGGATTGACCAGGCCTTGCGACCAGGCCGGCGGCACCTTAAAGGCAAAGGGCACCGTAAGAACGGCGGCGCCCTGGGTTATTCGGCCCTGCGACCAGGCCGGGGGCTCCGCGGAGGTAGGGGGCGCTGTTGGTATTGCGGCGCCCGGGGGTACTAGGCCTTGCGACCAGGCCGATGGTACTTCCTGCTTGGCCACGCTCGAGGTCGAGGCGTGTGACGTCACAGGGGTCGCGGCCGCGGCTTCCGGTTGAGGCCTAGTCGGCGGCGGTGACGATGCAGCGACGGGCACGGCAGGGGGAACTTCGGGCTCTGCGACGGGGAGCTGGGGCAGGTACGCGGTTTCCCGGCTCGGGGTATAGACGTCCCCTTTACCTGCCTCCATTCGTTCGGCTCCCTTCTCGGCGCCGTCTCCGGCCTTCAGTCCTCCTGCACCATCCTCAGAGGCGGTCTGTCTCCTCGTCTCGGGTGGCGTGCTCCGCTGACGGGTTTCGGTCTGCTGGGCCATCTCTCGGCTCCACTCCGTCAACGCCTCCCGCTGCACCCGGGCCATCCTCCGTGCGAGGCCCTCCAGCGCAGTCTGTGCACACTCCCGATCTCGGGGGAGCTGTGCCAGGATCTCCACTAAGCCTAGTGGGCTTGTTGCTTGCAGCAGGCTCCTGACCACTGGGTCGGTGCTGCCTGTCTCTCCCTCCATCTCCGGGTATGTTCTCTCTGGACTCTTCTCCAGACGTCTTGTCTCCGGGTGCGCTCTCTCTAGACTGCTCCAGGCGGCACCCATCTTTGCTCTTTTGTTCTGTCTCCGCCCACATCGAGGGTGGTCCCGGGGCAACTTCAGTTCCAGGGGCAGTTCTCTCACGCTGATGGACACTTCCAGCATCACAGTCTCTGTTGGTGGGCGCGGTTTCCGCTTTTGGCGCCATTCTTCGACCTGGCCCACGATGGGAGGTGGCCTTTTGCCACCCTCTGGCACGCCCATAATGGCGTCCGCTCTTCCAAGGCGGGAAATCTTTGGAAATGGCGGGAATCGTCTCCCAGTGGCGGGAAACTCCATGGATGGCGGGAAAAAGCTGCAAATGGCGGGCAACCGGCGGGAAACGACTTGTGATGGGGCCCGTTGGCGGGGACCCTCCGGAACCGGCGGGAGACTTCTTTTTGAGGTAACGGTGAACTTTTCTTCAGGCACGCAGTACCCGGTTGTTGCGGGCACGTAATCCTGCCGACTACGCCAAAGTTGACGCACCCCCTGGGCCAGTGTTGTTTGGGGGATACCCGGAGCCGGATCAGATGGGGGTTGTAGTCTCCGAGTGGCGGTGACCCGGTCCGTGCCCAGGGTGTCAAGCTCAGTGTGTGGCAGTCCTTACAGATGTTATTAGTGTTCTTTTGTGTCGACTACGCCACCCGTTGATGTGCGGTAAATACGGCCGCCGCTGCAGCAGGGTCCGCTGAGGCTGGTGGTGTGTGCGCAGCTTGGTAGTAGTATAACCCCCAACGGGAGGGGTATAGCCTCAGGGGGTCAGTCGCAGAGGATGGGGGTTGGGGTGGTGCAGTGAGAGTGGTAATAAGACTCCGAGTCGGGCTGTGCAGTTCAGGGTTTTTACTTACTGCAGATGTTCTGGTCACTCCGGCCTTGAGTGACCACCCGAGCCGTGCTGCGTCCACCAGGTCCTGGACTCGGCCAACCCCCAGGTGATTCTGGAGCGTGGTCCTGAGCTCCCTTTCTGACTTGTCCTCCTCTCTGGCCTTCCCCACCAGGGATCCACCTATGTCCGGCTCCCTCGGGCCTCTTGTTGGTAAACCCTTGTCTCTGGGTTCCCTGACCCTATGCACGGTTTGCCTTCCGGGTGGATTTAGTGGGTGGTCGTGACAGATTCTGCCCACGACCTCCGGCCTCTGGCTAAGGATTAGTGCCCTCCACCAGCTTGGGATCCGGTACCCTTGTGCCAACTCTTCACCCTCTGGTCTAATTTGGGCTCTTGGAGTTCCTTCTTTCTCCCCCTCTGGGTCCTTCTTTCTCCTCTCTCTCTCTGGGCCTTGGAGCTGCTCTGCTTCTCTGCTCTCTTCCTCTACAAAAGACAGGCTGACTGACTGACCCTGATCTAAGATGGTTCCCACCTTATATACTCCCTCTATGTGTGAGCTCAGGTGACCAGCACCCAATGAGCTCCTAGCATTACCCAGACTGCTCCCCCTATCTGCCCCTACACTACTGGGATGTTCCACCCCCCTCCCACTCCAGCCAGGAACAGACACGGTCGTACCTGCACATTTCTTAAGTGGGAGTACCGTTGGTCTGCCCCCCGGAAATGGGATGTATGTAGTGCATGCAGTCTATCTGAGCTCAGTTCCACACTCCATCCTTACCCGGGAGTGGAATACCACACCTCTGGGTTGAGGTGCAATACCCCTGTAGCAGCCGAATCCTCAGGGTGCTACACAAGCAACAGGTACCCAAGGCCCTAGTCGCATGCCATACAGGCGAGAAGTACACGGCCAGTTCAGGGACGTGGGCTATTACACCACGAAAAGGGGGATAGTCAGAAAGAGCATAGAGAGAACGGTAGGCCTACACACTCACCCTGACCAGTGGGGCTCGCCCGAATGCTCTCAGACACCCAGGCCCATTCCTAACCGGTACTGTTGGGTCATTAATAATATCTACAATAAAGACCCTGAACTGTTTGAAGCGGACTCTGAACTCTTACTATTGCGGCCTGCACTATCACCCCCAACATCCACCTACACTGCCCTGAGGCTACACTCTTCCCGTGGGGAGTTATCCTACACCTGTGCTGCACACCAACACCAGCCTCAGCAGTCTGCCTCGCAGCGGCGGTTATCCCTGACCGCAATCCACGGGTGGCGTAGTCGGACATTCAAAACACTGATAAATAGACTGCCACCATTTGGTCTGACCACCCTGAGCCACGGGATCGGGTTACCACTACTACCCCCATCAGCACCGTACACTAGAAGGCCCGGTTCCGTGTACCCCACGGCCCAGGGGGCGAGTCATGTGCATCAAATTATACATACAGATATGGGGCAGTGGGGCTTCATACTATATACAGGTGCTTCTCACAAAATTAGAATATCATCAAAAGTTAGTTTATTTCATTTCTTCAATGCAAAAAGTGAAACTCCTATATTATATAGAGTCATTACACACAGAGTGATCTATTATATAGAGTCATTACACAGAGGGATCTATTATATAGAGTCATTACACACAGAGGGATCTATTATATAGAGTCATTACACAGAGGGATCTATTATATAGAGTAATTACACACAGAGGGATCTATTATATAGAGTCATTACACAAAGAGGGATCTATTATATAGAGTCATTACACACAGAGTGATCTATTATATAGAGTCATTACACACAGAGGGATCTATTATATAGAGTCATTACACACAGAGGGATCTATTATATAGAGTCATTACACACAGAGGGATCTATTATATAGAGTCATTATACACAGAGGGATCTATTATATAGAGTCATTACACACAGAGGGATCTATTATATAGAGTCATTACACACAGAGGGATCTATTTTAAGTGTTTATTTCTGTTAATGTTGATGATTATAGCTTACAGCCAATGAAAACACAAACGTCATTATCTCAGTAAATTAGAATACTTCATAACAACAGCTTGAAAAATGTTTTTAAAATCCGAAAAGTTGGCCTACTGAAATGTATGTTTAGTAAATGCCCTCAATAGTTGTTCGGGCTCCTTGTGCATCAATTACTGCATCAATGCGGCAATGTGGCATGGAGGGATCAGCCTGTGGCACTGCTGAGGTGTTATGGAAGCCCAGGTGGCTTTGATAGCAGCCTTCAGCTCATCTGTATTGTGGGGTCTGGGGTCTCATCTTCCTCTTGACAATACCCCATAGATTCTCTATAATAGATTCTCTATGGGGTAAAGGTCAGGCGAGTTTGCTGCCAATCAAGCATAGTGATACTGTTGTGTGTAAACCAGGTATTGGTACTTTTGGCAGTGTGGACAGGGGCCAAGTCCTGCTGGAGAATGACATTTCCATCTCCATAAAGCTTGTGGGCAGAGGGAAGCATGAAGTGCTGTAAAATGTCCTGGTAGACGGCTGCGCTGACTTTGGTCTTGATAAAACACAGTGGACCTCCACCAGCAGATGACATAGCTCCCCAAACCATCACTGATTGTGGAGACTTCACACTAGACCTCCAGCAGCTTGGATTGTGGCCTCTCCACTCTTCCTCCAGACTCTGGGACCTTGATTTCCAAATGAAATGCAAAATTTACTTTTCATCTGAAAACAACACCTTGGGCCACTGAGCATCAGTCCAGGTCTTTTTCTCTTTGGCCCAGGTAAGACGCTTCTGGCGTTGTCTATTGGTCATGAGGGGTTTGACACAAGCAATGCGACACTTGTAGCCCATGTCCTGGATACGTCTGTGTGTGGTGGTTCTTGAAGCAGTGACTCCAGCAGCAGTCCACTCCTTGTGAATCTCCCCCAAATTTTTGAATGGCCTTTTCTTAGCAATCCTTTCAAGGCTGCGGTTATCCCAGTTGCTTGTGCACCTTTTTCTGCCACACTTTTTCCTTCCACGTCCATTAATATGCTCGGATACAGCACTCTGTGAACAGCTGCTTCTTTAGCAATGACCTTTTGTGGCTTACCCTCCTTGAGGAGTGTGTCAATGACTGCCTTCTGGACATCTGTCAAATCAGCAGTCTTGCCCATGATTGTGGAGCCTACTGAAACTGACTAAGGGACCTTTTTAAATGCTTAGGAAGCCTTTGCAGGTGTTTCTTGTTAATTCTAATTTACTGAGATAATGACTTTTGTGTTTTCATTGGCTGTAAGCCATAATCATCAACATTAGCAGAAATAAACACTTAAAACAGATCACTCTGTTTGTAATGACTCTGTATAATATATGAGTTTCATTTTTTAGGATTGAAGAACTGAAATAAATTCACTTTTTGATGATATTCTAATTTTCTGAGAAGCACCTGTATGTAGCAGTGCGGCAATTATACTATATACAGTCAGGAGTATAAGTACTTGATACACTGAAAATTTCGAAAGTTTTTCCACCTACAAAGAATGAAGAGGTCTGTTTTGTTCTACTTAACTGCTGCAACTTGGACCTTTAACAGGATTTATATTTCACCTATGAGAAAGCATACTATGTGTATTTGGCAGATTAACTCAGGCTTGTTTATGATAAACTGAATACATGGATTGGAGTCCTATTTGTATACAGAATATTGACTATTAATGCTGGCAGAGTAAGTCTTAGGCTATATTCACACTAGGTGTTTTTTTTCTGCAGCAAAACATAATCTCTTGGCAGGAAAGAAGTAGCGTCAAAAACGCAGGTTTTGGTGTGTTTTTTTGCAGTGGTTCTTGGTGCATTTTTGGTGCGTTTTTCAGGATCCCAAAGTTCAGCTTTGCTTCCACCATAGACACATGAAAACAGGTCACCATTGCAAGACATATGTTCATGAAAAAGTACACATTACAAATGTAATAGGGGGGGGTGAATTGGTCTGGAATAGTTTATCTAAGACCCTGGCAGTGCATTGAATTTGTAGGACACTATTTACTTTCACATTATGGTTTGCCATTGAGTTGCTCAGGCATTGTTCATTTTCACACCTCCCTGGGCCACACGTGTTGTTCAATCTCACACCTAGCTCAACCAATGTTTACTTTGTAGGCATCACTAATTTAATTAAACTGTAATAATCCAAGCTGCTATATCAGGTGACCAAGACAAGATGGTTTAAACTTGGGAAAATCACAAAAGTAAATGTGTGTCACATACTTGCTTTTTTCACTAAAAACGCAGCAAAATGTTCACACTAGGCTTTTTTTCAGCATTTTTTTCCACCACCCTTTTTTTTAATGGGTGAAAAACGCTGAAACAAGTGACATACTCTATTGCAAAAAGCCATGGAAAGCACAAAATACTGAGGACAAATAAGCAAGCTTTGTGCATGAGATTTCGGAAATCTCATAGACTTTGTTGGTACTGTAAAACGCAGCTGAAAATTTGCATAAAAAAGCCCGCTAAAAAAACGTCTAGTGTGAATATAGCCTTGTATAACAGTTCGCCAATGAGTTAGGATATATGACCACGATGCAGAAATGCTGCGGATTTTTCCTAAGCGTTTCTGCATCTCCCTGGATTGTCAAGCGCTTTGCCAAGTGATTTTAGCATCACTTGGAAAAGTGCTTGACAACTTGGTCACACTATATAATTCCATGCAACCGGCATGGATTTATATAGTGTGACCAAGTTACAATGCTGCAAATGCAGCATCAATAATAAAAAAAAAGAATAATAATGGTGAAAAATAAAAAAAAACCATTATACTCATCTTCCGATGGTCCTCGATCTTCTTCTCCGGTGCGTCCGGTGTCTTCGGCGGATCACGGTGCTGTAAAAGGACCTTCCATGACGTCATTTAGTCATGTGACAGGTCACGCGACCGCCGATGTCAGCGGTCGCGTGACCTGTCACATGACTAAATGGCATCATGGAAGGTCATTTTACCACCGCGAGCAGCCGAAGAGCCAGCAGCACCGCCGGGAGCAGACAGGGGCCATCAGAAGGTAAGTATATGTTTATTTTTTATTTTAATTCTATTTTAACTACAGGTACTATGGTACCCGGGTCTGGAGGAGAGTCTCTTCATCTCCTGACCCGGGTACCATCCATGCATTGAGTCGTATAGTATCCACATGTGTATTTTTAGTCATTCGGATGTTACGCGTTCCAATGCAAGTCAATGGCGGCTAAATCGCAGCGACTCTGCAAAATTAAAGGACGTGCTGCGGATTTTTCCGCAATGATAATCCGCAGCGGAAATCTCTGCAGCATGTGCACAGCACATGCGGATTATCATTGGGAACCATTGCAGACCTATCACCAAGCGTTTTTTAAGTGTTTCCGCGGCGGAAGTTACGCTGCAGAAACGCCTAAGAAACGCATAGTGGGCACACAGCCTTAAAAGTTCTATGGTGAAGAAAAACACGTGAGATAATAAATGCGAAATATACAATATTTCCCATAATATGACTGAGGATATCTTTAGGGTGTATTCACTGTTTTTTCTTCTGCAGCAAAAATGCTGTGTTTTACAGCACCATCTTAGTGAATGACATTTCTGAAATCTCATTCACATGCTGTTTTTTTGCATTTTTTTTAAATCTGCAGCTTGTCAAGTCTTTCAGAGGTTTTGCAGCATTTTTCACCCATTCAAATGAATGGAAAAATAAACACAAGTAAAAACACCTGAATTTTAAGCAGCGTTTTTCCTGCCTCCTTTGATTTTTGAGGTAGAAAAAAAATGCTGCCAAAATCCAACTTGTGAACACACCTTTATCCTGGTTGTGTTCTAATTGGATATAAAATAGAACGGCCATGATAACATGGGTAGTTAATTGTATGGTGTTTTCACTTTATATATTACCAGGCCGCATTCTATTTGCGCAGAGCTGCTCCGTGAAGATTCTATCACAAGATTCCGTGATGACATCACAGGTGATGGTGACATCACTGCTCACAGTCGCTATATATACAATGCACATAGGCTCACCCGTGCCTTTCTTGGCTCTATAGTGACTGATAGCACTTGCAGTTTTTCACTATGGCTGGAATTGTTTTGGACATTTCTCAGGTAAAAGCACTATTGTTGATCCTTATGATCAATCGTCCTAACAGTGTGCTTCTACCACCCGATGGCGTCCTCAGCTTCACTCACCGGCTGGTGATGGAGCTAGTAAAGGATTGCGTGACCAAACACCGACAACGTCGTCTAACGTCAGACTATCTGACGGATTTACTTCAGAACATCAGGACATTACTACACCAGGTAAGTGGCGGACACTCTGCACAGAACATCTCAATATTAATAGATAATAATGGAGGGATAGAAGCTTTTTCTTCTAATATATCGTATTTTGCAGACCATAAGACGTACCAAAAATTTTTGGGAGGTAAATAGGAAAAACATTTATTATAATAAAATGGGGGTCTGTCTTATAGTCCTGTCTTATAGTCCGAATTTTCGGTTTCTTACTGAGGGGGGTGGTGGCAGTGGAGCGAGGTCACAGGAGGCAGAGTCGCTGCTGCAGGAAGTCGGCAGTAGGAGTGGGGCGCTGCTGTGGGCCCCAAGCTGGGAGGAGCGGGGTGTCCAGAAGGTGCGAGGCTGCGGGCCCTGGGCTTCAAGGAAATGTTAGCGGTAATTCAGGAGGGGAGGCCCTGCTCTGCTTATTGATTTCTCTGCAGTGGGCTTCAAGAAGTAGGCTGCTGGAGATGGCCAATACACAAATTGAGATCTCAGCTCGTCATTGAGCCGAGATCTAAATCTGCACATGCACTGCCTCCAGCGGCCATTTGCCTGAAGCCCACCGCCAGAAAATCAATGGGCAGAGCGGGGACTCCCCTCCTAAATCACCGCTAACATTTCCTTGAAGCCCAGGGCCCGCAGCCTCGCACGTCCTGGACACCCCGCTGGCCCGCAGGAGCGCCCCATTTCTACTGCCGGCTTCCTGCAGCAGTGACCCTACTTCCTGTGACCTCACTCCACCACAGCCACCCCCCTGGTAAGCTACATTCAGACAATTATTATTATTAATAATCTGTCTGATATGCTGGGGTGGAGAGCTCCAGAGTAGGGGGGATGCACGGGAGAAATCTTGTATGCGATTGTGGGAAGAGGAGATAAGAGGGGAGTAGAGAAGAAGATCTTGTGAGGATCGGAGGTTGCGTACAGGTAAGTACCGGGAGACTAGGTCACAGATATATGGAGGAGACAGGTTGTGGGTGGCTTTGCATGCCAAGGTTAGGGTCTTGAACTGGAGTCTCTGGGTAATGTGGAGCCAGTGAAGGGATTGGCGGAGCGAGGGGGAAAGCCAGGGAATAGCGGGGGGACAGGTGGATTAGTCAGACAGCAGAGTTTAGGATAGATTGGAGGGGTGCGAGAGTGTTAGAAGGGAGGTCAAAAATTTTGGAAAAAAAAAGGATCTTATAGTCCATAAAATACGGTAAAACACAACGAGTCCCCAAATACAGTATGTAGTCATTGTATCTGCAGACAGAGAACCGATGTCACATACAATTTCCGCCTCCATTCTGACCGCTTTCATCTGAAAATTCTCTTTTCCATTTTTCCTTCTTTATAGGCTGAAGAAAGATCTCAGACTGAAGATTTGGCTGTCTTTAAAGAACTGGCCGAAAAAGTCCTGTCTATACTAGAACGCTCATTGGAACGCCCGGTAAGGATCAATATTAATAGACGTATCTTAATCCACTGTATCTGAGGAGACTTTCTGAGAAAAGGTCTGAAGATGGCGCGGGATTTGTATCGTTACAATTGGTGCATCTGTAAATGTTGGTTTAGTCCTTCATGATTTATGTATTTGGTGATTTAGTAAAATCTTCCACATATTAATTATATATATTATATCTATCAGGAAACAACAGGAGGCGACGCCAAATATGGGCAAAATGTGAGCCCGAAAATCCCTGACCCTAATAGGAGTCAGCCGGAGCTGAACAGCGATCTGATTACAGGTGAGCGATCACCCGACCTTCTACAAGGAATGTCCAGATATTACAGAGGACGGAGGATAATGTTAGATTTACTCTCTACTCTGTGTAATGGGAACCTGGCAGCACATTGTTACATATAGAAGTAGTGGTGTGACGGTATAGGCCATTGTCCCCTAATAATAATTGTTTGTAGAAATCCAATGTGCTAGTCAGGAGAAATGTAAAGTAGACACCATATACAAATCAGAATGGAAGTGCGCTGGGGGCGTGAAAGAAGAAATCCAAGTGCAGTGACACGCCCCCAGTGCACTTCCAGGCTAATTTGCAAATCTCTCCTATGTTTCAGCTCTCTTACCATCACTCGTATGTGCAGCGTGGGTGGGGGCTTCCTCATTCATGTGATGGAGGGTCCATTCTGCAGTGCTATAGCAAGTAACATGAAATAAATTAAATTTAAATTGCATTACTGCTCTAGAAAATGGGAAAAAACTAAGATACTGAGCACATAATTTGGCCAATTCATGAATGCCCAGCAGCCAATGACAAGGCGATCTTTTTGTTGGAATCCTCTCCTAATGTGAATCCTCTCCTAGGCTGAAGCCTACATTTATATGGGTAGGTAGGATCCTGTTGTAATTAAAACCACCCCGGGCTGATGTGTGGAGATAGGTTCCCAGCAAAAAAGGTCGCCTTGCCGTGACTGCTAGGCATGCACCCAGCAAAAGAAGGTCGTCTTGCCGTGACTGCTGGGCATGCACCCAGCAAAAAAAAGGGTCACCTTGCCGTGGCTACTTGGCATGCACCCAGAAAAAGAAGGTCGCCTTGCCGTGGCTGCTGGCCATGCATGAATTGGCCAAATTATGTGCTAAGTATCTTCCTTTTATCCTATTTTCTACAGCAGTAATGCAATTCAAATTTAATTTATTTCATGTTTACATGCTATAGCGTTACAGAGTGCAACTTTGTTAGTTATATATTTGGATGGCTACTCTTAGTATGCACCTGTTCACACCCATTTTCTTTTCGGAAGTGATGGTCAGTCTTTTGTTATTTATGAAGGGGTTCCTCCATCATTTACATTACATTTATCTATGGATTCCCCGTATATTCTCATATTTAGAATCCCCATATAACGAGTATTAATCCCATTTACAGACATCTTGTCATTTCTCCGTTATATTGCTGTATTATCTATGTAGGAATAATATCCTCTAATACATTTCATTTCTTCATCATTATTTTAGAAACAACTGAGCTGTCGAATCCTAACAATGGAATTAGTGAGATCCCGGAGATCCAAGAATCCGTAAGTATCATAGAGGGGGATGCGTGTGTATCATCAGATCATGGGGTGTGAATGACTCGTCCAGTATTATCCCCCATACAACCATGGGACGTCTCTATTCTAAGTGTAGATGACCCTATGGTGTTAATTACATTTGAATTACAGGGAATCTGTCACCAGGTTTATGCTATTTGGTCTGAGAGAAGCATGATGCAGGGACAGAGACCCTGATTCCATGTGTTGATTACTTTACTCGGTGGAGTAGTTGTGATAAAATCACTATTTATTTCTGCTGCAGAGCTCTGAATGCTGAGTCTTGTATAACCCCGCCCACACCATTGATTGGCAGCTTTCTGTGTACACTGTGCATAGGCAGAAAGCTGCTAATCAGTGGTGGAGGCAGGGGTACAGAGCAATAGGACTACCTGGCTAGACAGATAGTCTTCTAGTGATAATCTACTGATTTTATTGAAACAGCCACACACAGCCTAGTAAGTAACACATCACTGGAATCAGGGTCTCTGCCCCTACATCATGGTGCTTTCAGAATACATAGCAAACACCTGGTGACAGATTACCTCTAAGTCCTCCTCTGTGTGATCTCCCACATTATCCAGAATGTTATAGTAATGTATGATGACCGTTGCAGGGCGGCTCCAGGATTTCGTGGGCCCTGGGCGAAAGAGTCTCAGTGGCCCCTTTAACACATACCACGATTCATGATGCACAGATACCGCAGATAAATATATATATATATATATATATATATATATATATATAGTACAAGGCCGAAGATTTCACTTCTTACATTACATGAGCGATATCTATTGTAAATTCCACAATAACTCAGAAAGCGGCGAATCCTCACAGCTCACAGTGCAGACCGGACAGTAATGTCCTCCACACAGTATAATGGCACCACATAGTCCTCTATACCGTATTATGAGCTCCATATATTGCTCCATATAGAATAATGGACCCCATAAAATGCTCCACGCAGGCTGTGCCCCCATATAATGCCCCATGCAGGCTGTGACCCCACACATAATGCCCCATGCAGGCTGGCCCCCCACATAATGCCCCATGCAGGCTTTGACCCCCCACATAATGCTCCATGCAGGCTGTGACCCCCACATAATGCCCCATGCAGGCTTTGACCCCCCACATAATGCCCCATGCAGGCTGTGCCCCCCCCCACATAATGCCCCATGCAGGATGTCCCCCTCCCACATAATGGCCCATGCAGGATGTCACCCCCCATATAATTCCCCATGCAGAATGTCCCTCCCACATAATGTCCCATGCAGGCTGTGCCCACCACATAATGCCCCATGTAGGCTGTGCCCCCCCACATAATGGCCCATGCAGGATGTCACCCCCCATATAATTCCCCATGCAGGATGTCCCCTCCACATAATGCCCCATGCAGGATGTCCCACCCCACATAATGCCCCATTCAGGATGTCCCCCACACATAATGCCCCATGCAGTATATCCCCCCCACATAATGCCCCATGCAGGATGTCACCCCCCATATAATTCCCCATGCAGGATGTCCCCCCCACATAATGCTCCATGCAGGATGTCCCACCCCACATAATGGCCCATACAGGATGTCACCCCCCATATAATGCCCATGAAGAATATCACCCCCCCCCCATATAATGCCCCATGCAGGATGTCCCCCCAACACATACTGCCCCATGTAGGATGTCACCTCTCACCCCATATATTGCCCCATGCAGGATGTCACCTCTCACCCCATATAATGCCCCATGCAGGATGTCACTTCTCCCCCCATATAATACCCCATGCAGAATGTCACTCCCCCCATATAATGCCCCATGCAGGATGTCACCCCCCATATAATGCCCCATGCAGAATGTCACCTCTCACCCCATATAAAGCCCTATGCTGGATGTCACTTCCCCCCCCATATAATGACCCATGCAGGATGTCACTTCTCCCCCTCATATAATACCCCATGCAGGATGTCACCCCCCTATATAATGCCCCATGCAGGATGTCCCCCCCATATAATGCCTCATGTAGGATGTCACCTCTCACCCCATATAATGCCCCATGCAGGATGTCACTCCCCCCATATAATGCCCCATGCAGGATGTCACTTCTCCCCCCCCATATAATACCCCACGCAGGATGTCCCTACCTCCCCCCCATACAATGCCCCATGCAGGATGTCACTTCTCCCCCCATATAATGCCCCATACCTCCATACATAAAAAAAAAAAATCAAATGCTCACCTCACTGCTCACCAGCTGTGGAGAGGTAAGTATTGTGCCGGCCGTGGTCCTGAGCAAGCATTGGGGGGGGGAGCAAGGCCCACTAGCTGGCGCTGGCACCACTCTCCTCTGCTCACCGATCCCATACCGCGCCAGGGTGCCCGACAGCAAGTGGGCCCCTCGCCTACTCAGGGCCCCGGCACTTGCCTGGGTGTGCTGGGTGCTAGCGCCAGGTCTGCCCAGCGTCCGGTTTGTATCCTCCCAACATCATATCAGTGTAAATCATCTGGGACATAATATGGGGGGAGAAGTTTTTGCATCTGTAACTTTTTTCCTGCATCTTCAATAAATCAGTATTATTTCTTATTCTTTTATAGAGCGTGATCGATTCATTGGTTCCGGCGAGAAAGCCGCATATGAGCGACTATGAAACTTCCAAACTCATCAGCAGTGGAAATTTTGGGTGAGATTTCTGTTGCCATAATCCACATTTCTCAGGGTTCCCTATGACAATGCTTCTGCCCCTGCACTCTGCCATTCAGTGTTATCATAGGGAAATTATGTGATCTGTAGCAAATCAAACTGAAAGGAAAGCGATTTAAATAATATAATTACATATAATATAATATATAATAATATAATATTATTACATTCGCCTGTGCTAGACCCTCATCTGTTCTTATGCTGCCTCCTCCACCTGAGCTTTTCTGCTCTCCACTCTGATCTTTGTTTTGATGGGGGGGGCTCCATTATGAAGCTGATCAGAGAAGTTGGCTACACATGGTCACATGAAGGGTGACACCATATTGACGTCAATGACATCTACACCCTCCACCATGACCATGTGGGCCCAATCACTGGCCTCAGCAGCAGAAGAGAGCCCTGGAGCACATTCATTTTGGACCAATTTTATTTGCACTAAATTGTATTTGGTCAGTTATAGCGAATCTGCCCAAAGAGAATTTCGATAGATTCTCGTATCTATAATGTGACCTGGGTGATGGCTCCGGCAGAAGTGGCATTGTGGAGACCTCCAATAGGTGATCTATGTAGTGCTATTTTATGTATTTCTAGATGTGCATTTATAGTGGCGGCCAGACTTTTAGTATTATACATATGCAAATTGTCTCTTCAGAGAGGAAGCAAACTAGAACTCCACCTATAGGAAGTAGCAATCCTAAAAGTCAATATCGACCCTTTAACAAGCCTTGTCACATGACTTAGGATAATAGCCAAAACCAAAATCTCAATTTGCAGGAACTGCGTTCTGGGGTACTGCCCCTCTTCAGTGCAAAGTGTGAGATATGGTTTGACTGGGTGAGAGGTGTCTGACCGGTATCCAAGGGGTTGACGTTTCTCCTTGCGGACATGAGGAGACTTTTAAGCCACAATGCTCCTCTGGGAAATAGGATTGCTACTTCCTATAGGTGGCACTAGGGTGCTAGTTCTCTTCCTCTCTGAAAAGAGACAATTTGCATATTTCCCAGAAGAGCATTGCAGCTTAAAAGTCTCCTCACCTTGACATGCTTAACATGGCTTTTTCCGCAAGGAGAAACGTTACCGCTTGGATCCCGGTCAGATGCCTCTCACCCAGCCAAACCATATCTCACACTTTGCACTGATGAGTGCTTGTACCCCAAAACATAGTGTCCGAAAATTGAGTTTTTGGTTATGGCTATTATTCCATGTCATATGATAAGGCTCGTTAAAGGGTCGATATTGACTTTTAGGATTACTACTTCCTATAAGGGGCACTAGTGTTCTAGTTCTCTTCCTCTCTGAAGAGACAATTTGCATATTTCCCAGAGGATCATTGAGGCTTAAAAGTCTCCTCACCTTGACAAGCTTAACATTTCACTCTCCGCAAGGAGAAATGTTACCCCTTGGATACCAGTATTAAACATATAATGATTTCTATAGATGGATTATTAATAAGGATTTATTATAACCGATGGATTCTCCTTCTCTCCAGGGCCGTCTACTTAGTGCATCATAAAGACTCACACCAGACCTTTGCTATGAAGAAAATGGCTAAGCGGAACCTAAATACTGCACAGAGATTGGAATGGGCCTTTCTGGAGAGGGACATCTTAACATTTGCTGATTGTCCCTTTGTGGTCTCCATGCTCTGCTCCTTTCCAACTAGATCTCACCTGTGTATGGTCATGGAGTATGTAGGAGGTAAGACACATCTATTGTATTATATTCAGCCCATGTCTGCTTTCATCTTATCACTGCTCATATCATTAGGACATTGTTGGTTACATCCCCACAGAGCATTTACTATAGGTTATCTATTACCAAGATGCTCGTAAATTCATTGATCTTGGTGCAGGGGCGCTATGGGGCTCATCAGTCGGAGGGGGTCTGTCGACGCTCGGCAGTGGGCAGCATCCCTCCACCTGTCATCACAATTTCAGCGGTATTTGCTTCTTCAAGGAGGTGGGGTTGGTGGGGGCAAAAATACTGAGTAGGTGGCTAGTAGGGGCCAAAATACTGAAAGGGGGCCGTATGACTAGATATGGGGGGACTGTGAATGATGAGTGGAGGTCATCATATTAAGTGGGGTGCTGTGGGGGTCCTCACTCTATATGGAGGCCCCCATTCTGTGTGGGGACATCATACTGAGTGGGGAGTTATGCGGACCATTATATTGTGTGAGGGACTGTGGGAACCATTATCATGAGTGGGAGGGTTGCTGTGGGTGCCATCACACCGAGTAGGGGGTTGTGGCTGGCCTCCTTCTAAGTGGTGGCCTCCTTAGGAGGATTCACTGTGGGGATACCATACTCATTGAGTGTGGGTGTGGGCATTTTTGGGAGCATCATACTCTAAAATGGCCATAAAAGTTGTATTGCTGGTGAGAACACCAAGCTGCTTCAACAGGGATATAAATATATTTCTTTTTTATTTTTTAGGGTTGGGGGCAATTACAACTTTTGATATGGGGTCTTGTGATTTCTATGTACGCCACTATCTGTGTGATCTCCCCAGGATGTTTCCGCTCACTGATCATTATACATCATGGTTATCTGCTCGTGGTATATCATGGTTATCTTCTGTATAAACCCCTCACCGGTCATATTTCCTTTCTTCTATAGGTGGAGACTGTGGGACCCTTCTAAGCACCAGGGGTCCTTTCTCTGTCCCCATGGCCCGCTTGTACTTTGCAGAGGCGGTACTTGCCGTGGAATACCTGCATAGTTACGGTGTGGTGCACAGAGACCTGAAGCCGGAAAAGTAAGTGCCCCCGAAGTATAATAAAGTGGGGAAAGTTGTCATTTATTATCATTCAGTCTGTGAGGCTAAAACCATCTTCTCTTTTGCAGCCTCCTGATTACATCTACTGGACATATTAAAGTTACCGATTTTGGGATTTCAAAACTTGGTCTAATGATACCGAAAACCAACACCTACAAGGAATTAGCAGTGGACATCTCCAGAGAGTTCCAGGACCGTGAGGTCAGCATCACCTACAAGAACTTAGCTTGTTATTTGCAAATCTCATCACACTATTGTCTCTTCTCTACGTTCTTCCTTTCTAGAGAACTTTTCCACTAATATTTTATCTTCTGCATTGTGTTTTAACGATGATATCTTGTCATAATAATTGTTTCATCGATTCTCATCTCTATGTTCTGTTGGTTTCCAGTTCTGTGGCACCCCATGTTACATAGCCCCAGAGATCATCCTGAAAGAAGGCTATGGAAGACCTGTTGACTGGTGGTCATTGGGGATCATCCTGTATAAATTCCTGCTGGGATGTGTACCATTTGATTCTGATTCCCTCACTGAGCTTTATAAAAGGGTTGTCATTGGTGAGTAGAATAATCCGATCAATGCGTTGATTGGTTACATTTGTTTAGTTATTTCCTTTGCTCTAAGTTACAGTCCAGTAAAGAGGTTTTATTTTCTGTAATTTTCTATGTAACAGGAGAACTAATTTGGAATTGTGATCGCGCTCCACCCCTGGATGCTCAGAATCTCATCACTGAGCTGCTCAGAAGAAATCCTGTGCGTAGACTTGGGACAGGTAACAGATATACTAGTATTAATATTCCCTTATTAGACCAAGGACATATCGCTCATGTCCATGAAGATCAGCATTTCTCTATCAGCTCATCTACTGTATTTCTAGTTCTCCACACTAAGACTTCCAGTTTATTTCCTTCATGTCGGCTCAGTTTTGTCATTAGTTCAGATTACGATAAACTGTTCAGATATGGAGCCATCCCTGACTATGTCCGCATCACTTTTGTTTTTCTTTTTCTAGGAGGAGCATTTGAGATCAAGGTTCATCCATTCCTGAGTGACTTGGACTTTGACAACATTCTGAGCCAGGAGCTGGAGTATGTTCCTCAGCTTGTTTCAGACGCAGACACCAGCTTATTTATCAGTAAGTAGAAGGAGACGTCATCTAGACTAAGCGACTGTTTGTCTCATCTTCCCCAATATGTGATCATCTGTTCCCATTAATATTAGTGATAAATAGTGACTGTGTTATACTGACAACCTCTAATAATACTTCATTACCTATTTCTTGTAGATCATTCTGATATAAACAAACATCTGGTCTCAAAGGATGAGGAAGGCACAAGTGAGAATAATGAGAGCCTTGACTTCCAAAATTTTACGTCATCTTCTGAAAAGCTTTGTAAAGTAAGTATGTGATTAATAAATCCAAAATATGTAAAAAAAAAGAAAAAAAACTCTAAAAGTACATAAAAAAATATTTTATATCTTATTTTTATCCGTATTTAGCTCTGTACCATCGCTACCAGGATGGTGAACAATGAGGATCCCAATGCCCCTCCAGAGTATACACAAGAAACCAACACAAACATCTCAGAAATGTGAGTAGATTAGAAAGGGTCATTACTTCATTACTGGGAGTTCCAGGCTGATCTATGTACACAACACCAAATATAGGACATAAATAACAGAATATCAAATGCAGCATTCACCGTTTCATGGTTAACGGTCATTGTACTTTTGGCTTCAGAAAATGCAGAAGATAACAGCCCATAATTGTGGCATGTCATGCATTTTTAGCACTGCCTACTCTGTAGGAGAGCTGTAGTATTACTTGCCAGACATTCTTGGTAGTTGTGTTCTGATCCATGGAAGGTAGTTTGGAGCAGAAAACCTTCCCCACTATGACAGTCATATGTCCTATTAGGCCTTATAGTCAGTGTTCTTATAGTGAGACAACCCATTTTATACTGTGTTTACTTACGATTTACATGTTTTTCTTCTTCAAACAGGCAGAAAGAATCTGTTCCTGTATGTAATACAGACTATGCTGTTACCATCTTGCCACCCTCGTCTCCATTGCTAGGTATGTACATGTCTACAGCACCAACAATGTGAATGTTGACTTCAAGGCTCAAATATTTCCACATGGTTTTTCTGGTCTACTATGTTATCCATGTTTCATGGATCTCAGCTATGTTGACCATGGGTTCGTACTGTATCCCTATTTCCTTAATTTTGTACAGGAGTTTTTTTTCATGTATTCTGTATATTACGTTGCATCATCTTTTAACCTAGTGAGATATAGCGACTGTGTTATACCGACACCCTCTAACAATCCTTCATTACCTATGTCTTGTAGATCACTCTGATGAAAACAACCATCTGATCTCAGAGGATAAGGAGGGCACAAGTGAGGACGATGAGAACTTTATCTTCCGAATATTTGCATCATCATCTTCTGAGAGGCTTTCTAAAGTAAGTATGTGATCGATAAATCCAAAATATGTACAAAAAAGGATCTATAAAATTAAAAAGTATATATATTTAATAACTTATTGTTATCCACATTTAGCACTCTACCACCACTAACGGGATGGTGAACAACGAGGATCCCAAGGCCCCTCCAGAGTGTACACCAGAATCGAACACAAACATCTCAGAAATGTGAGTAGATTATGGGGTCATTACTGGGAGCTCCAGGCTGATATATGTGCACAACATCAAATATAGGACATAAATACCATAATATCAAATGCAGCATCCACCGCCCCATGGTTATGGGTCATTGTGCTTTCAGCTTTCGGAATTGTTGGATATAACAGCCCATAATTGTGGCCGGTCATGCACTTTTAGTGCTGCCCTCACTGTAGGAGAGATGTAGTATGAAATGCCGGCCATTCTTGGTAGTTGTTTTCCTCTCAGCTATCTATAAAAGGTAGTCTTGAGCAGAAGACCTTCCCCACTATGACAGTCATATGTCCTACTAGTCCTTATAGTCGGTGTTCTTCTAGTGAGACAACCCCTTTTATATGGAGTTTACTTGAGATTTACATGTTTTTCTTCTTCAAACAGGCAGAAAGTATCTGTTCCTGTATGTAATACAGACGATGCTGTTACCATCTTGCCACCCTCGTCCCCATTGCCAGGTATGTACATGTCTACAGCACCAGCAATGTGAATGTTGACTTCAAGGCTCAAATATTCCCACATGGTTTTATACAATACTATAGGTCTCTTATGTTATCCATATTATGACAAAGCAGATCCTATAAGAAGATATTGTTATTGATTTTTTTTTTTAATTTTTCATCAGAATTTCCATCTCATGAAGAAAGAAAATCGGCAATAAATCTGAGTATGGAGCAACAAAACTCAGAAAATGGAAAAAATGGGAAAAAGAGACGAGGTAAGTGTGAGAATCAACTCCATGTTGTGTGATGTCAGTGAGAATAATTCATGTGGAGTAGATGTCATCTGTCAGTGATGGGATTTTCACATGTATGATTGCTGACAATGACCCCTGACCTCTGTATGATAATATTCCTCTGCCGTCCGGCCACAGTGACTGCACAGCATTATCATGTAATATGGAGTCCCATCACTTACATTATATTTATTTCTCTTGTCATAGGTTCCATCTTCCGCCGGATCTTATCATCCTGCCGGCGTGGATTATCCAGGGCTGCTCGCGCATTTGCATGCTGTCACTGTTGCCCTAAAACCATCTAAAAGACGGGACACCTAAGCATCTAGCGCCCTGAAGTCCAGCAGATCCATCATCACTGCTGGAGCTGTATAGAAGGACCTTCACCATCTACCTGTGGCCTTCTGACTGGTCAACCTGGACAAGTTTCAGTAACGCCTCTGTCATCGGGCTCCGCGGTATTCATACTGCTCGTCTAACTTGTCATTTACTGATCACCTGGTATCTGACCTCGGCTATCTTCCTGACTTTGATTTAGTCTTTTGATAATGTTCACGATTTTATTCATCCCATTATTAATTAAAAAAAAGTAAAATCTGTTACTGTTGCTCTGATTCCTTTTTGTCTTGAATTCACAAATACTTGTAACTCACTAATTGCTCTTCTTCTCACTAAATGTATTTCTCATTATCCTTAATGCAGCAGTCAGTCTCATATTTCTGTCCAGCAGTTACACTGGTGCCTCCACCCTGTACCAGTCATTACACTCATCCACAAACCTCTGCACCCTGCTGCACAGTCCTGCATCTCTACCATATCTATACTCCAATGAGCTAAGATTAACATCCTCCATAATCAGGACCTCCCACTCTCATGTCCAAGACATTTTCTCTGCTGCACCAGCTCTCAGGAGTGCACTACTGCAGGCAATCATGTTCATTCCCACTATCAGAGATTTTAAGTGTGCAGTAGAAACAGATTATTTGTGGCAGGACTATCAAATCACCTCACTATTCTAAGTTTTTCCTACAGCACTCAGTAGCACTTAATATTTGTACATATACAGATAATGGTTGGTGACTGGTTCATGCAGCCTTAATTCCACAAAGATAGAAATAAAAGGTCAACATGTTTCATACATCCAAACCATCCTTAATCATGGCAGAAAAACATAATTTTAAGTTCCCACTATGAATATTTGGTGAGATATCACAGCTGTGTATTTTCACAGCACAAAGAACGCATCTTACAGATCAGCAAATCACAGTGTGCTGACGCTTAATGTTGTAGTTTTGAACAACACCATTCATTTTATCATATAATGTGTTGAAAAATGAGAAAAAATGCCAGGTTTGGGCTCCTTCATTTTACAGTGTGTATTGTGTTGTAAAAACAAACTGGCAAAATGATTCAGAGTCAGTAGTACGATTACTGTGATACCAAACTTATAAGGTTTATATATATATATATATATATATATATATATATATATATACAGTGTTTAGCATAAATCAGTACACCCAAATAGATTTGTCAGCAAACCTGTAGTTTCCTTTCAGAATCATCATTTTATATGGGATACCATACTACAAAATACTCTCGCAAATTTGAGCCATTGAATGCAAACAAGATTTGGTATTTTGCAGACCCCAAAAAAGTAATTTTCTTAACAAACTCATTCAAGATCATGTTTCAAAAATGAGAACATCCCAGTAACAGTCTTAAGAGAAAAGCTAAGTTTAGACAACAAAATTCTAATTAACAAGAACTGAACCACAGGTAAGTGTAATTATTCATTAAACAGATGTCCAGCAGACAGGTGTCTGTAAAAGGAAGTTACTTAATAAAGAAAACTCCTTCCCATTTCATGCTATCAGCAATGGCACCACATAGAAGGGAAATGTCACAAAACCTGAGAAAGAAAATAATTTCTTTGCAATAAATGTGAAGTCTACAAGAAGATCAGCAAAACTTTACTTATCAGTCAGAATACTGTAGCAAAAGTGATGCAAAACTATAACAAAGATGGAACTGCAACCATCTTACAGAGACGTCCAGGCCGACTATGGAAGTTAACACCTAAACAAAAGCGTCCTCTGATGAGAAGGGTAAGTGGCACCACATAGAAGAGAAATGTCACAAGACATTTCTGAGAAAGAAAATAATTTCTTTACAAAAAATGTGAAGTCTACAAGAAGATCAGCAAAGCTTTTCTTATCAGTCAGATGGAAGTTAACATCTAAACAAAAGCATCTTCTGATGAGAAGAAAATCGACAGGCAAATTCATTGCTATTAGCTGAAGAAGTAGAAAGCCAAACTAGGGTGAGTGTTTTCCATAACACGACACGGTGTACACTGCAAATGAATGGCATTCATGAGTGTCCTCCACAAAGGAAGCCTCTCTCCCTTAAAGCCCATGAACAATAAAAGTCTGTCTACAATTTGCCAGGGTCCATGCTTAAAACTATGAGGACTACCGGGACTGTATACTGTGTATGTGCATCTTATGTGTATGTCTGTATTTTATGTTTGTGTGCACTATGTATATGCATACGTTAAAATGTGTATAGAGTATTAGCATGTGCAAATTTTATATGTGTGCCTAATATAAATATACATGGAAATGTATATGTAGGTGGTGCCTGATGGAGGGTGGGGGGCCCAGATCAGAAGTCCTGATTAAGGGCCCTTCACTGTCATTGTCTGCCCCTTATATAAACAGTAAAATCTCCTTTAATAACTGGACTTCCATTGGGGTGGACTTCTCATAGATGGCCAGTATGCATACTATATTATGAATCTGGGCATCTCTCACAGAAAATCTGATCTGGATATGAGGGTGGTCTTCTATAAGCGGTGATGTTTTGGAGAGATTTAGGGAAAAGTCCCAATGCTTATCCATCGATCTGGTAATTTGAGTAAAATATTTGTGTTGATAACTGATCACAAAGTCACAAAATATGTAAGATTTGGCATAACCTGGTTCATTTTTCAAAAAGTTATGCTCAATTTTTTTAGCACCAAGTTTTGTTGCTTTTTTGTAGACTTACACTAACTTAGTATATTGTGTGAGAATTAAATGAATTATGAATTAGTTGGCGCATTTTACCACACTCTGGGGGTCCCTGACAGTCCTTCTTTACCGGCCCTGTAGTGATGCCAATGTAAACTTCCAAGTGACCGCGCAGTCAATCACTGTCACGAATGCAGGACAACCTATGATTAGCTAATTTTTGGGAAATCCTTATAACAAAAGGGGATTGAAAATATTTACAATTATTTTAAAAGCATTAAAAAAAAACAGACCCAATACTTATAATTAGTTTGTTGAAAGTAGTCTAATTAAAGGGAGCTGAAAGGATTAGAGATTATGAACCCGATTCACCAGTGTTTTTGCCAGAAAACTGGCATAAAGCTCTTGAAAAGTTGCAAAGTTTTGTGACTTTTCCCATTTTCACATAATTTTAACTTCTTTAACCCCTTAAGCCCCGCGGGTGGTTTGCACGTTAATGACCGGGCCAATTTTTACAATTCTGACCACTGTCACTTTATGAGGTAATTACTCTGGAACGCTTCAACGGATCCCCCTGATTCTGAGATTGTTTTTTCGTGACATATTGTACTTCATGATTGTGGAAAAATTTCTTCGATATCACTTGCGTTTATTTGTGAAAAAAACGGAAATTTGGCGAAAATTTAGAAAATTTTGCAATTTTCAAAATTTGAATTTTTAAGCCCTGAAATCAGAGCGATATGTCACACAAAAGAGTTAATAAATAACATTTCCCACATGTCTACTTTACATGGTATCCGCTAACAATTTGAGCCGATTTTCCATTCAATTTGTTAGCGGATACCATGTTGCATTTAGAGAGTCCCTGCGTGCCCAAACATTGGAGCTCCCCCACAAGTGACCCCATTTTGGAAACTAGACCCCCCAAGGCACCTATCTAGATTCATAGTGAGCACTTGGAACCCCAGGTGCTTCACAAATTGATTCATAAAAATGAAAAAGTGTTTTTTTTTTTCACTTTTTCATTTTTACGAATCAATTTGTGAAGCACCTGGGGATTCCAAGTGCTCACTATGCATCTAGATAGGTGCCTTCGGGGGTCTAGTTTCCAAAATGGGGTCACTTGTGGGGGAGCTCCAATGTTTGGGCACACAGGGGCTCTCCAAACGCAACATGGCGTCCGCTAACAATTTGAGCCGATTTTCCATTCAATTTGTTAGCGGACACCATGTCGCGTTTGGAGAGCCCGTGATGTGCCTAAACAGTGGAGCTCCCCCACAAGTGTCCCCATTTTGGAAACTATACCCCTCAAGGATTTTATTAAGGTGTATAGTGAACATTTTGAACCCAGAGGTACGGCACAGAATTTGTTTACATTAGGTCATCATATTGAATAAGTTGTCATTATTCTTGAGCGCAAGTGCTCGCTACTTGAGTTTGCATCGGGTACTCAGGTATGCACCATGTACAGCGTGTGCTCGAGTGACATGCTCGAGTCCCTGCTCCGCATGTTTCACGGTTATTAGACACCCCAAAAAAAACATGTGGGGATCGCTCGTGCATGGCAGGCAATCCCCGTAAAGTTTTTTGGCCGCGAAGCATATGGGGCAGAGACTCGAGCATGTCACTCAAATACCCACGATACTCAATGCATACCAGAGCACCCGATGCAAACTCAAGTAGCGAGCACTTGCTCTCAACACTAGTCGCCATATCGTCATCTTTTTTTCTTACTTTTGAAAAAAATCCCAACCCCAGCCCTAACCCTAGCACAACCCTAGCCCCAGCACAACCCTAGCCCCAGCACAACCCTAGCCCCAAACCCAGCCCTAACCCTAGCCCAATCCTAACCCAAGAGTTTATTTTTGACGCCGTTCCTTGTGCGGTATAAGTGATTAGACGACTTTATTCTTCGGGTCGGTGTGATTACAGCAATGCCAGAATCATATGGGGTTTTTATGACTGACAGCTGTCACACACTAAAAGACGCATTTTTTTTTAAATCTAGTTTTTGCATCGCCATATTTTGAGAGCTATAATTTTTCCAGATTTTGGCAGACAGTCATGTGACGGCTCGTTTTTTGCGGGATGACTTGACGTTGTTATTGGTGCCATTTTCAGGCACGTGACATTTTTTGATCGCTTTCTATTCCGATTTTTGGGAGGCAGAATAAACAAAAACCAACAATTCAGGAATTGTTTTTTTTTTTTTTTTTTTATTCTGTTCCGCGTGTGGTAAAATTGATGAGGTAGCTTTATTCTTCGGGTCAGTACGTTTACAGCGGTACCACATTTGTATCATTTTTCTATGTTTTGGCGCTTATACACAATAAAAGCTATTTTATAGAAAAAAATATTTTTTAGTATCGCTTTATTCTGAGAGCTATAACTTTTTTATTTTTCGGCTGATGGAGCTGTATGGCGGCTTGTTTTTTGCGGGACGAGATGATGTTTTCAGCGGTATCATTTTTATTTATATGCGTCTTTTTGATCGCGTGTTATTCTACTTTTTGTTTGGCGGTATGGTGATAAAGCATTGCTTTTTGCTTCGTTTTTTTTTTTTTTTTTTTACCGTGTTCACTGAAGGGGTTAACTAGTGGGACAGTTTTATAGGTCAGGTTTTTCCGGACGCGGCGATACCAAATATTTTTTTTATAATAATATTTATTGATGGGTACATTATATTTTTATTTTTGGTGTATTATTTTTTTTATTTTTTTATAATATTTTTGCACATTTTTTTTTTTTTTTTTCCACTTTCACACAGTTTATACACTTTATTACTTTGTCCCACTCTGGGACTTTCACTTTTTTTTTTTCTGATCGCCTGCATGGCACAGGAATGGAGCACCATCCCTATGCCATGAAGGCTGTCAGAAATGCACAGTGTGAAGATTGCTTGGAGATGCACTGCGCATGTCCAAGCAATCTTCCTGCTCTCTGGTGACCCGGATGTTGTCATGACGACATCGGGTCGTCATGGCAACACCCGGGAAGCCTTTGCAGACTGCGCTGGAAGCCGGAAGAGGAGGTGAGTATCGCCGATCACCTCCCCTTGCCCCCGCAATGCCGCGATCGACTTCGATCGCAGCATCGCGGGGGTTAATGTGCTGGGAGCGGTGCAGGACCGCTCCCTGCACATAGTACCGGGTGTCAGCTGTGACAATCAGCTGACACCCGGCGGCGATCGCGCCCGCACAGCCTATGTGCGCGCGCGATCGCGATGACGTACTAATACGAGTCTGGCTCTTAAGTCCCAGGGCACAGACGCGTATTAGTACGTCAGATGTTATTAAGGGGTTAAAGCCCAAGACGTACTGATACGTATCTGCGCCCTGGGACTTAAGAGCCTGATATGTATTAGTACATCTTTGCGATCGCGCCCGCACACAGGCTGTGCGGGCGTGATCGCCGCCGGGTGTCAACTGATTGTCACAGCTGACACCCGGTGCTATGTGCTGGGAGAGGTCCCGCACATTAACCCCCGCAATGCTGCGATCGAAGTCGTTCGCAGCATTGCGGGGGCAAGGGGAGGTGATCGGGATAGTCACCTCTCCTGCCGGTTTCCAGCAATGTGTGCCGCAGCTTCCCGGATGTTGCCATGATGACCCGATTCACTGAGGGGTGCAGTTTTAAAAATGGTGTCACTTTTGGGTATTTTCAGTCATAAAGACCCCTCAAAGTGACTTCAAATGTGATGCGGTCCCTAATAAAATGGTTTTGTAAATTTTGTTGGAAAAATGAGAAATCGCTGGTCAATTTTAACCCTTATAGCTCCCTAATAAAAATAAATTTGGGTTCCAAAATTGTGCTGATGTAAAGTAGACATATGGGAAATGTTATTTATTAACTTTTTTTGTGTGACATATCTCTCCGATTTAAGGGCATAAAAATTCAAATTTTGAAAATTGCAAAATTTTCAACATTTTCGCCAAATATCTGTTTTTTCACAAATAAACACAAGTGATATCGAAGAAATTCTACCACAATCATAAAGTACAATATGTCATGAAAAAATATTCTCAGAACCAGGGGGATCCGTTGAAGCGTTCCAGAGTAATTACCTCATAAAGTGACAGTGGTCAGAATTGTAAAAATTGGCCTTCTCATTAACGTGCAAACCACTTTGGGTTGTAAAGGGGTTAAGGACTCTACTTGCATATACAGTCATGGCGGAAAGTGCTGGCACCCTTGAAATTGTTTCAGAAAATTACACATGTTTTATTACACGCATGTTTATTTCCTTTGTGTTTATTGGAACAACACAAAAAAACTGAGAAAAAAAAGGCAAATTGGACATAATTTCACACAAAACTCCAAAAATGGGCCGGAATACATATATATATTTTTGATGGGACAACACTGAAGATGCGACACTTTGATACAATGTACAGTAGTCAGTGTACAGCTTGTTTAACTGTAAATTTGGTGTGCCTGCAAAATAACTCAACACACAGCCATTAATGTCTAAACCGCTGGCAACAAAAGTGAGTACACCCCTAAGTGTGTTCTCAGCTGATGTTATTTGTTGGTTTTTCTTTGCATCCCGAACAATTTTCTTGGCAGTTGTGGCTGAAATTTTTGTTGGTCTACCTGACTGTGGTTTGGTTTTTACAGAGCATCTGATTTTCCATTTGTTAATCACAGTTTGAACACTGCAGACTGGCATTATCAATTCCTGGGATATCTTTTTGTATCCCTTTCCTGTGTTATACTCTTTTTGCCTCCCTTTCCTGTGTTATACAGTTCAACTACCTTTTCCCGTAGATCCGTTGATAATTCTTTTGCTTTCCCCATCTCAAAATCCAGAAAAGTCAGTGGCTGGATCCCAGAAACTCACTCAGCTTTATGCACACACACTGATTACAAGCAAACAGGTCATAGGTGAGGATGTTACCTTTAGTAGCCATTCAAACCCATTTGTGTCAAATTCTGTGCATGTTATCAGGCCAAAATCACCAGGGTATGTGAACTTTTTGATCAGGATTATTTGGATGTTTTTGGTTGTCATTAGTGATGAGCGAGCACTAAAATGCTCGAGTACTCGTTGCTCGGGTCGAGCAAATTGAAATACTCGGGTGCTCAACCCGAGCAATGAGCCCAATATAAGTCTAGGGGAAACTTGAGCATTTTTCAGGTGGCTCCCCACGGCGGTCTGCAGAGGGCCTAAAAATTACCCAAATCGATGGGAACTGTGCTCAAATGACATGGGAACAACATGGGGAAGACCCCTGGAAGCATCTCTGACTCCCAGAACACTGCTGTCAACAACGTCGTCAGAGTATTACGCCACTTTTACGGCGTAAGGAACATCCTTTCCAGGGTGATGACTTGTATATAAGGCAAAATAAATAAACAAAAACACAAATACTCCTACACACGTAGCATTTTTGACACGTTTTTGCACTTTTGCATTGCTTTCAACCAAGACAAATGCATTCACCAGGAAATGTCATTTTAACATTTTACAACCTTATCTGGCCATGTGGTGTGTGACACATCATCAGACACATGCATACAGTGCTGAAAAGACATGGGAGCAGCAAGGGGAAGACCTCTGGAAACATCTCTGACTCCCAGGTCACTGCCTAAATGTGTGCCCATCATAAGTGATCCTTGGCACATGCGAAGATGCCTCCCGCCATGCACCTGTCGTTGCAGACTTGAAACAATCACCGTCCACGTCCTTGTCCCACTGCAGTGTTCAGTTGTCCCTACCCCATTCCTTGGAATGCAAGCACAAGAATGCCGGCAGCCACCCACCCACAGGCTGCAATACTATACTGCCAAATTTTTGACAGCTGCTTGCACTTGAAATGTGGCCTTTTAGGCTCGTGGAGGCGGAAGCTTTTCATAACCTCATGCCAGCGGCGGCCGGGTGTCCATACTCGGTCCCCAGCCGCCACTATATTTCCCGGTATCGCCTCCGCCTTCCACAATCACGGGTCCCATAACATTACCCGTGCCCGCCCCAGTGCACTTACTGGGAAGGACCGCCTAACCACAAACACGTGGACAGGTGAATGTGGCCAGGGACGGTACGGAGCCAGTCCACAACTTTTTTTGCTAAGAGTTGTATTTAGCTCGGTGAAAGGACTGGCATAGAGGGAAACCGTATCTACCCTGCGTGTCATTTCTCCCAGAAAATCCTGTAAATGAGCTTGTTGCAGAAGCAATGGCAGCCCATCCAACAGCAACTTGCACTTGTCAATGGTGCTTTGACACACACACATCTTTCTTTGCGCATTTAATTTCTTGAATACAGAGCTGGAAAATGGCCTGATCCGTAATGCGTTTTGAGAAATAACATGCATAAGCATGGCCGATCCGCATTAAAAAAGCAGCCATAGAGTGTCCGGGAACCTTCCCCCACACTTTTCTTAGCCAGGGCTGCTTTTCGGCAGGGTTGGACGGGCCCACCAGAGAACCGGAGACTCCTCCGGCGGGCCCTGGCTTCTCCTTCAGGAGAGTTCATAGTGCCGAGGTGAGGCCATGATGATGATAGAGGCCATCATCTGCTTAGTTTTCTTTTACTTGGAATGCAATTGCAAGTATGCAGCCAGCCACCCACCCACCCACAGACCGCAACACTAAACTGACAGATTTCTGGGCAGCTCTTTGCACTTGAAATATGGCCTTTTAAGCTTGTGGAGATGGAAGCTTTTCACAACCTCATGCAGGCGGCGGCCGGGTGTCCATACTCGGTCCCCAGCCGCCAGTATTTTTCCCGGTATCGCCTTCGCCTTCCACAAGCACGGGTCCCACAACAGTACCCATGCCCTACCCAGTGCACTTACTAAGAAGGACTGCCTAACCACAAACACGTGGACAGGTGAATGTGGCCAGGGACGGTACGGAGCCAGTCCACAACTTTTTTTGATAAGAGTTGTATTTAGCTCAGTGAAAGGACTGGCATAGAGGGAAACCGTATCTACCCTGCGTGTCATTTCTCCCAGGAAGTCCTCTAAAGCTGCTTGCACTTGAAATGTGGTCTGAACATTACTGCTGGTACTTTTCTGTGGGAATTTTCTTGCCTCCTACCAGCCTGGAATATTTCCAGCAAACTATGGTACAACACCATGGTATTAGCACTGCCCCCAGTACCAGTAGCGAAGCCATCCTCAATTTCCTTCTCTGGAATTTTATTTGGTAGACTGAGTGGCTGCCCAAATAAATTTTCTCACAAAGGAGCTGATGATAGAGTGGCAGTAGGTTCAAGTTTCTCCAGCCTGTTAGATATTAGAGGGTGAACGGCAGCACATTGGATCAGTGGTTAGCACTGAAGTCTTGCAGCACTGGGATCCTGGGTTCAAATCCCAGCAAGGACAACATCTGCAAGAAATTTGTATGTTCTCCCCATGTTTGCATGTGTTTCCTCCTCAGTAAAAATAGAGTGTCCTGGAATCTTCCCACACACTTTTCTTAGCCAGGACTGCTTCTCAGCAGGGTTGGACAGTCCCACCAGAGAATTCTCTGGTGTGCCTTGGCTTCTACCTCAGGAGAGTTCATGATAGCGCTAACTTTGCAGCTGCTATGGGGCTCTTGAGCGGGTGAGAAAGGTTAGCTCTCAGAAACAAATCCTCTGGTGGGCACAATGTTTTTCAATCTGAAACAGCTTCTCAGTGGGAGTTGTATTTCACCACAGCCATATTCTTTAGCTCTGTGAAAGGACTGGCATAGAGGGAAACCTTATCTACCCCGGTTGTCATTTCTCTGTCACCAGGTTCCGCCCATTGTAACACATGACCATGCCTGGCTGTATGTTCAGCGGTGAGAGCCACAGATCAAGCTGCTGTGTTACAGCTTTCAACAACTATGCAGCGCTGGGCGGTTTGTCAATTAAGCATTAAGCATGTTATCTTCAGCACAGCCTGTTGCTGTTTGGCCAAGGCAGTGCTGCAGTGCTGTCAGCTTGTGACTGATGTGGTCATTTCGGAGATGGAGGAGGAGGTACATGAGCTGAACAATGTGATTACATTGAGGTTAAATTGGTGATGCTGTTTTTTATACTAAAGAAAGATCCTATTGTTATGTTTTTTTATGTTATTTTTTATGAAAAATGCATTCACCGGGAAATGTCACTTTAACATTTTACAACCTCATCTGGCAATGTTGTGTCATCAGACACATCCTGTTTTATTTATGATGGAGGGACTCTGAAAGTCATAAAGCCTATTTTTATAGGGACATCAGACGGCCCTTACTATTCTTAAAAGGCCAGCAGTCGGCCCTAGCTATTGTTAGAGAGCCATCAGAGGGCTATGCTTTGTTGTTCCCATTATTAACAAGTGGGTTTCCTATACTGTTATTGCGCATCCAGTGACTGCAAGGGTTGTCAAAAATTTGGACACAACCTAATACCCCTTTGAAGAGACATAGAGGAGGGTCTCTGTAAAAAAAATGTTCCCATTATAAAGGAGCGGGTCTTCTATAGTGGTAATGCCCATGCTGTGACTGCAAGGGTGGCCAAAATTTTTGAAAAAAAACACTAACAATTTAAAGACACAAAGAGCATGGCCACAGTAACAAGGTACGACATGTTCCCGTTAGAAAGGAGAGGGTCTGCTATACAGTTATATGGTATGCAGTGAATCCAACGGCTGACAAATTTTAGGAAAAACCCCACTAAGAATTTAAGGACACACAGAGCAGGGCCACAGTAACAAGGTACGACATGTTCCCATTAGAAAGTAGAGGGTCTGCTATACAGTTATAGGGTATGCAGTGAATCCAACGGCTGACAAATTTTAATGAAAAACCTCAATAAGAATTTAAAGACACACAGAGCAGGGCCACAGTAACAAGGTACGACATGCTCCCATTAGAAAGGACAGGATCTGCTATACAGTTATAGGGTATGCAGTGAGTCCAACGGCTGACCAATTTTAGGAAAAAAACGACTAAGAATTTAAAGACACATAGAGCAGGGTCACAGTAACGACAAATTCCCATTAGAAATTCTAGGGTCGGCTATACTGTTATAGGGTATGCAGTGAGTCCAACGGCTGACAGATTTTAGGAAAATCCCCACTAAGAATTTAAAGACACACAGAGCAGGGCCACAGTAACAAGATATGACATGTTCCCATTAGAAAGGAGAGGGTCTGCTATACAGTTATAGGGTATGCAGTGAGTCCAACGGCTGACCAAGTTTAGGAAAAACCCACTAAGAATTTAAAGACACATAGACCAGGCCACAGTAATGACAAATTCCCATTAGAAAGGAGAGAGTCTCCCATAGTGTTGGACTATGCAGTGACTGCAAGGGCTGCCAAAAATTTGGAGGCACTTCAATGGCCCTTGGAAGAGACGTGGAGGAGCGCATCATAAATTTTTTTTACCATTAGAAAGGAGCGGGCCTCCTATACTTGTAATGCCATGCACTAAGTGTATGGGCTGACAAACATTTACTCCTGGGGGGTATACATGAACATACTGTATAAAATTTTTTTTTTTCGGGCATCATAAAAATGTAGCGCCCCGAGGGCTCGGCCGCTACAGGGGTATTGCACCTCTGCCAGAGGTGTGATATTCCACTCCCGGGTAAGGATGGAGTATGGACCAGGGTTCAGTTAGCTGCATACAGCACACTCACCCCATTTCCGAGGGACAGCTCAACGGTGCTCCCATTAGACAGAAATGCAGGCACGACAGACCATGTCCCTGGCTGGAGTGGGGAGGGGGTAGGAATACCCAGTGATGTAGGAGCAGATAGGGGTTGGTTCCTGAGCGTAGATAGGAGCCCATTGTTTGCTGGTCACCTGGGCTCATGTTCTAGAGGGCACCATCTTAGAACAGTGTTCAGTCAGAGAGAAGAAGTGACAGAGTGGGGGCCTTGGTTGTCGAACGAAGTGTGCCCTCTGCCTCCAGCGTTTTTAGATGGGAATTTTTTTAATAGTTCCGCAACAAGGGCCTTCTGGTACTGCCTCATTTTTGTACACCTGTCCGCCTCAGGAATAAGAGATATAAAGTTCTCCTTGTAGAGTGGGTCTAGAAGTGTCACCAACCAGTAATGACCTAAAATTTTGAGAATGCGAGGGTCATGGGAAAGGCAGCATAACATAAACTCAGCCATGCGTGCCAGACTACTAACAGGCAAGACTTCCGTGTCCTCACCAAGAGGATGACTGACCATGCTCTCCTCCTCCTCCTCTCTGTCCTCTGGCCATCCACGCTGAACAGACGGTATGACAGCTGTGCAGATAGCACCGTCTATAGTGCATGAAACTAGTTCCTGTCCTTCCTCCTCCTCCTCTTCCTCATTGTCACCCAATCCACGTTGGGATGAGATGAGGCTTGGCTGTGTGTAATCACCCTGTATGGTTAATTGCTCCATCTTATCGTGCTGAGCCTGCAATGCATCATCTTTGATTGTGAGCAAAGAGCTTTTCAGAAGACAGAGAAGCGGGATGGTGACGCTAATTATGGCGTCATCGCCGCTCACCATCTTGGTGGAGTCCGCAAAGTTTTGGAGGATGGTACATATGTCTGACATCCACGTCCACTACTGAGGTCTTATGTGTGGAGTCTGAACTGAATACCGATAGCCTTTTTGATGCTGGTACTCAACAACTGCCCTCTTCTGCTCACAAATCCTTCCCAACATCTGCAATGTAGAGTTCCAACGTGTGGTGACATCACACACCAGTCTGTGAGCCAGAAGCTGCAAACGCTGCTGAAACACTGCAAGGGCGGCGGAAGCTGTAGCTGACTTTCTAAAATGGGCACACAGGCGGCATACTTTAACAAGCAGATCCGGCAGCTCCGGGTAGGATTTGAGTAACCGCTGAACCACGAGGTTAAGCACATGGGCCAGGCATGGTACGTGTGTGAGCTCGCCTCGCCTCAGAGCCGCCACCAGGTTCCGGCCATTGTCACACACGACCATGCCTGGCTGTAGGTTCAGCGGTTTGAGCCACAGATCTGCCTGCTCTTTCAGAGCTGGCCATAACTCTTCAGCATTGTGTGTTTTTTCACCTAAGCATATTAGCTTCAGCACAGCCTGTTGCCGCTTGGCCGAGGCAGTGCTGCAGTGCTTCCAGCTTGTGACTGATGTGGTCATTTCGGAGATAGAGGGCGAGGAGGAGGAGGAGGCTGAGGAGCATGAGGTTCAGGAGCTGTAGACCGTGGGGACAACCCTGATTGACCTAGGGCCTGCAATCTTTGGCGTCGGGAGGACGTGTTCCGTCCCAAGGTCCGACTGGGTCCCGGCTTCCACTATGTTAACCCAGTGTGCCATCAGCGAGATGTACCGTCCCTGCCCACAAGCACTTGTCCACGTGTCCGTGGTTAGGTGGACTTTACCGGTAACTGCGTTGTTGAGGGCACGGCTAATGTTTTGGGACACGTGCTTGTGTAATGTGGGGACGGCACACTGGGAGAAATAGTGGCGGCTGGGGACAGAGTACCGAGGGACGGCCGCCGCCATCAGGTTGCGGAATGCTTCTGTCTCCACAAGCCTAAAAGGCAACATTTCGAGCCAAGCAGTCGTGAATTGTGAGAATTTAGTAGTGTGGCCTGTGGGACGTTGGCTGCATATTTGCGCTTGCATTCCAAGGACTGGAGTATGAACAACTGAACGCTGTGCTGGGAGAAGGACATGGACGTGCTTCCTGATGCTGCTACTTGAGAGTGTGCAATGACAGGTGCAGGGCAGGAGGCATCTTTGCATGCACTATGGACAGGGGATTGACTTGCATGCACAACAGCAGAAGAAGCAATGGTGCCAACTGTAGACACTCTTCCTGGACCCTGGTGTTCGGCCCACAAAGTCGAGTGATTTGCTGCCATGTGCCTGATCATGCTGGTGGTGGTCAGGCTGGTCGTTTTGCCACCCCTGCTGATGCTGGTCTGGCTCGTGATGCAAATGGCCTTTTTGGAGTTATCGGCAGAGTCTTTAAAAAACAACCAGACTCGGGAAGACCTAACAGTTGTAGTGGCAACTTCCTTCGTGTTGGTGTTACGGGAAACGGTAGCCTGCCTTCTGTCTGCGGCCACCACACTGCTTCTTCCTGCCTGTTGGGGTGCTCTGCCTCCCTCCCCCTGTGTGCTGCTGTCCTTGCTCTGCATGTCCTCCTGCCAGGTTGGGTCAGTTACTATATCATCCACCACCTAGTCACCCACTTCTGCACCCTGGTACTATTCCTGACTTTCTGCCAATTGTGTCTAATCATCGTCCACCTCTTGTGACAGTTTCCCACCGTCGCCTTCATGTGACCGTGGCTGCTCAAATATTTGGGCATCGCTACACGTGATCTCCTCTTGCCCCGCTTCAAGTGGACCGGGCGAGAGGCCCGAATCTATAAATGGAAAAGTGAACAGCTCTTCAGATTGTCCAAGTGTGGGATCAGTTGTCTCTGGGTACTCAGCATGGTGGGAGGAAGGAGGATCAGGGTGAGGAATATGAGGTCCAGACTCATGGCTACTGAGACTTGACCGTGTAGAAGACAGGGTGGTGGTGGTGGTGGCTAAGTGACTGGAAGCATTATCCGCTATCCAACCAACAACCTTTTGACACTGATCTTGGTTCAATAGTGGTGTGCTGCGGTCCCCTAGAAATTGGGACAGGAAGGTCAGGCGAGAAGATGTGGGTGTTTGCTGTGGCACAATTTCGGCTTGCCCACGGCCTTGTCCTCGGCCTCTGCATGCACCATTGCCATCACGTCCAGTTCCCCGTCCCTTGCCACGTGCCTTGCCCATTTTAAATGGAGGATAGTATCTTCCACGCTCACTACAAATGACTGAGTTTGAAGCGAAGTTATATGTGATCGGTGTGATGGAGAAAACAGAGTTTTAAATACCTGGCCTGTAGGTAAGTAGTGTGAACAGCAAACTGCTGTGAAATGCTTCACTGACACACTGAAAAAATGGAGGCCAGAAATGGCAGTATTTTCTGACAACGTATATGTGATCCGTGTGACGGAGAAAACACAGTTTTAAATAGCTGGATTTCTAGCGCTCTAATATGGAAAGGACCTGGCTGTATTCTGCAGTGCCAACAAGCAAATGGCGCAGAAAAACTGTGTTCTCTGGATTGCTTTATAAGCAAATAATGAGGATTAAGATCCAAAGAAAAGTATTCCTCGCCCCTGAGACCTGGGCCTTTGTATAGAAATATCTAACAGCAGCAGAAGGCAGAATTGGAATGGAGCCTCTTGTGCTATATGCACTGCAGTCTGCTATATACCCTGCCTGCCTGCCTATATACACTGCCTGCCTGATATCTCTGCAGATGGATTAGTCCTCAGAAGGACTGTTTGTTGAGATAGATATGTGTAATGTGCGGTTTTTCTCACTACACTACCTAATGCACGATCAAATCTCTCCCTAACGCAGCAGCAGCTCTCCCTACACTGTCTGATCCAGAGTGACTGTGATGAGCATGGCGGTGCCAGGTCAGATATAGACCTGATGACGCTGTGCAGCCAGCCAATCACTGTAATGCCCACAACCAACATGGCTATGGCATTACAGTGCATGGCAGGCAATCACTGTATGTTCATTGGCTCTGTAAAGAGCGCCAAACATGCAGGGAGGGGACCCGACTTCCCGCCCGACCAACCCGGAAATACTCGGTGAGCGCAGAGCATCTCGAGCAGTGAGATACTCGGGCAAGCACCGAGCAGTAGCGAGCATGCTCGCTCATCACTAGTTGTCATTAAGATTTAAAAAGAGAAAACACAGAAATGTGACAGTAAATGGCTTCCCCCAACCAATAACCATGAGTGGAGAAAAAGTGTTTTTGTTATCATTCATTTTCTCTGAAACAAGGCCAAGAAAGGAAAAATTCTGCCGGGGTATGTAAACTTTTGAGCAGAACTGTATATGCGCCAGCCCCAGTGTCTCCTATTCTATGTACTCCAGCCCCAGTGTCTCCTATTCTATGTACTCCAGCCCCAGTGTCTCCTATTCTATGTACTCCAGCCCCAGTGTCTCCTATTCTATATACTCCAGCTTCTTCTGTGATGTATATGCTCTAGCCCCAATGTATCCTGTGATGAATATACGCCAGCCCCAGTGTCTCCTATTCTATATACTCCAGCCCCAGTGTCTCCTATTCTATATACTCCAGCTTCTTCTGTGATGTATATGCTCTAGCCCCAATGTATCCTGTGATGAATATACGCCAGCCCCAGTGTCTCCTATTCTATATACTCCAGCTCCAGTGTCTTCTGTGACGTAGCTAATGTAGCCCTAATGTCTCTTATGCAGAGGCGTCGCATGATAAAGTAGTGAGACACAAGCTCCCTGCCCTATCACTATCTCTTTCATATGCCACAGATCGCCATAGGCCTGCGGTTAACGAGATGTCAGCATACTCACGCAGGTGGCTCGGTGACATCATTGCATCGCTCTGCTCTGCTGTCCCGCCATGGAAGAGGAGACAGAGGCCGTGATGTAGGGAATCAGGATTAAGTGAGAATAAACGTTATTTTTTTTTTTAAATGATTGGGCAGTGGAGCCATCCTACTATATATCTGGAGTAGTGGGTCCATCATACTACATATGGAGTAGTGGGGCCATTATACTATATGTATGTGGGGCAGTGGGACCATCATAGTATATACAGGTGCATCTCACTAAATTAGAATATCTTCAAAAAGTTAATTGATTCCAGTTCTTCAATACTGTTTCAGTATGCTCCACAATCATGAGGAAGACTGCTGACTTGACAGATGTCCAGAAGGCAGTCATTGACACACTCCACAAGGTCCTAGAGTTCCAATTTTCATTTGGAAATCAAGGTCCCAGAGTCTGGAGGAAGAGTGGAGAGTCCACAATCCAAGCTGCTTGAGGTCTAGTGTGAAGGCTCCACAATCAGTGATGGTTTGGGGGGCCATGTCATCTGCTGGTGTAGGTCCACTGTGTTTTATCAAGACCAAAGTCAGCACAGCCGGCTACCAGGACATTTTACAGCACTTCATGCTTGCCTCTGCCCACAAGCTTTTTGGAGATGGAAATGTCATTCTCCAGCAGGACTTGGCCCCTGTCCACACGGCCAAAAGTACCAATACCTGGTTTACACACAACAGTATCACTGTGCTTGATTGGCAGCAAACTCGCCTGACCTTAACCCCATAGAGAATCTATTATAGAGAATCTATGGGGTATTGTCAAGAGGTAGATGAGAGACACCAGACCCAACAATGCAGATGAGCTGAAAGACAGCTTTTTGTATTGAAGAACTGAAATAAATTAACTTTTTGATGATATTCTAATTTAGTGAGATGCACCTGTATATGGAGCAGTGGGACCATCATGCTATATATATGGAGGAGTGGGGTCATCATACTAAATATAGAGCAGTGTGTGTGTGTCACCCCAGGCCTGGATGCCACAAACAATAATCTGTTTCTGAAAGCAGGAGGGAGGTCCCCTGGTTAGGGACTATTAGCATACAGCACCTCCTGTCCCAGGCCAGCAGGGGGAGCTGGCTGCCCCTATAAAAGCTGGAACTGGGGGCAGGGTTAGAGAGAACTGGAAGACCTAGCTCAGGAGTGAGACTAGTCCCAGAGAAGGAGGGACAGTTCAGCTGTAGCTGAGGAGTCCGTGAGGCACAGGAGAAACTGCAAGCCAGGGACAGAGGCGACGAGAGCCGGTCCTGGCAGAGAACCAATCTACCGGACATTGGGGTCCGAGGCTGTCAGGGTTACAAGCCCAGCAGCAGAGAACCAACCTGCGAGGGATTTCAGGTCCCTTGGCCTAAGAAGCCTGGAGGCTCCGCCACACAGAGGGACCAGTACATCGAGGAGCAAGCAACAGGTACCCAAGGCCTGAGTCGCAAGCCATACAGGAGAGAAGTACACGGCCAGCTCAGGGACGTGGGCTATTACACCACGAAAAGGGGGACAGTCAGAAAGAGCATAGAGAGAACGGTAGGCCTACACACTCACCCTGACCAGTGGGGCTCGCCCGAATGCTCTCAGACACCCAGGCCCATTCCTAACCGGTACTGTTGGGTCATTAATAATATCTACAATAAAGACCCTGAACTGTTTGAAGCAGACTCTGAACTATTACTATTGCGGCCTGCACTATCACCCCCAACATCCACCTACACTGCCCTGAGGCTACACTCTTCCCGTGGGGAATTATCCTACCCCTGTGCTGCACACCAACACCAGCCTCAGCGGTCTGCCTTGCAGCAGCGGTTATCTCCAATCGCAATCCACGGGTGGCGTAGTCGGACATTCAAAACACTGATAAATAGACTGCCACCATTTGGTCTGACCACCCTGAGCCACGGGATCGGGTTGCCACTACTACCCCCATCAGCACCGTACACTAGAAGGCCCGGTTCCGGGTACCCCACGGCCCAGGGGGCGAGTCAGCTTTGGCGTAGTTGGCAGAATTGTGACCAACCCGCAACAAACGGGTATTGCGTGCCTGGAAAAGACTCTATACATATCTGAGTGAAGTTTCCCTCCATTCAGGGCCATTTCCCGCCAATCGGAGCGTTTCCTGCCATCGGGCGCCATCTTCGGGACGCCACGCCTACGCTGAGACGCTGCTCAAGGTCCTGGAAGGAGATCCAGCGGATGCCGACGTCATCACCGAGCAAAGCAAGGTCCTCGCCCAGAGCATCGCGAGCGGAGCCGCGGCCTACAGAAGAGGATCGCCAGAAGGTAGGCCACAGTTAACTAGGGGGGAGGAAGATGTCGGACGCGGAGGGACCCTCTACCACCAGCGTAGCCGCTGCAGCTGTGATGCCGTTTTCCATGCCCTATATCCATAGGCGGATAATAATGAGGGCAATCCGGATTGCCCTCATTATATGTGCGGGCCGCCGCGGCACATAGCGGTAGCAGTGGCGGGAGGGGGGGGCCCGGACCGCTCCCCCAGCAGCGGCCGCCGCTACTTCTTCATCCGCCGGGCCAGCACTGCAGCAGTTAACTTCCCTGTGCTGGCCCGGCCGCATCACTGCTAGGAGACATGGCCCTGTGCGCGGCTGTGTCTCCTAGCTGTGACGTCACACAGTGCGCCCCGGCCTGCAGTGCTGCACCGGAAAAGAGAGAGAGCAGGCAGGAGGAATTGAGCCGGGGGATTGTGAGTGTGTGTGTGTGTGGGCAGATGTGTGTGTGGGCAGGTGTGTGTGTGTTTGTGGGCAGGTGTCTGTGGGGGCAGGTGTCTGTGTGGGCAGGTGTGTGTGTGTGTGTATATGTGTGTGTGTGTATATGTGTGTGTGTCTGTGTGGGCAGGTGTGTGTGTATATGTGTGTGTGTGTATATGTGTGTGTGTGTGGGGGGGGCAGGTGTGTGTGTGGTCAGGTGTGTGTATATGGGTGTGTGTTTGCGGGCAGGTGTCTGAGTGAGCAGATGTGTGTGTGGGCAGGTGTGTGTGTGTGTGGGCAGGTGTGTGTGTGTGTGGGCAGGTGTGTGTGTGTGTGGGCAGGTGTTTGTGTGTGTCTGGGCAGGTGTGTATGTGTGTGGGCAGGTGTGTGTGTGTGGGCAGGTGTGTTTGTGTGTGGGCAGGTATGTTTGTGTGTGGGCAGGTGTGTGTGTGTGTGTGGGCAGGTGTGTGTGTGTGTGTGGGCAGGTGTGTATGTGTGTGGGCAGGTGTGTGTGTGTGTGTGGGCAGGTGTGTGTGTGTCTGTGTGGGCAGGTGTGTGTGTGTGTATATGTGTGTGTGTGTGTGGGCAGGTGTGTGTGTGTGTGTATATGTGTGTGTGTGTGGGCAGGTGTATGTGTGTGTGTGTGTGGGCAGGTGTGTGTGTGTGTGTGTGTGTGGGCAGGTGTGTGTGTGTCTGTGTGGGCAGGTGTGTGTGTGTGTATATGTGTGTGTGTGTGTGGGCAGGTGTGTGTGTGTGTGTATATGTGAGTGTGTGTGGGCAGGTGTGTGTGTGTGTGTGTGTGTGTGTGTGGGCAGGTGTGTGTGTGTGTGTGGGCAGGTGTGTGTGTGTGTCTGTGTGGGCAGGTGTGTGTATATGTGTGTGTGTGTGGGGGGGGGCAGGTTAGAAAGTCTTGCCCTGTTGAACACTACACCTGACTTGAGGCCACCACCTCTTGGTTGTCCAATGTTCTTGCTTCTCTAGGGCTCTTCTCAGATATTCATTATACCAGCTCCCCAGAATACCAAAGTTAGGGTGGGTGACCGCGAGCCCTGGTGGTGGTCATAACTGCGGCCACCCAGGGGCAATACTCCATAACAACAATCCCCTGAGGTGGTGTAGGATGTAAGGACCTATTCACACTACATTCAGCGCTGCATTCAGGTCTTTACACAAGGCTTACAGCTGAATCCCTGAAATTCAGGATTGTGCTGTCTGAAATGAGACATCTGAAAGCAGAGAAAATGGAGCCTAAAGATTCAGACTTTAGCCTCGGTTTGCCTTTGTTCAAATCAATGGCTATGTCAAGGCACATCTGAATGCCAATTTTCAGGGATTTAGATAGAAGCCTGGAAAGAGGAGATGAATGCATTGCAAAATTCAGTGTGAATAGGCCCTTATATCTGGAGTCTTGATATTGATGCCACAAGCATTTTACTTGTTTTTAACTTAAAAAAAAAATACACACACACAAATTATACACACACACACACACACACACTATACATACACACGCACTATACATACACACACATTATACACACACACACACTATACATACACACACAGTATACATACACACACATTATACACACACACACACAATACATACACACACACAGATGTGTATGTGGGCAGGTGTGTGTGTGTGGGCAGGTGTGTGTGTGTGTGGGCAGGTGTGTGTGTGTGATGTCTGTCTGTTTGTGTGTGTGTGTGTGGGCAGATGTCATTGTGTGATGTCTGTTTGTATGTATTTTTGTGTTTCAAATGTGTTTATGCGTGTCTGTATATGTTTGTGTGTGTGTATGACTGCATGCGGCCTCCTGCTGAGTATAGTTGGCGCCGTGCGGCCTCCTGATGTCTCTGGTGGGGCTCCGTGCATTATAGACGGCGCCGTGCGGCCCCTCGCTGTGTATAGATGGCTAAGTGCGCCCCCCGCTGTGTATAGATGGCTACGTGCGGCCCCCCGCTGAGTATAGATGTCGCCGTGCAGCCTCCTGCTGTGTATAGATGGCTACGTGCGGTCTCCCGCTGAGTATAGATGGCGCTGTGCGGCCTCCTGCTGTCTCTGGGGGGAGCGCCGTGAGGCATCTATACTCAGCAGGAGGCCGCACATAGCCATCTATACACGTATACTCAGCAGGAGGCCGCACGTAGCCATCTATACGGTGCCATCTATACACAGCGGGAGGCCGCACGGCGCCATCTATACACAGCGGGAGGCCGCACGGCGCCATCTATACACAGCGGAAGGCCGCACGGCGCCATCTATACACAGCGGGAGTCTCAGTGCTTTGCAAGAGCAGTCAATAAATTCTGCTTGACTAATTCTGAGCACCATAAAGTCTGGTTCGCTTCTAACCTGCTGTCTTCATTTTCAGCTTGCTGAATTCTAACTCATTTACTGTCATTCGAGACGATGCCTTTGCTGGTCTCTTTCACCTTGAATACCTGTAAGTGCTCCACTTAATGTCATATTTTTGATTCTGTTCTTCTTTATCTTTTGGCATGTGCAATTGTATGAGCAAGTATTCATATGAATTTATGACCTACTTAAACCTTTGAGGACCTTAAATTTTATTCAATCAAATTTTTTTCCAGTTTAAAACTATGGGACATATATGTGCCTTGGTCCTCAAAGGGTTTTTAAAGGGGCTGCAAACATAAATACGAAAAAAATAATTCAATTAGTGCTTTATGTGTTCATTTAATTTTCATTTGAAGTCCATTTTTTTTATATACCTTGAAATTAAACCCTACCCCATGGAATGAAGCCCTACCTACATAACATCTGAGAGCTACATGGATCCCGCTTGTGAGGTGCCTGTCCGTCACTACTATTCAGTTTTAGGGTCCACTCACTAAGCCATATATTCTCTCATGCAAGAGAATAGGGCCAATTATGCTAATGACACTGGGCTCAAACTCTGTCAGAGCTTCAACTGAGTGTGATCCGATTCTCTCGCAGCACAGATATGGAGAAGATGGAGAACTTAATTTCTCCATCTTCTCCATAGTCTCTGTGAGTGTTCATCGGACTGCACTTGGATGACATCCGAGTGCAGTCCAATGTTTTACGTGCACCCATAGACTTGTATGGGTGCACATGGTCCGAATATCGAATGAGATTATTTTCTCATGCCAATAATCGCACTGTCCCATAGTATAACATAGGGCCGAGTCCTATCCGATAAAACATCACATAGCATTCGGCCGTGTTATACGACAGTGTGAGCGAGCCCTTAGAGTCAAGGAATATTTACATGCAAATGATGATATTACTCTCCAAGTGTATATTTTTTTAGGCGAGTTCATAGTAAATGCTTTGCATTTTTGACATGTGATCAACTAAAGAACAAGAAAGATTTAGGACCTTCCCTATAGAGAAACGGAAAATAGTTTGGAGGACTTGCATGTCCTTTTTTATTTATTATGAGAAAATCATAAAAGATCCCGTTTTATAACCATGCTGTGACTTTCTGCTGAGGGAGAGGGAGAGAGCTGCCCTATTCAGAGTCTGTAATAAGACCTGCTGACAAAAGTGTTGAAGATACAGTCTAATGTGAATTAACAATAAAAAAAAAGTTAATTTAACAAATGGCTTGTATTTTTTTTAATACAAACTTTTTTGTCTTTACAGCTCCTTTAAAGGGAATCTGTCATGAGGTTTTTGCCACCTAATCTGAGAGCAGCATAATGTAGGGTTAGAGGCACTGATTCCAGTAATGTGTCACTTACTGGGCTGCTTAGTGTTGTTTTGATAAAATCATTGATTTGTCAGAAGGTAATTATCACTAGATGACTAGTAAGTTCTGTAGGACCCCACCCCCATCACTGATCAGTAGATTTCTGTGTACACTGAGCATGGGCAGAAAGCTGCCAATCAGTGGTGTGGGTGGGGCTATACAGAGCGCAGCATTCAGAGAGCTGCTAGATCTGGAGCAGATAAAACGGTGATTTTCTCAAAATGACAACAAGCAGCTGAAAAAGTGACACATCGCTGGAATCAGGGTATCTGCCCCAATATTGTGCTGCTCTCAGATGAGGCAGCACAATTAATATTATGCCAAATAAATTTCCTGTGAACTATCACATGATCTATCACAGGGGATCATGTGACATGTCACGTGATAAATCAGGTGTGTGGAGGGGGCCCGCGCCTTCTAAACTGCCCGGGGCCCTTGCTACTCTTAATCCACCCCTGCCTATATCCCCGGAGCAGCCTGGCTGCCCCTGTATGCCGGCGAGTCGCATACCTTGGGCGACTTTAAAGAAAGGCTGTATAGCCTGTTCAAAGTTTATCCCCTGACAGAAGAACAGAAGGTAAGCATACTGATAGGGCAGTTAACTGGTGCGGCCCAGCGGGAGGTAAAGTCTTGGACAGCTGAGGAGAAAAGGACTGTAAGGGGGGTTCTGACCCGTCTACGGGACACCTTTGATACCCGTACCTCAGCAGAAATCAAAATGCGGTTCTATGGATGTAAGCAGCGAGCTCAAGATAGCATCCGAGATTATGCCCTAAATTTACAGGAAGCCTTGGGGGCAATTAAGCAAGCTGACCCTGGCAGCGTGCAGGATACAGATAAACTATTGACTGACCAGTTCATAGAAGGTCTGCTGTCCAGTGCCCACAGAACCCAGCTGCGCCTCATGGCCCTACAGAACCCCGATTTGACTTTTGCACAGTTCAACGATAGGGCCATCCGGGTGCTCCGAGAACCTGCACCGGGTGGCGCTGTAGCTTCCCGGCGCCCTGCCATCCCTTACCACCAGGGGGCGGCGCCCTATCCCGCAAACCTTGTGGGGGCTGATGCGCAGGCCCTAAATCCATCCCCGCCTGCAAACCTCCACCATCAGGTCCAAGAACTAACAAAGAGTGTTGCTGCATTGACCAGGACCGTACAGTCGTTACAGATGGACCTGTCAGGACCAATCAAGCTGGCTTCCAGTCCGGAGGATGTCCCGTGGCGTCGACGGAGGAGGATCCCGTCATTCAGAGGGAGGCCCGCCGATCATTACACTGAGGATGGACAGCCGATTTGCCGCCGTTGCAGCCAGCCGGGACACGTAGCCAGGTACTGTACTTTAAATGGGTCCGACCTGGGGCAAAGGGCCAACCCCCAGGCATAAGGTCATCAGGCCCATCTAATTGGCGTGATAAGTACGTAGGGGGACGCCCGGTTTTACCCGTAGTGCTGGACGGTATCCCCATGAGTGCACTGCTGGACACCGGGTCCCAAGTGACTACCATCCCCTATGTACTTTTCAAGCAGTACTGGAGTGACACTGATATAACTCGTTATCCAGACGATGACTTGAGCATCATCGCCAGCAATGGTCAACCCGTGCCGCAGGTGGGGTTCAGAGAGATGACCATTAAGATTGGTAAAGTTGAACTGCCGGCACAGGGAGTGATCATTGTGGACATTGACCATCGAGAAAGTCACCCTAAAATAACCTTGGGTACTAATGTGATTGAAAATTGTCTTTCAGAAGTAATTGTAATTTTTCAGCAGGTGGCGATGAATGCGAGCTCCAGCCAACAGAGGGTCCTCCAGAAGGAGATAAGAGCCCTGATGAGATGGCAACAGGTAGAACTGTCTGGTGGTGAGATCGGTGAGGATGAGCGACTCGTTCCCCATTGCTATGCCCCCCAAAAGTGAAATGATCTGGTGTCGGACTGCAATCGGGTTAAGAGGGAGAGACTACCAAGCCATGGTAGAACCCGTGTACTCAGACAGCAGGCCCACCATTTTGACAGCCCGGGGGGTGGTCTATGTCCGCCATGGAAGGGTGCCCGTCCGGATCTTAAACATTGGGGAAAGGGAAGTACATTTGCCCCGGTACGCTACACTAGCCAAATTGTATACTGTTGAACACAATGCTGTCAGGGCCGTGGAACCCTTGCCTCCATCTCCCCAGGCGGAGGGTAATGGTTCCCAGAAACCCAAGGAGGACTGGTGCCAGAAACTCCACGTGGGTGCTGACTCCACTCCCTTGCACCAAAAACAAGGACTCTACCGGGTGGTTCAAGAGTACGAGAGAATCTTTAGTAAGCACCCGCTAGACTTCGGCAGAGTGAAAGGAGTAGAACACCACATCCCCACGGGGAGCCACCCACCAATTGCTGAAAGATACAGACCTGTACCACCCCGCACACTATCAGAACGCAAAGGGCATTCTGAGAGAAATGAAGGAAGCCAGGGTCAATAGAGACAGTTGTAGCCCCTGGGCAGCCCCCTTGGTTCTGGTAAAAAAGAAAGACGGTACTATGACAATGTGCGTGGACTATAGAGAAGTCAATCGTATCACCCATAAAGATAAATACCCGTTGCCTAGAATAGAGGAGTCTTTGGCCGCACTAAAATCAGCTAATTTCTTCTCTACTTTGGACCTTACTAGTGGGTACTGGCAGGTTCCTGTGGCAGAGGCTGATAAGGAGAAGACCGCCTTCACCACCCTGATGGGATTAAGTGAATTCAACTATATGCCGTTCGGGCTCTGCAACGCACCCGGGACCTTCCAGAGGCTGATGGAATGCTGTCTAGGGCACCGAAACTTTGAGACGGTCCTACTTTACCTGGACGACGTGATTGTCTATTCGAAGACTTACGAGGACCATCTAAAGCACCTGGCCGAGGTGTTCGAGGCCCTGGCAGGCTTTGGCATGAAAGTGAAACCCTCCAAGTGCCATCTGTTAAAGCCGAAGGTACAGTACCTGGGACACGTGGTGAGTGCAGAAGGAGTAGCCCCCGACCCTGACAAAATCACGGCAATAAAGAACTGGCCAAGCCCCTCTAACATAAAAGAAGTGAGGCAGTTCCTCGGGTTGGTAGGCTACTACCGAAGGTTCATCCCCAGGTTCACCAAGATGGCAGCCCCTATGCAGGACCTCCTTATAGGACAATCTAAGACCAGAAGCCAAAAGCCACCCTTCAAGTGGGACAAGCCGGAAGAGGAGTCCTTCCGCCAGCTGAAGATGGCCCTCACGGGGGATGAGAACCTGGCCTACCCTGATTATGGCCAGCCTTTTATCCTCCACACAGACGCCAGTAATGTGGGGCTGGGAGCCGTACTGTCACAGAACCAACAGGGCAGAGAAAGGGTGATCGCGTACGCCATCCGGAAGCTGAGGCCCACCGAGAGAAACCCGGAGAATTACAGCTCCTTTAAGCTGGAGTCCTTGGCAGTGGTGTGGGCCGTAACAGAACGTTTCAAGCATTACGTGGCCTCTGTGAAGTTCACTGTGTACACGGACAACAATCCGTAGACACATCTGGACAATGCGAGACTTGGTGCCCTAGAGCAGCGGTGGATGGCCCGGCTAGCAAACTATGACTTCACCATCAAGTACCGGGCAGGCCGAGCCAATGCCAATGCAGATGCCCTATCGAGAATGCCCCACTTGCCCGATGAGGGAGAAGATCCAGACGAGTTGGAGGAAATAGAGCTCCCTGCATTCCACCGGTACGGGGCCACTCAGTACTCCCACCTTGTAAGAGACAAAGACTTGACCACTGTCATGTTCAATTCCTTACCTCACCACGGCTGGGCTGAAACGCAAGATAGTGACCCTGCAATTCGCCTGGTGAAAGACCTCTTGACCCAGGCAGACGCTAGCCCTGGCTCGGACGCTCCAGAGGAAGCCAAGCAGTTATGGAAGGAGAAAAGCAGGCTATTCCTCTACGAAGGTAAGCTGTGCAGAAGGCTTGTCAACCACCGGACGCACGAGCTGACCTGGCAGGTAGTGGTCCCGAGACGAGATGCAGCAATGGTACTGGAGGCCTACCATGACAGAGCGGGACACTTCGGGTGGAAGAAACTGGAGTTCCTACTGAGAGAGCGGTTCTACTGGGTCGGAATGAGAGGGGCCATAGAGAAGTGGTGCAGGGACTGTGGCCCATGTAACCTCAGAAGGAAGGCGGTACCAGCCAGAAGACGCCCTTGATGCCCATCGTCACCAGGCAGCCTCTTGAGCTGGTAGCTCTGGACCATGTGAAACTGGCTCCAAGCCGGTCGGGCTACGTCTATGCCCTGACAATAGTGGACCACTATTCCCGGTTCCTGCTGGTGGTTCCTGTTAAAGACTTGACAGCCCAAACAGCGGCCAGAGCCTTCCAACAACACTTCTGCCATCCACACGGGTATCCGGAACAGGTCTTGACAGATCAAGGTCCAGCGTTTGAGGCTGAAATCTTCCAGGAGTTCTGCAACCTCTACGGCTGTAAGAAGATTCGGACAACGTCTTACCACCCACAAACCAACGGGCTGTGTGAGAAAATGAATAATATCGTCATTGATCTCCTCAAAACGTTGCCCCTGGAAGAACGCAGCCTGTGGCCGGAGAAGCTGCCAGACCTGATAGACTTATACAACCATATCCCGGTGAATGCTACAAATTGCACCCCGGCTTACCTGATGAGGGCAAGACCAGGTAAGCTGCCGATAGACCTGGAGATGGGAGTCCTGACCCCCGAGGACACCTCCCCAGACGCGGACTGGGATACGGAACGGCAGCTACAGTACAAGAAGGTACAGGAGAGTGTGGAGAGGAGTCTGGCTCAAGCGAGAGAAAAGCAAGAGAGGCTCTTCAACCAACACGCCCCTGCTGGTCCCCTGGAACCTGGTGAGCAGGTCCTGAAGCGGAAGAGAAGGCTTCACAAGCTAGATGACCAGTGGGAGAGCGACCCGTACACAGTACTGCAGTCCAACCACAACAACCCGAAGGTATGTGTAATTACCAAGGTTGGAGGAGAAACCACTAGCACCGTCTCCAGACACCACCTAAAAAGGTGCCCCGAGCAACTACAGAGTGCAGGAGAAGATCAAGATGACCTTGAACCCGCAGAAGACAAGAAAGAAATGATCAGCACAGTTCTTGGAGAGTTCCCCCGGTCCTGGACTCGGATAAATGATGCAATAGTGGTACCCGTCCTACACTTCCTTCAACCAACCCAGCAGGAACCTACAGGAGAGCAGGAGGAATCAGAAGACCAAGCAGCCCTAGAGGCAGAAGAACCCATGCCAGCAGCCCAGGAGAGTCAACCCTCTGCTGACAGTGAGCCTGCCATACCTGCGGTAAGCCAAAGGACCCGCAGATAGCTGCCTGCACTGCCTGTAAACCCAGCTAGTAGCTGTACCCTGAATGCTAGTGGGGAAAGTCAGGTTAGACCACCACCAGACAGTGGGTTACGCAGGTCAACCCGGAGCACTAGGGGGCAAATACCAGCTCGCTGGAAGATCTAAATGCTGTATATTGTAAATGTTTTATGTTTGTTGCCTGGTTGCTAATTATGTTTTTCCAGTCTTTCTAGTTCATGGACTAACAGGTTATGGACGCTGAATAACCGGAACTATCTTGTAGATAGTTGCACTTGGTGCCCTCTTTCGAAGATGGCCACGGAAGAAAAATCTGTCTGGTGTGGCCTCCTTGTGGCCCAAAGTAGAGAGCTCAGCCTTGTCGCCACGCCCAAGGCCAGGAAATTGGGGTTTATGAAAACAGGTCCCCACACCGTGGAAAACTTCACCTTGTTGGGTGAAATGGACACCCGGTCACGGAAGCGCCGTGACCTCAAGGACAAAATATACTTGTATATATGTTATGTTGTCATTTATACCCTGTATTTGTGTTTCCTGTTTAGTCCGGAGTACTACATTTTACTAGGGGAGAATGTGTCACCCCAGGCCTGGATGCCACAAACAATAATCTGTGTCTGAGAGCAGGAGGGTGGTCCCCTGGTTAGGGACAATTAGCATACAGCACCTCCTGTCCCAGGCCAGCAGGGGGAGCTGGCTGCCCCTATAAAAGCTGGAACTGGGGGCAGGGTTAGAGAGAACTGGAAGACCTAGCTCAGGAGTGAGACTAGTCCCAGAGAAGGAGGGACAGTTCAGCTGTAGCTGAGGAGTCCGTGAGGCAGAGGAGAAACTGCAAGCCAGGGACAGAGGCGACGAGAGCCGGTCCTGGAAGAGAACCAATCTACCGGGCATTGGGGTCCGGGGCTGTCAGGGTTACAAGCCCAGCAGCAGAGAACCAACCTGCGAGGGATTTCAGGTCCCTTGGCCTAAGAAGCCTGGAGGCTCCGCCACACAGAGGGACCTGTACAGCGAGGAGCAAGCAACAGGTACCCAAGGCCCTAGTCGCATGCCATACAGGCGAGAAGTACACGGCCAGCTCAGGGACGTGGGCTATTACACCACGAAAAGGGGGATAGTCAGAAAGAGCATAGAGAAAACGGTAGGCCTACACACTCACCCTGACCAGTGGGGCTCACCCGAATTCTCTCAGACACCCAGGCCCATTCCTAACCGGTACTGTTGGGTCATTAATAATATCTACAATAAAGACCCTGAACTGTTTGAAGCGGACTCTGAACTCTTACTATTGCGGCCTGCACTATCACCCCCAACATCCACCTACACTGCCCTGAGGCTACACTCTTCCCGTGGGGAGTTATCCTACACCTGTGCTGCACACCAACACCAGCCTCAGTAGTCTGCCTCGCAGCGGCGGTTATCCCTGATCGCAATCCACTGGTGGCGTAGTCGGACATTCAAAACACTGATAAATAGACTGCCACCATTTGGTCTGACCACCCTGAGCCACGGGATCGGGTTGCCACTACTACCCCCATCAGCACCGTACACTAGAAGGCCCGGTTCCGTGTACCCCACGGCCCAGGGGGCGAGTCATGTGCATCAAATTATACATACACATATGGGGCAGTGGGGCTTCATACTATATACAGGTGCTTCTCACAAAATTAGAATATCATCAAAAGTTAGTTTATTTCAGTTCTTCAATGCAAAAAGTGAAACTCCTATATTATATAGAGTCATTACACACAGAGTGATCTATTATATAGAGTCATTACACAGAGGGATCTATTATATAGAGTCATTACACACGGAGGGATCTATTATATAGAGTCATTACACACAGAGGGATCTATTATATAGGGTCATTACACACAGAGGGATCTATTATATAGAGTCATTACACACAGAGGGATCTATTATATAGAGTCATTACACACAGAGGGATCTATTATATAGAGTCATTACACACAGAGGGATCTATTATATAGAGTCATTACACACAGAGGGATCTATTATATAGAGTCATTACACACAGAGGGATCTATTATATAGAGTCATTACACACAGAGGGATCTATTATATAGAGTCATTACACACAGAGGGATCTATTATATAGAGTCATTACACACAGAGGGATCTATTTTAAGTGTTTATTTCTGTTAATGTTGATGATTATGGCTTACAGCCAATGAAAACACAAAAGTCATTATCTCAGTAAATTAGAATACTTCATAACAACAGCTTGAAAAATGTTTTTAAAATCCGAAAAGCTGGCCTACTGAAATGTATGTTTAGTAAATGCCCTCAATACTTGGTCGGGCTCCTTGTGCATCAATTACTGCATTAATGCGGCAATGTGGCATGGAGGCGATCAGCCTGTGGCGCTGCTGAGGTGTTATGGAAGCCCAGGTGGCTTTGATAGCAGCCTTCAGCTCATCTGTATTGTGGGGTCTGGGGTCTCTCATCTTCCTCTTGACAATACCCCATAGATTCTCTATAATAGATTCTCTATGGGGTTAAGGTCAGGCGAGTTTGCTGCCAATCAAGCACAGTGATACTGTTGTGTGTAAACCAGGTATTGGTACTTTTGGCAGTATGGACAGGGGCCAAGTCCTGCTGGAGAATGACATTTCCATCTCCATAAAGCTTGTGGGCAGAGGGAAGCATGAAGTGCTGTAAAATGTCCTGGTAGACGGCTGCGCTGACTTTGGTCTTGATAAAACACAGTGGACCTCCACCAGCAGATGACATGGCTCCCCAAACCATCACTGATTGTGGAGACTTCACACCAGACCTCCAGCAGCTTGGATTGTGGCCTCTCCACTCTTCCTCCAGACTCTGGGACCTTGATTTCCTAATGAAATGCAAAATTTACTTTTCATCTGAACACAACACCTTGGGCCACTGAGCATCAGTCCAGGTCTTTTTCTCTTTGGCCCAGGTAAGACGCTTCTGGCGTTGTCTATTGGTCATGAGGGGCTTGACACAAGCAATGCGACACTTGTAGCCCATGTCCTGGATACGTCTGTGTGTGGTGGCTCTTGAAGCAGTGACTCCAGCAGCAGTCCACTCCTTGTGAATCTCCCCCAAATTTTTGAATGGCCTTTTCTTAGCAATCCTTTCAAGGCTGCGGTTATCCCGGTTGCTTGTGCACCTTTTTCTACCACACTTTTTCCTTCCACGTCCATTAATATGCTCGGATACAGCACTCTGTGAACAGCTGCTTCTTTAGCAATGACCTTTTGTGGCTTACCCTCCTTGAGGAGTGTGTCAATGACTGCCTTTTGGACATCTGTCAAGTCAGCAGTCTTGCCCATGATTGTGGAGCCTACTAAAACAGACTAAGGGACCTTTTTAAATGCTTAGGAAGCCTTTGCAGGTGTTTCTTGTTAATTCTAATTTACTGAGATAGTGACTTTTGTGTTTTCATTGGCTGTAAGCCATAATCATCAACATTAGCAGAAATAAACACTTAAAACAGATCACTCTGTTTGTAATGACTCTGTATAATATATGAGTTTCACTTTTTGGATTTAAGAACTGAAATAAATTCACTTTTTGATGATATTCTAATTTTCTGAGAAGCACCTGTATGTAGCAGTGCGGCAATTATACTATATACAGTCAGGAGTATAAGTACTTGATACACTGATAATTTCGAAAGTTTTTCCACCTACAAAGAATGAAGAGGTCTGTTTTGTTCTACTTAACTGCTGCAACTTGGACCTTTAACAGGATTTATATTTCACCTATGAGAAAGCATACTATGTGTATTTGGCAGATTAACTCAGGCTTGTTTATGATAAACTGAATACCTGGATTGGAGTCCTATTTTTATACAGAATATTGACTATTAATGCTGGCAGAGTAAGTCTTAGGCTATATTCACACTAGGTGTTTTTTTCTGCAGCAAAACATAATCTCTTGGCAGGAAAGAAGTAGCGTCAAAAACGCAGGTTTTGGTGTGTTTTTTTGCAGTGGTTCTTGGTGCATTTTTGGTGCGTTTTTCAGGATCCCAAAGTTCAGCTTTGCTTCCACCATAGACACATGAAAACAGGTCACCATTGCAAGACATATGTTCATGAAAAAGTACACATTACAAATGTAACAGGGGGCGGGTGGGGGGTGAATTGGTCTGGAATGGTTTATCTAAGACCCTGGCAGTGCATTGAATTTGTAGGACACTATTTACTTTCACATTATGGTTTGCCATTGAGTTGCTCAGGCATTGTTCATTTTCACACCTCCCTGGGCCACACGTGTTGTTCAATCTCACACCTAGCTCAACCAATGTTTACTTTGTAGGCATCACTAATTTAATTAAACTGTAATAATCCAAGCTGCTATCTCAGGTGACCAAGACAAGATGGTTTAAACTTGGGAAAATCACAAGAATAAATGTGTGTCACATACTTGCTTTTTTCACTAAAAACGCAGCAAAATGTTCACACTAGGCTTTTTTTCAGCATTTTTTTCCACCACCCTTTTTTTTAATGGGTGAAAAACGCTGAAACAAGTGACATACTCTATTGCAAAAAGCCATGGAAAGCACAAAATACTGAGGACAAATAAGCAAGCTTTGTGCATGAGATTTCGGAAATCTCATAGACTTTGTTGGTACTGTAAAACGCAGCTGAAAATTTGCATAAAAAAGCCCGCTAAAAAAACGTCTAGTGTGAATATAGCCTTGTATAACGGTTCGCCAATGAGTTAGGATATATGACCACGATGCAGAAATGCTGCGGATTTTTCCTAAGCGTTTCTGCATCTCCCTGGATTGTCAAGCGCTTTGCCAAGTGATTTTAGCATCACTTGGAAAAGTGCTTGACAACTTGGTCACACTATATAATTCCATGCAACCGTCATGGATTTATATAGTGTGACCAAGTTACAATGCTGAAAATGCAGCATCAATAATGAAAAAAAAGAATAATAATGGTGAAAAATAAAAAAAAAACATTATACTCATCTTCCGATGGTCCTCGATCTCCTTCTCCGCTGCGTCCGGTGTCTTTGGCGGATCACGGTGCTGTAAAAGGACCTTTCATGACGTCATTTAGTCATGTGACAGGTCACGCAACCGCCGATGTCAGCGGTCACGTGACCTGTCACATGACTAAATGGCATCATGGAAGGTCCTTTTACCACCGCGAGCAGCCGAAGAGCCAGCAGCACCGCCGGGAGCAGACAGGGGCCATCAGAAGGTAAGTATATGTTTATTTTTTATTTTAATTCTATTTTAACTACAGGTACTATGGTACCCGGGTCTGGAGGAGAGTCTCTTCATCTCCAGACCCGGGTACCATCCACGCATTGAGTCGCATAATATCCACATGTGTATTTGTAGTCATGCGGATGTTATGCGTTCCAATGCAAGTCAATGGCGGCTAAATCGCAGCGACTCTGCAAAATTAAAGGACGTGCTGCGGATTTTTCCGCAATGATAATCCGCAGCGGAAATCTCCGCGGCATGTGCACAGCACATGCGGATTATCATTGGGGACCATTGCAGACCTATCACCAAGCGTTTTTTAAGTGTTTCCGCAGCGAAAGTTACGCTGCAGAAACGCCTAAAAAACGCATAGTGGGCACACAGCCTTAAAAGTTCTATGGTGAAGAAAAACACGTGAGATAATAAATGCGAAATATACAATATTTCCCATAATATGACTGAGGATATCTTTAGGGTGTATTCACTGTTTTTTCTTCTGCAGCAATAAATGCTGTGTTTTACAGCACCATCTTAGTGAATGACATTTCTGAAATCTCATTCACATGCTGTTTTTTTTGCATTTTTTTAAAATCTGCAGCTTGTCAAGTCTTTCAGAGGTTTTGCAGCATTTTTCACCCATTCAAATGAATGGAAAAAAAAACACAAGTAAAAACACCTGAATTTTAAGCAGCGTTTTTCCTGCCTCCTTTGATTTTTGAGGTAGAAAAAAAATACTGCCAAAATCCAACTTGTGAACACACCTTTATCCTGGTTGTGTTCTAATTGGATATAAAATAGAACGGCCATGATAACATGGGTAGTTAATTGTATGGTGTTTTCACATTAAATATTACCAGGCCGCATTCTATTTGCGCAGAGCTGCTCCGTGAAGATTCTATCACAAGATTCCGTGATGACATCACAGGTGATGGTGACATCACTGCTCACAGTCGCTATATATACAATGCACATAGGCTCACCCGTGCCTTTCTTGGCTCTATAGTGACTGATAGCACTTGCAGTTTTTCACTATGGCTGGAATTGTTTTGGACATTCCTCAGGTAAAAGCACTATTGATGATCCTTATGATCAATCGTCCTAACAGTGTGCTTCTACCACCCGATGGCGTCCTCAGCTTCACTCACCGGCTGGTGATGGAGCTAGTAAAGGATTGCCTGACCAAACACCGACAACGTCGTCTAACGTCAGACTATCTGACGGATTTACTTCAGAACATCAGGACATTACTACACCAGGTAAGTGGCGGACACTCTGCACAGAACATCTCAATATTAACAGATAATAATGGAGGGATAGAAGCTTTTTCTTCTAATATATCGTATTTTGCAGACCATAAGACGCACCAAAATTTTTTGGGAGGTAAATAGGAAAAACATTTATTATAATAAAATGGGGGTCTGTCTTATAGTCCGAATTTTCGGTTGCTTACTGAGGGGGGGTGGTGGCAGTGGAGCGAGGTCACAGGAGGCAGAGTCGCTGCTGCAGGAAGTCGGCAGTAGGAGTGGGGCGCTGCTGCGGGCTCCAAGCTGGGAGGAGCGGGGTGTCCAGAAGGTACGAGGCTGCGGGCCCTGGGCTTCAAGGAAATGTTAGCGGTAATTCAGGAGGGGAGGCCCTGCTCTGCTTATTGATTTCTCTGCAGTGGGCTTCAAGAAGTAGGCTGCTGGAGATGGCCAATACGCAGTTTGAGATCTCAGCTCCTCATTGAGCCGAGATCTAAATCTGCACATGCACTGCCTCCAGCGGCCATTTGCCTGAAGCCCACCGCCAGAAATTCAATGGGCAGAGCGGGGACTCCCCTCCTAAATCACCGCTAACATTTCCTTGAAGCCCAGGGCCCGCAGCCTCGCACCTCCTGGACACCCCGCTGGCCCGCAGGAGCGCCCCACTTCTACTGCTGGCTTCCTGCAGCAGTGACCCTACTTCCTGTGACCTCACTCCACCACAGCCACCCCCCTGGTAAGCTACATTCAGACAATTATTATTATTAATAATCTGTCTGATATGCTGGGGTGGAGAGTTCCAGAGTAGGGGGGATGCACGGGAGAAATCTTGTATGCGATTGTGGGAAGAGGAGATAAGAGGGGAGTAGAGAAGAAGATCTTGTGAGGATCGGAGGTTGCGTGCAGGTAAGTACCGGGAGACTAGGTCACAGATATATGGAGGAGACAGGTTGTGGGTGGCTTTGCATGCCAAGGTTAGGGTCTTGAACTGGAGTCTCTGGGTAATGTGGAGCCAGTGAAGGGATTGGCGGAGCGAGGGGAAAAGCCAGGGAATAGCGGGGGGACAGGTGGATTAGTCAGACAGCAGAGTTTAGGATAGATTGGAGGGGTGCGAGAGTGTTAGAAGGGAGGTCAAAAATTTTGGAAAAAAAGGCATCTTATAGTCCAAAAAATACGGTAAAACACAACGAGTCCCCAAATACAGTATGTAGTCATTGTATCTGCAGACAGAGAACCGATGTCACATACAATTTCCGCCTCCATTCTGATCGCTCTCATCTCAAAATTCTCCTTTCCATTTTTCCTTCTTTATAGGCTGAAGAAAGATCTCAGACTGAAGATTTGGCTGTCTTTAAAGAACTGGCCGAAAAAGTCCTGTCTATACTAGAACGCTCATTGGAACGCCCGGTAAGGATCAATATTAATAGACGTATCTTAATCCACCGTATCTGAGGAGACTTTCTGAGAAAAGGTCTGAAGATGGCGCGGGATTTGTATCGTTACAATTGGTGCATCTGTAAATGTTGGTTTAGTCCTTCATGATTTATGTATTTGGTGATTTAGTGAAATCTTCCACATAGTAATTATATATATTATATCTATCAGGAAACAACAGGAGGCGACGCCAAATATGGGCAAAATGTGACCCCGAAAATCCCTGACCCTAATAGGAGTCAGCCGGAGCTGAACAGCGATCTGATTACAGGTGAGCGATCACCCGACCTTCTACAAGGAATATCCAGATATTACAGAGGACGGAGGATAATGTTAGATTTACTCTCTACTCTGTGTAATGGGAACCTGGCAGCACATTGTTACATATAGAAGTAGTGGTGTGACGGTATAGGCCATTGTCCCCTAATAATAATTGTTTGTAGAAATCCAATGTGCCAGTCAGGAGAAATGTAAAGTAGACACCATATTCAAATTAGAATGGAAGTGCACTGGGGGCGTGAAAGAAGAAATCCAAGTGCAGTGACACGCCCCCAGTGCACTTCCAGGCTAATTTGCAAATCTCTCCTATGTTTCAGCTCTCTTACCATCACTCATATGTGCAGCGTGGGTGGGGGCTTCCTCATTCATGTGCTGGAGGGTCCATTCTGCAGTGCTATAGCAAGTAACATGAAATAAATTAAATTTAAATTGCATTACTGCTCTAGAAAATGGGAAAAAACTAAGATACTGAGCACATAATTTGGCCAATTCATGAATGCCCAGCAGCCAATGACAAGGCGATCTTTTTGTTGGAATCCTCTCCTAATGTGAATCCTCTCCTAGGCTGAAGCCTACATTTATATGGGTAGGTAGGATCCTGTTGTAATTAAAACCACCCCGGGCTGATGGGTGGAGATAGGTTCCCAGCAAAAAAGGTCGCCTTGCCGTGACTGCTGGGCATGCATCGAGCAAAAGAAGGTCGCCTTGCCGTGGCTGCTAGGCATGCACCCAGCAAAACAAGGTCGCCTTGTCGTGACTGCTGGGCATGCACCCAGCAAAAGAAGGTCGCCTTGTCGTGACTCCTGGGCATGCACCCAGCAAAAGAAGGTCGTCTTGCCGTGACTGCTGGGCGTGCACCCAGCAAAAAAAAAGGTCACCTTGCCGTGGCTACTTGGCATGCACCCAGAAAAAGAAGGTCGCCTTGCCGTGGCTGCTGGCCATGCATGAATTGGCCAAATTATGCGCTAAGTATCTTCCTTTTATCCTATTTTATACAGCAGTAATGCAATTCAAATTTCATTTATTTCATGTTTACATGCTATAGCGTTACAGAGTGCAACTTTGTTAGTTATGTATTTGGATGGCTACTCTTAGTATGCACCTGTTCACACCCATTTTCTTTTCGGAAGTGATGGTCAGTCTTTTGTTATTTATGAAGGGGTTCCTCCATCATTTACATTACATTTATCTATGGATTCCCCGTATATTCTCATATTTAGAATCCCCATATAACGAGTATTAATCCCATTTACAGACATCTTGTCATTTCTCCGTTATATTGCTGTATTATCTATGTAGGAATAATATCCTCTAATACATTTCATTTCTTCATCATTATTTTAGAAACAACTGAGCTGTCGAATCCTAACAATGGAATTAGTGAGATCCCGGAGATCCAAGAATCCGTAAGTATCATAGAGGGGGATGCGTGTGTGTCATCAGATCATGGGGTGTGAATGACTCGTCCAGTATTATCCCCCATACAACCATGGGACGTCTCTATTCTAAGTGTAGATGACCCTATGGTGTTAATTACATGTGAATTACAGGGAATCTGTCACCAGGTTTATGCTATTTGGTCTGAGAGAAGCATGATGCAGGGACAGAGACCCTGATTCCATGTGTTGATTACTTTACTCGGTGGAGCAGTTGTGATAAAATCACTATTTTTTTCTGCTGCAGAGCTCTGAATGCTGAGTCTTGTATAACCCCGCCCACACCATTGATTGGCAGCTTTCTGTGTACACTGTGCATAGGCAGAAAGCTGCTAATCAGTGGTGGAGGCAGGGGTACAGAGCAATAGGACTACCTGGCTAGACAGATAGTCTTCTAGTGATAATCTACTGATTTTATTGAAACAGCCACACACAGCCTAGTAAGTAACACATCACTGGAATCAGGGTCTCTGCCCCTACATCATGGTGCTTTCAGAATACATAGCAAACACCTGGTGACAGATTACCTGTAAGTCCTCCTCTGTGTGATCTCCCACATTATCCAGAATGTTATAGTAATGTATGATGACCGTTGCAGGGCGGCTCCAGGATTTTGTGGGCCCTGGGCGAAAGAGTCTCAGTGGCCCCTTTAACACATACCACGATTCATGATGCACAGATACCGCAGATAAATATATATATATATATATATATATATATATATATATAGTACAAGGCCGAAGATTTCACTTCTTACATTACATGAGCGATATCTATTGTAAATTCCACAATAACTCAGAAAGCGGCGAATCCTCACAGCTCACAGTGCAGACCGGACAGTAATGTCCTCCACACAGTATAATGGCACCACATAGTCCTCTATACCGTATTATGAGCTCCATATATTGCTCCATATAGAATAATGGACCCCATAAAATGCTCCACGCAGGCTGTGCCCCCATATAATGCCCCATGCAGGCTGTGACCCCACACATAATGCCCCATGCAGGCTGTGCCCCCCACATAATGCCCCATGCAGGCTTTGACCCCCCACATAATGCTTCATGCAGGCTGTGACCCTCACATAATGCCCCATGCAGGCTTTGACCCCCCACATAATGCCCCATGCAGGCTGTGCTCCCCCCACATAATGCCCCTTGCAGGATGTCCCCCTCCCACATAATGGCCCATGCAGGATGTCACCCCCCATATAATTCCCCATGCAGAATGTCCCTCCCACATAATGCCCCATGCAGGCTGTGCCCCCCCACATAATGGCCCATGCAGGATGTCACCCCCCATATAATTCCCCATGCAGGATGTCCCCTCCACATAATGCCCCATGCAGGATGTCCCACCCCACATAATGCCCCATGCAGGATGTCCCCCACACATAATGCCCCATGCAGGATATCCCCCCCACATAATACCCCATGCAGGATGTCACCCCCCATATAATTTCCCATGCAGGATGTCCCCCCCCCACATAATGCTCCATGCAGGATGTCCCACCTCACATAATGACCCATACAGGATGTCACCCCCCATATAATGCCCCATGCAGGATGTCACCCCCCCATATAATGCCCCATGTAGGATGTCACCTCTCACCCCATATATTGGCCCATGCAGGATGTCACCTCTCACCCCATATAATGCCCCATGCAGGATGTCACTTCTCCCCCCATATAATACCCCATGCAGGATGTCACTCCCCCCATATAATGCCCCATGCAGGATGTCACCCCCCATATAATGCCCCATGCAGAATGTCACCTCTCACCCCATATAAAGCCCTATGCTGGATGTCACTCCCCCCCCCCATATAATGACCCATGCAGGATGTCACTTCTCCCCCTCATATAATACCCCATGCAGGATGTCACCCCCCTATATAATGCCCCATGCAGGATGTCCCCCCCATATAATGCCTCATGTAGGATGTCACCTCTCACCCCATATAATGCCCCATGCAGGATGTCACTCCCCCCCATATAATGCCCATTGCAGGATGTCACTTCTCCCCCCCATATAATACCCCACGCAGGATGTCCCTACCTCCCCCCCATATAATGCCCCATGCAGGATGTCACTTCTCCCCCCATATAATGCCCCATACATAAAAAAAAAAATCAAATGCTCAACTCACTGCTCACCAGCTGTGGAGAGGTAAGTATTGTGCCGGCCGTGGTCCTGGGCAAGCATTGAGGGGGGGGGGAGCAAGGCCCGCCTACTCAGGGCCCCGGCACTTGCCTGGGTGTGCAGGGTGCTAGCGCCATGTCTGCCCAGCGTCCGGTTTGTATCCTCCCAACATCATATCAGTGTAAATCATCTGGGACATAATATGGGGGGAGAAGTTTTTGCATCTGTAACTTTTTTCCTGCATCTTCAATAAATCAGTATTATTTCTTATTCTTTTATAGAGCGTGATGGATTCATTGGTTCCGGCGAGAAAGCCGCATATGACCGACTATGAAACTTCCAAACTCATCAGCAGTGGAAATTTTGGGTGAGATTTCTGTTGCCATAATGCACATTTCTCAGGGTTCCCTATGACAATGCTTCTGCCCCTGCACTCTGCCATTCAGTGTTATCATAGGGAAATTATGTGATCTGTAGCAAATCAAACTGTAAGGAAAGCGATTTAAATAATATAATTACATATAATATAATATATAATAATATAATATTATTACATTCGCCTGTGCTAGACTCTCATCTGTTCTTATGCTGCCTCCTCCACCTGAGCTTTTCTGCTCTCCACTCTGATCTTTGTTTTGATGGGGGGGGCTCCATTATGAAGCTGATCAGAGAAGTTGGCTACACATGGTCACATGAAGGGTGACACCATATTGACGTCAATGACATCTACACCCTCCACCATGACCATGTGGGCCCAATCACTGGCCTCAGCAGCAGAAGAGAGCCCTGGAGCACATTCATTTTGGACCAATTTTATTTGCACTAAATTGTATTTGGTCAGTTATAGCGAATCTGCCCAAAGAGAATTTCAGTAGATTCTCGTATCTATAATGTGACCTGGGTGATGGCTCCGGCAGAAGTGGCATTGTGGAGACCTCCAATAGGTGATCTATGTAGTGCTATTTTATGTATTTCTAGATGTGGATTTATAGTGTCGGCCAGACTTCTAGTATTAAACATATGCAAATTGTCTCTTCTGAGAGGAAGCAAACTAGAACTCCACCTATAGGAAGTAGCAATCCTAAAAGTCAATATCGACCCTTTAACAAGCCTTGTCACATGACTTAGGATAATAGCCAAAACCAAAATCTCAATTTGCAGGAACTGTGTTCTGGGGTACTGCCCCTCTTCAGTGCAAAGTGTGAGATATGGTTTGACTGGGTGAGAGGTGTCTGACCGGTATCCAAGGGGTTGACATTTCTCCTTGCGGACATGAGGAGACTTTTAAGCCACAATGCTCCTCTGGGAAATAGGATTGCTACTTCCCATAGGTGGCACTAGGGTGCTAGTTCTCTTCCTCTCTGAAAAGAGACAATTTGCATATTTCCCAGAAGAGCATTGCAGCTTAAAAGTCTCCTCACCTTGACATGCTTAACATGGCTTTTTCCGCAAGGAGAAACGTTACCGCTTGGATCCCGGTCAGATGCCTCTTACCCAGCCAAACCATATCTCACACTTTGCACTGATGAGTGCTTGTACCCCAAAACATAGTGTCCGAAAATTGAGATTTTGGTTATGGCTATTATTCCATGTCATGTGATAAGGCTCGTTAAAGGGTCGATATTGACTTTTAGGATTACTACTTCCTATAGGTGGCACTAGAGTTCTAGTTCTCTTCCTCTCTGAAGAGACAATTTGCATATTTCCCAGAGGATCATTGAGGCTTAAAAGTCTCCTCACCTTGACAAGCTTAACATGTCACTCTCCGCAAGGAGAAATGTTACCAGGATACCAGTATTAAACATATAATGATTTCTATAGATGGATTATTAATAAGGATTTATTATAACCGATGGATTCTCCTTCTCTCCAGGGCCGTCTACTTAGTGCATCATAAAGACTCACACCAGACCTTTGCTATGAAGAAAATGGCTAAGCGGAACCTAAATACTGCACAGAGATTGGAATGGGCCTTTCTGGAGAGGGACATCTTAACATTTGCTGATTGTCCCTTTGTGGTCTCCATGCTCTGCTCCTTTCCAACTAGATCTCACCTGTGTATGGTCATGGAGTATGTAGGAGGTAAGACACATCTATTGTATTATATTCAGCCCATGTCTGCTTTCATCTTATCACTGCTCATATCATTAGGACATTGTTGGTTACTTCCCCACAGAGCATTTACTATAGGTTATCTATTACCAAGATGCTCGTAAATTCATTGATCTTGGTGCAGGGGCGCTATGGGGCTCATCAGTCGGAGGGGGTCTGTCGACGCTCAGCAGTGGGCAGCATCCCTCCACCTGTCATCACAATTTCAGCGGTATTTGCTTCTTCAAGGAGGTGGGGCTGGTGGGGGCAAAAATACTGAGTAGGTGGCTAGTAGGGGCCAAAATACTGAAAGGGGGCCGTATGACTAGATATGGGGGGACTGTGAATGCTGAGTGGAGGTCATCATATTAAGTGGGGTGCTGTGGGGGTCCTCACTCTGTATGGAGGCCCCCATTCTGTGTGGGGACATCATACTGAGTGGGGAGTTATGCGGACCATTATATTGTGTGAGGGACTGTGGGAACCATTATCCTGAGTGGGAGGGTTGCTGTGGGTGCCATCACACCGAGTAGGGGGTTGTGGCTGGCCTCCTTCTAAGTGGTGGCCTCCTTAGGAGGATTCACTGTGGGGATACCATACTCATTGAGTGTGGGTGTGGGCATTTTTGGGAGCATCATACTCTAAAATGGCCATAAAAGTTGTATTGCTGGTGAGAACACCAAGCTGCTTCAACAGGGATATAAATATATTTCTTTTTTATTTTTTAGGGTGGGGGGCAATTACAACTTTTGATATGGGGTCTTGTGATTTCTATGTACGCCATTATCTGTGTGATCTCCCCAGGATGTTTCCGCTCACTGCTCATTATACATCATGGTTATCTGCTCGTGGTATATCATGGTCATCTGCTGTATAAACCCCTCACTGGTCATATTTCCTTTCTTCTATAGGTGGAGACTGTGGGACCCTTCTAAGCACCAGGGGTCCTTTCTCTGTCCCCATGGCCCGCTTGTACTTTGCAGAGGCGGTACTTGCCGTGGAATACCTGCATAGTTACGGTGTGGTGCACAGAGACCTGAAGCCGGAAAAGTAAGTGCCCCCGTAGTATAATAAAGTGGGGAAAGTTGTCATTTATTATCATTCAGTCTGTGAGGCTAAAACCATCTTCTCTTTTGCAGCCTCCTGATTACATCTACTGGACATATTAAAGTTACCGATTTTGGGATTTCAAAACTTGGTCTAATGATACCGAAAACTAACACCTACAAGGAATTAGCAGTGGACATCTCCAGAGAGTTCCAGGACCGTGAGGTCAGCATCACCTACAAGAACTTAGCTTGTTATTTGCAAATCTCATCACACTATTGTCTCTTCTCTACGTTCTTCCTTTCTAGAGAACTTTTCCACTAATATTTTATCTTCTGCATTGTGTTTTAACGATGATAACTTGTCATAATAATTGTTTCATCGATTCTCATCTCTATGTTCTGTTGGTTTCCAGTTCTGTGGCACCCCATGTTACATAGCCCCAGAGATCATCCTGAAAGAAGGCTATGGAAGACCTGTTGACTGGTGGTCATTGGGGATCATCCTGTATAAATTCCTGCTGGGATGTGTACCATTTTGTTATGCACACGCCCGGGCTAAGCGGCGTGTGCGTATGATTGGTAGTGATTCCACTGGACCGTGCCGGAGAGTGTATGCCTGGAGGGGCGTGACTAAGTATTCACCCGATCCGACCAGGGTCGCACGACGGCATACGACGCCAGTGCACCAAGGAGGAACCGAGCAGAGGGACCAGGTGCTACTCCAGGACAGACCCCGGACACGGCTGTTGACCCACACAGGGGAATACAGGAACAGGCTGGTAGGCTGGCACACAGACTGGAGGGTATAGGCAGGCACGACTGGTATGCAGGCAGGCGGGTAAGCAGGCAGGGGGGGTACAGGCAAGCACAGCTAGAGTGCAGACAGGGAGGCACTAGCAGGTAGGAACACAGGCGGGATAGGGTCCAGTACACACTGGGACTCAGGAACATTACAGGCAGAGGGGTACAGGCAGGGCAGGACAGGACTGCCGGAGCAGCAGGCAGAAGCAGGGCAGGACAGGACTGCCGGAGCAGCGGGCAGAAGCAGGGCAGGACAGGACTGAGTTCAGACTGGAACTGAGTGTACGGAGGAGACCGACACTACAGAGGGATACAGGAGCGGGTCTGGGAATACGGCCCCCAGAGAGGCGGAACGAACAGGCAAGGAGCGTGTTCAGACAGGACAGACCAGAAACAGGAGCGGGTCTAGGAAATCGGCCACTAGAAGGCGGAACAAACAGGCAAGGAGTGTGTTCAGACAGGACAGACAAGAGAACACAGAAAGGACTCAGTTCAGACACGGGAACTAATACCGCAAAGCAGGAGACATACAGGACTTAGTTCAGACACGGGAACTAATACCGCAAAGCAGGAGACATACAGGACACAGTTCAGACACGGGAGCTGATACCGCAAAGCAGGAGACATACAGGACTCAGTTCAGACACGGGAACTGATACAAAAAGCAGGAGACATACAGGACTTAGTTCAGACACGGGAACTAATACCGCAAAGCAGGAGAAATACAGGACTCAGTTCAGACACGGAAACTGATACAAAAAGCAGGAGACATACAGGACTTAGTTCAGACACGGGAACTAATACCGCAAAGCAGGAGACATACAGGACTAAGTTCAGACAGGCCTGGAAATACAGCCTCCAGGAAAGGCAGACAAGGAAACAAAGACGGGACCTGGCACCTTCAGAGTGCAAGCACACACTGAAGGAAAACACTTATGCTCAGGCAGGGAAAGAAGGGAGCTGCTGAGCTATATACCAAGTGACAGACAGCAATAGGCTGAGGACGCACAAGGGGTGTGACCCACAGCAGGTACAAAAGACAGGAAGTGATCGGGCGCCGCCCTTAAGCAGCAGAGACAGACACAAACAGACAGCATGGAGGGAAGCCAGAGAGACATTCTGGACAGGAGATCAAGTGCGCGCTCTTGCACAGTGGGAGATGGACCACTATGCAAGGACGCCGCCAGGTATGTTACAGTACCTCCCCCCTTACGCCCCCTCTTCTTCAGGCCTGCCAGAATCTTCCGCAGGGAATTCGAGGACCAGTCGTTCACTGGGTTGGAGGGGGACAGAGACTTGAGGGTAATCTCTGCTTCGAGGTACATCTTGTCAAGCTCACAGGAAAAAATAGACGGGTTATCAGGTCCATAATGAGGAAAAGTCGCTGTCTCTTTGTTATCCGGTGGTACCCCGGAGGATTCAGGAAACAACTGGAGGTCCTCCGCCGGGTCAGAAGAGTGCAGAGGCTCAGAGAAAACAACTGCTTCAGAGTACACTAGGTCGGACTCACTGGAGGAAGCAGGCGAGGTATCGGGTACCGAGTATAGGAAAGTCTCTGTCCATTCACCACCAGGTGGCACCCCGAAGGGTTCTGAACACAACTGGAGGTCCTCCGCCTGGTCGGAGGGGTGTAGAGACTCGGGAGTAACCTCTGCTTCGGAGTACACTAGGTTGGACTCACTGGAGGAAGCAGGCGAGGTATCGGGTACCGAGTATAGGAAAGTCTCTGTCCATTCACCACCAGGTGGCACCCCGAAGGGTTCTGAACACAACTGGAGGTCCTCCGCCTGGTCGGAGGGGTGTAGAGACTCGGGAGTAACCTCTGCTTCGGAGTACACTAGGTTGGACTCACTGGACGAAGCGAGCGAGGTATCAGGTACAGAGTATAGGAGAGTCTCTGTCCTTTCGCTACCAGGTAGCACCCCGAAGGGTTCAGGAGACAACTGGAGATCCTCCGCCTGGTCGGAGGGGTGTAGAGACTCGGGGGTAACTACCACTTTGGGGTACCCATTGTCAGGCTCACAGGACGAAGCGGACAAAGTATTGAGTACCGGGTGTAGAGAAGTCTCTCTCCATTTGTCATCGAGAGGTATCCCGGAGGATTCTGGAGGCAACAGGGGATCCTCCGCCAGGTAGTAGAGGTGCACAGACTCTGAGGTAACCACAGCTTTGGAGCATCCTTGGACATGCACACCGGTTAAAGAGAGAGAAGCAACTGATGCCGGGTGCAGGAAGTTCTCCTGTGTGGAGTCTGGATGGGCAGAAGTCTCTTCGGGCAGGAGAACTGGTGCACTACCCACGCACATTACCCATTGGGGTTTCTCCGGGATACAGGGAGATGAAGCTTCAGTAGGGACTTCAAGGTTGGGGTCAGGAGGTCTCAGGGAGGACAGACCCTGGCGTGACGGCTTGCCTCTAAGTCTAGCACGTCTGGACTGCCTCTTGAGGTTGAGAGAAGTATTCCGGAAAGCGTAGTCACCCTGTGAGGATTCTGGGTGGGCAGTAGTCTCATTGGGCTGGAGGACTATTGCGCTACCCACACACATTACCCATTGGGGCTGCTCCGGGATATTGGGAAGTGAAGCTTCAGCAGGAGCCTCCGGGTTAGGATCATCGAAGACCATTAGAAAGGCCACCAGGAAGGCCATTAGGTCCCGGAGGATCGGATCCTGTGTTTCATATAGGGGGTTGATCCATTCCAAGGCATCACCCGCCAGGTAAGACATCATAAAGGCCACTTTAGCCCAATCGGAAGGAAAATAAAGAGGGTAGGCCTTAAAGTGTAGCATGCATTGCTCCACAAATGCACGACACTGTCTTGGATCCCCATAGTAACGTGGCGGATCCGCAGGAACGAGAGCTGATAGATCCATCTGGACGGTGCGTAATTCGCCTGGAACTCAGCTAAAGGGGGGAAAAAAAATTTATTTACTTTATTTTAATGCATGTATTCGCTGGAAAAACTTCTCAAAGAGCGAAGGCCGTGGGGCTCAACGGGAACCATGGCCTGAGCATGCTGTTATGCACACGCCCGGGCTAAGCGGCGTGTGCGTATGATTGGTAGTGATTCCACTGGACCGTGCCGGAGAGTGTATGCCTGGAGGGGCGTGACTAAGTATTCACCCGATCCGACCAGGGTCGCACGACGGCATACGACGCCAGTGCACCAAGGAGGAACCGAGCAGAGGGACCAGGTGCTACTCCAGGACAGACCCCGGACACGGCTGTTGACCCACACAGGGGAATACAGGAACAGGCTGGTAGGCTGGCACACAGACTGGAGGGTATAGGCAGGCACGACTGGTATGCAGGCAGGCGGGTAAGCAGGCAGGGGGGGTACAGGCAAGCACAGCTAGAGTGCAGACAGGGAGGCACTAGCAGGTAGGAACACAGGCGGGATAGGGTCCAGTACACACTGGGACTCAGGAACATTACAGGCAGAGGGGTACAGGCAGGGCAGGACAGGACTGCCGGAGCAGCAGGCAGAAGCAGGGCAGGACAGGACTGCCGGAGCAGCGGGCAGAAGCAGGGCAGGACAGGACTGAGTTCAGACTGGAACTGAGTGTACGGAGGAGACCGACACTGCAGAGGGATACAGGAGCGGGTCTGGGAATACGGCCCCCAGAGAGGCGGAACGAACAGGCAAGGAGCGTGTTCAGACAGGACAGACCAGAAACAGGAGCGGGTCTAGGAAATCGGCCACTAGAAGGCGGAACAAACAGGCAAGGAGTGTGTTCAGACAGGACAGACAAGAGAACACAGAAAGGACTCAGTTCAGACACGGGAACTAATACCGCAAAGCAGGAGACATACAGGACTTAGTTCAGACACGGGAACTAATACCGCAAAGCAGGAGACATACAGGACACAGTTCAGACACGGGAGCTGATACCGCAAAGCAGGAGACATACAGGACTCAGTTCAGACACGGGAACTGATACAAAAAGCAGGAGACATACAGGACTTAGTTCAGACACGGGAACTAATACCGCAAAGCAGGAGAAATACAGGACTCAGTTCAGACACGGAAACTGATACAAAAAGCAGGAGACATACAGGACTTAGTTCAGACACGGGAACTAATACCGCAAAGCAGGAGACATACAGGACTAAGTTCAGACAGGCCTGGAAATACAGCCTCCAGGAAAGGCAGACAAGGAAACAAAGACGGGACCTGGCACCTTCAGAGTGCAAGCACACACTGAAGGAAAACACTTATGCTCAGGCAGGGAAAGAAGGGAGCTGCTGAGCTATATACCAAGTGACAGACAGCAATAGGCTGAGGACGCACAAGGGGTGTGACCCACAGCAGGTACAAAAGACAGGAAGTGATCGGGCGCCGCCCTTAAGCAGCAGAGACAGACACAAACAGACAGCATGGAGGGAAGCCAGAGAGACATTCTGGACAGGAGATCAAGTGCGCGCTCTTGCACAGTGGGAGATGGACCACTTTGCAAGGACGCCGCCAGGTATGTTACACATTTGATGCTGATTCCCTCACTGAGCTTTATAAAAGGGTTGTCATTGGTGAGTAGAATAATCCGATCATTGCGTTGATTGGTTACATTTGTTTAGTTATTTCCTTTGCTTTATGTTACAGTCCAGTAAAGAGGTTTTATTTTCTGTAATTTTCTATGTAACAGGAGAACTAATTTGGAATTGTGATCGCGCTCCACCCCTGGATGCTCAGAATCTCATCACTGAGCTGCTCAGAAGAAATCCTGTGCGTAGACTTGGGACAGGTAACAGATATACTAGTATTAATATTCCCTTATTAGACCAAGGACATATCGCTCATGTCCATGAAGATCAGCATTTCTCTATCAGCTCATCTACTGTATTTCTAGTTCTCCACACTAAGACTTTCAGTTTATTTCCTTCATGTCGGCTCAGTTTTGTCATTAGTTCAGATTACGATAAACTGTTCAGATATGGAGCCATCCCTGACTATGTCCGCATCACTTTTGTTTTTCTTTTTCTAGGAGGAGCATTTGAGATCAAGGTTCATCCATTCCTGAGTGACTTGGACTTTGACAACATTCTGAGCCAGGAGCTGGAGTATGTTCCTCAGCTTGTTTCAGACGCAGACACCAGCTTATTTATCAGTAAGTAGAAGGAGACGTCATCTAGACTAAGCGACTGTTTGTCTCATCTTCCCTAATATGTGATCATCTGTTCCCATTAATATTAGTGATAAATAGTGACTGTGTTATACTGACAACCTCTAATAATACTTCATTACCTATTTCTTGTAGATCATTCTGATATAAACAAACATCTGGTCTCAAAGGATGAGGAAGGCACAAGTGAGAACAATGAGAGCCTTGACTTCCAAAATTTTACGTCATCTTCTGAAAAGCTTTGTAAAGTAAGTATGTGATTAATAAATCCAAAACATGTAAAAAAAATGTAAAACAACTCTAAAAGTACATAAAAAAAATATTTTATATCTTATTTTTATCCGTATTTAGCTCTGTATCATCGCTACCAGGATGGTGAACAATGAGGATCCCAATGCCCCTCCAGAGTATACACCAGAAACCAACACAAACATCTCAGAAATGTGAGTAGATTATAAAGGGTCATTACTTCATTACTGGGAGTTCCAGGCTGATCTATGTACACAACACCAAATATAGGACATAAATATCAGAATATCAAATGCAGCATTCACCGCTTCATGGTTAACGGTCATTGTACTTTTGGCTTCAGAAAATGCAGAAGATAACAGCCCATAATTGTGGCAGGTCATGCATTTTTAGCATTGCCTACTCTGTAGGAGAGCTGTAGTATTACTTGCCAGCCATTCTTGGTAGTTGTGTTCTGATCCATGGAAGGTAGTTTTGAGCAGAAAACCTTCCCCACTATGACAGTCATATGTCCTATTAGGCCTTATAGTCAGTGTTCTTATAGTGAGACAACCCATTTTATACTGTGTTTACTTACGATTTACATGTTTTTCTTCTTCAAACAGGCAGAAAGAATCTGTTCCTGTATGTAATACAGACGATGCTGTTACCATCTTGCCACCCTCGTCCCCATTGCCAGGTATGTACATGTCTACAGCACCAACAATGTGAATGTTGACTTCAAGGCTCAAATATTTCCACATGGTTTTTCTGGTCTACTATGTTATCCATGTTTCATGGATCTCAGCTATGTTGACCATGGGTTCGTACTGTATCCCTATTTCCCTAATTTTGTACAGGAGTTTTTTTTCATGTATTCTGTATATTACGTTGCATCATCTATTAACCTAGTGAGATATAGCGACTGTGTTATACTGACACCCTCTAACAATCCTTCATTACCTATGTCTTGTAGATCACTCTGATGAAAACAACCATCTGATCTCAGAGGATAAGGAGGGCACAAGTGAGGACGATGAGAACTTTATCTTCCGAATATTTGCATCATCATCTTCTGAGAGGCTTTCTAAAGTAAGTATGTGATCGATAAATCCAAAATATGTACAAAAAAAGGATCTATAAAATTAAAAAGTATGTATATTTAATAACTTATTGTTATCCACATTTAGCACTCTACCACCACTAACGGGATGGTGAACAACGAGGATCCCAAGGCCCCTCCAGAGTGTACACCAGAATCGAACACAAACATCTCAGAAATGTGAGTAGATTATGGGGTCATTACTGGGAGCTCCAGGCTGATATATGTGCACAACATCAAATATAGGACATAAATACCATAATATCAAATGCAGCATCCACCGCCCCATGGTTATGGGTCATTGTGCTTTCAGCTTTCGGAATTGTTGGAGATAACAGCCCATAATTGTGGCCGGTCATGCACTTTTAGTGCTGCCCTCACTGTAGGAGAGATGTAGTATGAAATGCCGGCCATTCTTGGTAGTTGTTTTCCTCTCAGCTCTCTATAAAAGGTAGTCTTGAGCAGAAGACCTTCCCCACTATGACAGTCATATGTCCTACTAGGCCTTATAGTCGGTGTTCTTCTAGTGAGACAACCCCTTTTATACGGAGTTTACTTGAGATTTACATGTTTTTCTTCTTCAAACAGGCAGAAAGTATCTGTTCCTGTATGTAATACAGACTATGCTGTTACCATCTTGCCACCCTCGTCCCCATTGCCAGGTATGTACATGTCTACAGCACCAGCAATGTGAATGTTGACTTCAAGGCTCAAATATTCCCACATGGTTTTATACAATACTATAGGTCTCTTATGTTATCCATATTATGACAAAGCAGATCCTATAAGAATATATTGTTACTGATTTTTTTTTTAATTTTTCATCAGAATTTCCATCTCATGAAGAAAGAAAATCGGCAATAAATCTGAGTATGGAGCAACAAAACTCAGAAAATGGAAAAAATGGGAAAAAGAGACGAGGTAAGTGTGAGAATCAACTCCATGTTGTGTGATGTCAGTGAGAATAATTCATGTGGAGTAGATGTCATCTGTCAGTGATGGGATTGTCACATGTATGATTGCTGACAATGACCCCTGACCTCTGTATGATAATATTCCTCTGCCGTCCGGCCACAGTGACTGCACAGCATTATCATGTAATATGGAGTCCCATCACTTACATTATATTTATTTCTCTTCTCATAGGTTCCATCTTCCGCCGGATCTTATCATCCTGCCGGCGTGGATTATCCAGGGCTGCTCGCGCATTTGCATGCTGTCACTGTTGCCCTAAAACCATCTAAAAGACGGGACACCTAAGCATCCAGCGCCCTGAAGTCCAGCAGATCCATCATCACTGCTGGAGCTGTATAGAAGGACCTTCACCATCTACCTGTGGCCTTCTGACTGGTCAACCTGGACAAGTTTCAGTAACGCCTCTGTCATCGGGCTCCGCGGTATTCATACTGCTCGTCTGACGTGTCATTTACTGATCACCTGGTATCTGACCTCGGCTATCTTCCTGACTTTGATTTATTCTATTGACAATGTTCACGATTTTATTCATCCCATTATTAATTAAAAAAAAGTAAAATCTGTTACTGTTGCTCTGATTCCTTTTTGTCTTGAATTCACAAATACTTGTAACTCACTAATTGCTCTTCTTCTCACTAAATGTATTTCTCATTATCCTTAATGCAGCAGTCAGTCTCATATTTCTGTCCAGCAATTACACTGGTGCATCCACCCTGTACCAGTCATTACACTCATCCACAAACCTCTCCACACTGCTGCACAGTCCTGCATCTCTACCATATCTACACTCCAATGAGCTAAGATTAACATCCTCCATAATCAGGACCTCCCACTCTCATGTCCAAGACATTTTCTCTGCTGCACCAGCTCTCAGGAGTGCACTACTGCAGGCAATCAGGTTCATTCCCACTATCAGAGATTTTAAGTGTGCAGTAGAAACAGATTATTTGTGGCAGGACTGTCAAATCACCTCACTATTCTAAGTTTTTCCTACAGCACTCAGTAGCACTTAATATTTGTACATATACAGATAATGGTTGGTGACTGGTTCATGCAGCCTTAATTCCACAAAGATAGAAATAAAAGGTCAACATGTTTCATACATCCAAACCATCCTTAATCATGGCAGAAAAACATAATTTTAAGTTCCCACTATGAATATTTGGTGAGATATCACAGCTGTGTATTTTCACAGCACAAAGAACGCATCTTACAGATCAGCAAATCACAGTGTGCTGACGCTTAGTGTTGTAGTTTTGAACAACACCATTCATTTTATCATATAATGTGTTGAAAAATGAGAAAAAATGCCAGGTTTGGGTTCCTTCATTTTACAGTGTGTATTGTGTTGTAAAAACAAACTGACAAAATGATTCAGAGTCAGTAGTACGATTACTGTGATACCAAACTTATAAGGTTATATATATATATATATATATATATATATATATATATATATATATATATATATATATATATATATATATACAGTACAGACCAAAAGTTTGGACACACCTTCTAATTTAAAGATTTTTCTGTATTTTCATGACTATGAAAATTGTACATTCACACTGAAGGCATCAAAACTATGAATTAACACATGTGGAATTATATACTTAACAAAAAAGTGTGAAACAACTGAAAATATGTCTTATATTCTAGGTTCTTCAAAGTAGCCACCTTTTGCTTTGATGACTGCTTTGCACACTCTTGACATTCTCTTGATGAGCTTCAAGAGGTAGTCACCGGAAATGGTCTTCCAACAGTCTTGAAGGAGTTCCCAGAGATGCTTAGCACTTGTTGGCCCTTTTGCCTTCACTCTGTGGTCCAGCTCACCCCAAACCATCTCGATTGGGTTCAGGTCTGGTGACTGTGGAGGCCAGGTCATCCGGCGTAGCACCCCATCACTCTCCTCCTTGGTCAAATAGCCCTTACACAGCCTGGAGGTGTGTTTGGGGTCATTGTCCTGTTGAAAAACAAATGATGGTCCAACTAAACGCAAACCGGATGAAATAGCATGCCGCTGCAAGATGCTGTGGTAGCCATGCTGGTTCAGTATGCCTTCAATTTTGAATAAATCCCCAACAGTGTCTCCAGCAAAGCACCCCCACACCATCACACCTCCTCCTCCATGCTTCATGGTGGGAACCAGGCATGTAGAGCTATCCGTTCACCTTTTCTGCATCGCACAAAGTCACGGTGGTTGAAACCAAAGATCTCAAATTTGAACTCATCAGACCAAAGCACAGATTTCCACTGGTCTAATGTCCATTCCTTGTGTTCTTTAACCCAAACAAGTGTCTTCTGCTTGTTGCCTGTCCTTAGCAGTGGTTTCCTAGCAGCTATTTTACCATGAAGGCCTGCTGCACAAAGTCTCCTCTTAACAGTTGTTGAAGAGATGTGTCTGCTGCTAGAACTCTGTGTGGCATTGACCCGGCCTCTAATCTGAGCTGCTGTTAACCTGCGATTTCTGAGGTTGGTGACTCGGATAAACTTATCCTCAGAAGCAGAGCTGACTCTTGGTCTTCCTTTCGTGGGGTGGTCCTCATGTGAGCCAGTTTCTTTGTAGCGATTGATGGTTTTTGCAACTGCACTTGGGGACACTTTCAAAGTTTTCCCAATTTTTCGCACTGACTGACCTTCATTCCTTAAAGTAATGATGGCCACTCGTTTTTCTTTACTTAGCTGCTTTTTGCTTGCAATAATACAAATTCTAACAGTCTATTCAGTAGGACTATCAGCAGAGTATTGACCAGACTTCTGCACAACACAACTGATGGTCCCAACACCATTTATAAGGCAAGAAATCCCACTTATTAAACCTGACAGGGCACACCTGTGAAGTGAAAACCTTTTTCGGTGACTACCTCTTGAAGCTCATCAAGAGAATGCCAAGAGTGTGCAAAGCAGTCATCAAAGCAAAAGGTGGCTACTTTGAAGAACCTAGAATATAAGACATATTTTCAGTTGTTTCATACTTTTTTGTTAAGTATATTATTCCACATGTGTTAATTCATAGTTTTGATGCCTTCAGTGTGAATGTACAATTTTCATAGTCTTGAAAATACAGAAAAATCTTTAACCGAGAAGGTGTGTCCAAACTTTTGGTCTGTACTGTATATATATATATATATATATATATATATATATATATATATACAGTGTTTAGCATAAATCAGTACACCCAAATAGATTTGTCAGCAAACCTGTAGTTTCCTTTCAGAATCATCATTTTATATGGGATACCATACTACAAAATACTCTCGCAAATTTGAGCCATTGAATGCAAACAAGATTTGGTATTTTGCAGACCCCAAAAAAGTAATTTTCTTAACAAACTCATTCAAGATCATGTTTCAAAAATGAGAACATCCCAGTAACAGTCTTAAGAGAAAAGCTAAGTTTAGACAACAAAATTCTAATTAACAAGAACTGAACCACAGGTAAGTGTAATTATTCATTAAACAGATGTCCAGCAGACAGGTGTCTGTAAAAGGAAGTTACTTAATAAAGAAAACTCCTTCCCATTTCATGCTATCAGCAATGGCACCACATAGAAGGGAAATGTCACAAAACCTGAGAAAGAAAATAATTTCTTTGCAATAAATGTAAAGTCTACAAGAAGATCAGCAAAACTTTACTTATCAGTCAGAATACTGTAGCAAAAGTGATGCAAAACTATAACAAAGATGGAACTGCAACCATCTTACAGAGACGTCCAGGCCGACTATGGAAGTTAACACCTAAACAAAAGCGTCCTCTGATGAGAAGGGTAAGTGGTACCACATAGAAGAGAAATGTCACAAGACATTTCTGAGAAAGAAAATAATTTCTTTACAAAAAATGTGAAGTCTACAAGAAGATCAGCAAAGCTTTTCTTATCAGTCAGATGGAAGTTAACATCTAAACAAAAGCATCTTCTGATGAGAAGAAAATCGACAGGCAAATTCATTGCTATTAGCTGAAGAAGTAGAAAGCCAAACTAGGGTGAGTGTTTTCCATGACACGACACGGTGTACACTGCAAATGAATGGCATTCATGAGTGTCCTCCACAAAGGAAGCCTCTCTCCCTTAAAGCCCATGAACAATAAAAGTCCGTCTACAATTTGCCAGGGTCCATGCTTAAAACTATGAGGACTACCGAGACTCTATACTGTGTATGTGCATCTTATGTGTATGTCCGTATTTTATGTTTGTGTGCACTATGTATATGTGACGCGCCCTGGGCCTATGTGACGTAGCGTTGCGCACGCAGGGACTACCCGGAGCCGGATCTGATAGGGGTAGTAGTCTCGTGGCGGTGACCCGGTCCGTGCCCAGGGAGTCAGACTAAGTGGCGGTATATTAGCAGTAGATGTAGGATGACTACGCCACCCGTTGAATGCAGCTATGGAGCTGCCGCTGCAGGGCAGACCGCTGAGGCCGGTGGAAGGATGGTGCAGCGTGGATGATATAACCCCCAACGGGAGGGGTATGGCCTCAGGGCAGCCGACGTGGAAGATGGGGGTAGCAGGAACCACTCAGAGACGATGCGGTGTAGTTCAGGGTCTTTACTGGTGACAAAGACAGACCCTCCCGGAGTACTTGCTAGCGATCGGGGCCTGGTCAGTCCTTGAGCAGATGGGATCTCCCCTGGCCAGGTGGAGTTGTAGGCCTTCCCAACTAACTGTACTCTTCTGGCTACCTTGCTAGAGGCGGGTAAAAGTAGCCCACGTCCCTGAGTGTACCGTGTGGTGATCACCCGTATGGCCGGTGACTCGGGGCCTTCTAGTGCCTTCCGCTCCACGACGGCGGTGCTGGTCCCACGCGTGTGACCGTGCCTTCGGGTTTCTGGGCCAGAGGACTTGAAATCCCCTGCCGGACGGTTTCTGCTGCTGGGTAAGGGTTAGTCCCCACAGCCTCGGACTCCGGGTCCGGTGATAACTTCTCAGTCAGGGCGAGCTCTGCAGCTGCCAGCCCCTGACTCCTTGTAGCACTGCTCCCACAGAGCTCCTGTTGTTTCTTCCTATGCTGCTTCTCTTCTCTGTCTCTACTTCTGGCATGGCCCGGGAGCTGGGCCCAGCCGGAGCCACAGCTCCCTGTCCGCCCTCCTGGCTCAACTCTCCCTTTGAACTCTCTAACCCTGCCTCAGCCCCAGGTTTATATAGGGGAAGTCCTTCCCCTCCCAGGACTGGGCAGGAGGTGTGGCATGCATAGGATTCCTGACCAAGAGACCTCCCACCTGCTCTCAGACATAACATTGCTGTTACTGTGGAAACCAGACCCCTGGGGTGCCACATATGCATACGTTAAAATGTGTATAGAGTATTAGCATGTGCAAATTTTATATGTGTGCCTAATATAAATATACATGGAAATGTATATGTAGGTGGTGCCTGATGGAGGGTGGGGGGCCCAGATCAGAAGTCCTGATTAAGGGCCCTTCACTGTCATTGTCTGCCCCTTATATAAACAGTAAAATCCTCTTTAATAACTGGACTTCCATTGGGGTGGACTTCTCATAGATGGCCAGTATGCATACTATATTGTGAATCTGGGCATCTCTCACAGAAAATCTGATCTGGATATGAGGGTGGTCTTCTATAAGCGGTGATGTTTTGGAGAGATTTAGGGAAAAGTCCCAATTCTTATCCATCGATCTGGTAATTTGAGTAAAATATTTGTGTTGATAACTGATCACAAAGTCACAAAATATGTAAGATTTGGCATAACCTGGTTCATTTTTCAAAAAGTTATGCTCAATTTTTTTAGCACCAAGTTTTGTTGCTTTTTGGTAGACTTACACTAACTTAGTATATTGTGTGAGAATTAAATGAATTATGAATTAGTTGGCGCATTTTACCACACTCTGGGGGTCCCTGACAGTCCTTCTTTACCGGCCCTGTAGTGATGCCAATGTAAACTTCCAAGTGACCGCGCAGTCAATCACTGTCACGAATGCAGGACAACCTATGATTAGCTAATTTTTGGGAAATCCTTATAACAAAAGGGGATTGAAAATATTTACAATTATTTTAAAAGCATTAAAAAAAAAACAGACCCAATACTTATAATTAGTTTGTTGAAAGTAGTCTAATTAAAGGGAGCTGAAAGGATTAGAGATTATGAACCCGATTCACCAGTGTTTTTGCCAGAAAACTGGCATAAAGCTCTTGAAAAGTTGCAAAGTTTTGTGACTTTTCCCATTTTCACATAATTTTAACTTCTTTAAAGCCCAAGACGTACTGATACGTATCTGCGCCCTGGGACTTGAGAGCCTGATACGTATTAGTACATCTTTGCGATCGCGCCCGCACACAGGCTGTGTGGGCGTGATCGCCGCCGGGTGTCAACTGATTGTCACAGCTGACACCCGGTGCTATGTGCTGGGAGAGGTCCCGCACATTAACCCCCGCAATGCTGGGATCGAAGTCGTTCGCAGCATTGCGGGGGCAAGGGGAGGTGATCGGGATAGTCACCTCTCCTGCCGGCGTCCAGCAATGTGTGCCGCGGCTTCCCGGATGTTGCCATGATGACCCGATTCACTGAGGGGTGCAGTTTTAAGAATGGTGTCACTTTTGGGTATTTTCAGTCATAAAGACCCCTCAAAGTGACTTCAAATGTGATGCGGTCCCTAATAAAATGGTTTTGTAAATTTTGTTGGAAAAATGAGAAATCGCTGGTCAATTTTAACCCTTATAGCTCCCTAATAAAAATAAATTTGGGTTCCAAAATTGTGCTGATGTAAAGTAGACATATGGGAAATGTTATTTATTAACTTTTTTTGTGTGACATATCTCTCCGATTTAAGGGCATAAAAATTCAAATTTTGAAAATTGCAAAATTTTCTAAATTTTCGCCAAATATCTGTTTTTTTCACAAATAAACACAAGTGATATCGAAGAAATTTTACCACAATCATAAAGTACAATATGTCATGAAAAAATATTCTCAGAACCAGGGGGATCCGTTGAAGCGTTCCAGAGTAATTACCTCATAAAGTGACAGTGGTCAGAATTGTAAAAATTGGCCTTCTCATTAACGTGCAAACCACTTTGGGTTGTAAAGGGGTTAAGGACTCTACCTGCATATACAGTCATGGCGGAAAGTGCTGGCACCCTTGAAATTGTTTCAGAAAATTACACATGTTTTATTACACGCATGTTTATTTCCTTTGTGTTTATTGGAACAACACAAAAAAACTGAGAAAAAAAAGGCAAATTGGACATAATTTCACACAAAACTCCAAAAATGGGCCGGAATACATATATATATTTTTGATGGGACAACACTGAAGATGCGACACTTTGATACAATGTACAGTAGTCAGTGTACAGCTTGTTTAACTGTAAATTTGGTGTGCCTGCAAAATAACTCAACACACAGCCATTAATGTCTAAACAGCTGGCAACAAAAGTGAGTACACCCCTAAGTGTGTTCTCAGCTGATGTTATTTGTTGGTTTTTCTTTGCATCCCGAACAATTTTCTTGGCAGTTGTGGCTGAAATTTTTGTTGGTCTACCTGACTGTGGTTTGGTTTTTACAGAGCATCTGATTTTCCATTTGTTAATCACAGTTTGAACACTGCAGACTGGCATTATCAATTCCTGGGATATCTTTTTGTATCCCTTTCCTGTGTTATACTCTTTTTGCCTCCCTTTCCTGTGTTATACAGTTCAACTACCTTTTCCCGTAGATCCGTTGATAATTCTTTTGCTTTCCCCATCTCAAAATCCAGAAACGTCAGTGGCTGGATCCCAGAAACTCACTCAGCTTTATGCACACACACTGATTACAAGCAAACAGGTCATACGTGAGGATGTTACCTTTAGTAGCCATTCAAACCCATTTGTGTCAAATTCTGTGCATGTTATCAGGCCAAAATCACCAGGGTATGTAAACTTTTTGATCAGGATTATTTGGATGTTTTTGGTTGTCATTAGTGATGAGCGAGCACTAAAATGCTCGAGTACTCGTTGCTCGGGTCGAGCAAATTGAAATACTCGGGTGCTCAACCCGAGCAATGAGCCCAATATAAGTCTAGGGGAAACTTGAGCATTTTTCAGGTGGCTCCCCACGGCGGTCTGCAGAGGGCCTAAAAATTGCCCAAATCGATGGGAACTGTGCTCAAATGACATGTGAACAGCATGGGGAAGACCCCTGGAAGCATCTCTGACTCCCAGATCACTGCTGTCAACAACGTCGTCAGAGTATTACGCCACTTTTACGGCGTAAGGAACATCCTTTCCAGGGTGATGACTTGTATATAAGGCAAAATAAATAAACAAAAACACAAATACTCCTACACACCTTGGGCTATGTTCACACGTAGCATTTTTGACACGTTTTTGCACTTTTGCATTGCTTTCAACCAAGACAAATGCATTCACCAGGAAATGTCATTTTAACATTTTACAACCTTATCTGGCCATGTGGTGTGTGACACATCATCAGACACATGCATACAGTGCTGAAAAGACATGGGAACAGCAAGGGGAAGACCTCTGTAAACATCTCTGAATCCCAGGTCACTGCCTAAATGTGTGCCCATCATAAGTGATCCTTGGCACATGCGAAGATGCCTCCCGCCATGCACCTGTCGTTGCAGACTTGCAACAATCACCGTCCACGTCCTTGTCCCACTGCAGTGTTCAGTTGTCCCTACCCCATTCCTTGGAATGCAAGCACAAGAATGCCGGCAGCCACCCACCCACAGGCTGCAATACTATACTGCCAAATTTTTGACAGCTGCTTGCACTTGAAATGTGGCCTTTTAGGCTCGTGGAGGCGGAAGCTTTTCATAACCTCATGCCGGCGGCGGCCGGGTGTCCATACTCGGTCCCCAGTCGCCACTATATTTCCCGGTATCGCCTCCGCCTTCCACAACCACGGGTCCAATAACATTACCCGTGCCCTCCCCAGTGCACTTACTGGGAAGGACCGCCTAACCACAAACACGTGGACAGGTGAATGTGGCCAGGGACGGTACGGAGCCAGTCCACAACTTTTTTTGCTAAGAGTTGTATTTAGCTCGGTGAAAGGACTGGCATAGAGGGAAACCGTATCTACCCTGCGCGTCATTTCTCCCAGAAAATCCTGTAATTGAGCTTGTTGCAGAAGCAATGGCAGCCCATCCAACATCAACTCGCACTTGTCAATGGTGCTTTGACACACACACATCTTTCTTTGCGCATTTAATTTCTTGAATACAGAGTTGGAAAATGGCCTGATCCGTAATGCGTTTTGAGAAATAACATGCATAAGCATGGCTGATCCGCATTAAAAAAGCAGCCATAGAGTGTCCAGGAACCTTCCCCCACACTTTTCTTAGCCAGGGCTGCTTTTCGGCAGGGTTGCACGGGCCCACCAGAGAACCAGAGACTCCTCCGGCGGGCCCTGGCTTCTCCTTCAGGAGAGTTCATAGTGCCGAGGTGAGGCCATGATGATGATAGAGGCCATCATCTGCTTAGTTTTCTGTTACTTGGAATGCAATTGCAAGTGACGCGCCCCCTGGGACATATTCCTTTCTTTCAGGGGAATACCCGGAGCCGGATCAGATGGGGGTTGTAGTCTCCGAGTGGCTGTGACCCGGTCCGTGCCCAGGGTGTCAAACTCAGTTGTATGTGGCAGACCTACAGATGTTATTAAGTTCTTTATTGTCGACTACGCCACCCGTTGTGTTGCGGTCACTGTGGCCGCCGCTGCAGCAGGGTCCGCTGAGGCTGATGGTGTTGGTGTAGCTTGATAGGATAACCCCCAACGGGAGGGGTATAGCCTCAGGGGGATCAGGTGCAGAGGATGGGGGTTGTGGTGGTGCAGTGTAGACGGCAATCAGAGACAGAGTCAGGTTATGCAGTTTAGGGTATTTACTCACTGCTGATGTTCCGGTCACTCCAGCTTCTAGTGACCACCCGAGCCGTGCTGCGTCCACCAGGTCCTGGACTCGGCCAACCCCCAAGTAAGTCCGGAGCGTGACCCTGAGCTCTCCTTCTGTCCTTTCCTCTGGCCGTCCCCACCAGTGATCCACCTAGGTCCAGCTCCCTCGGGCCTTCTGTTGGGAGGCCCTTGGCCTTGGGTTCCCTGACCCTCCACGTGGTATGCCTTCGGGGTGGATGTGGTGGGTGGCCGTGGCAGATGCTGCCCACGGCCTCCGGTCTCTGGCTAGGGTGTGCTTCTGCCCCCACCAGTTTGGGATCCGGTACCCTGTGCCGACTCTTCACCCGGGGATTTAATTTGGGTTCTTGGAGTCCTCTTTTCTGTTTCCCCCTCTGGGTCTTTCCTTCTCTTTCTCCTCTCTCACTCTGGGTCTCTCTTCTCCTCTGCTCGCTGACTTGTTCTCTGCAACTGACCCTGTTCTTAGTTGGTGCCCACCTTATATATCCCTCTATGTGTGAGCTCAGGTGACCAGCACCCAATGAGCTCCTAACTTTACCCAGGCTGCTCCCCCTATCTGCCCCTACACTACTTGGGATATTCCACCCCCCTCCCACTCCAGCCAAGGACAGACTCGGTCGTACCTGCACATTTCTAAGTGGGAGTACCGTTGGTCTGCCCTCCGGAAATGGGATGTGTGTAGTGCATGCAGCCTACCGAGCTCAGTTCCACACTCCTTCCTTACCCGGGAGTGGAATATCACACCTCTGGCTGAGGTGCAATACCCCTGTAGCAGCCGAATCCTCAGGGTGCTACATTCCCCCCTGGTAAATCACAGCACGTCCTCGGGCTGCAAAAGATAAAACCACAAAAACATACAATTTTTTTTTTCATAAACATCAACATATAAAACATATAAAACATCATATAAATTAGCAGCATCAATAGAACTTTTTATATAAAACATTCTCGTCGTCTCTCCTCCTCCTCCGGTCACTGGGCAACTGTTGACCGGGCAAAGTGCGACAGTTCCTTTTCTTAAGGTGGTTTGACAGTAAAACCAGTAGGGGGCGCTTTAGGAAGCGCAACTATGTACAAGGGTAGTTGGCCGCTCTCAGTCCTCGGCCAGGTAAAGGGAAGGGAAAGGAATGGCTGCTCACAGTCCTCAGCCTGTGGGATTAAAGGTAAAACGGGTGAACAGTTCACATCAGCTGGTCCCAACGGGGACTATATTTGCAGTAACAGTTTCTTTGTACCCCTACGGGTAACTATATACAGTCTCCTTCACTACCGTCCTCAACGACGGCGTCCTCCTGCTCTTTTCTTGTAGTCAGCTGTTGCTTTAGACCCGTCCGGGTCTTCTTGCTCCTCCTCCTCACACCGCAACTCCTCCTCCGTCAGGCGATGCACGTGGAGGGCGTAGGGTCCTTTGGCACACTTGTGCCGGGTAAAGGTGACCTCGTCCCCGATATAAAGGTCACGACCTCTGTGCCCCTCCGGCAGATGGGACTCCACGTCTCTGCGCGTGACAAAGACGTCGCCGGGGGTGTTGTGGTCTCGGATGAAGCCCCACCCGTGCTGCATGTTGAACTTGATTACAGTCCCGGTGGTGCGGGGACTGTGCGCTGCACGGGGGTCCCTCCTGGTCCGGCTCTTCTGCTCGGCGCTCCTTATTTGGGCCTGTTGTTCCCGGACCCGCCTCTCTCTCCGCTCCCTCGCAAACTCCTCGAGCTGCTGCCGGCAGCACTCAGCACGCTTCGCTGCAGCTGCCCGGGTTTCTTGAGTGAACCCCATTAGATCTTCTCCGGTGGGGTCCCACTCAAATTGGGTCTCTTCAAGCGGGGGCGAGATCCTTATCACGGGCTTCGGAGCCGGAATCAGGGGTGCACACATGGCCCCAACCCTCCTCTGGTGCTCCAGTTCATAATATTCCTGGGGCCAGATGAAAGGCTGCCCGTCCGGCCACGTGTGCTGGGCAAACAAGTCCTCTCCCAGACGCGGCACCCTTGGTTTTACGGGCGCGGGCGCGGTGATGGTGGCGCCCGGGTTGCCCAGGCCTTGCGGCCAGGCCTGGGGCACCTGGAAGGTGAAGGGCACCGTTAGGACGGCGGCGCCCTGGGCTACCTGGCCTTGCGGCCAGGCCGGAGGCTCCGCGGAGGTAGGGGGCGCTGTTGGTGATGCGACGCCCGGGAATTCTAGGCCCTGCGACCAGGCTGGTGTTGCTTCCTGTTTTGCCACGCTCGGGGTCGTTGCGCATGGCGTCACAGGGGTCGCGGCGGCGGCTTCCGGTTGGGGCCTAGTCTGCGTCGGTGACATGGCGTTTTCGGGCACAGCAGGGGGACTTTCGGGCTCTGCGACGGGGAGCTGGGGCAGGTAAGCGGTTTCCCGGTTTGGGGTATAGACGTCCCCTTTACCTGCCTCCATGCGTTCGGCTCCCTTCTCGACGCCGTCTCCGGCCTTGGGTCCTCCCGCGCCATCCTCAGAGGCGGTCTGTCTCCTCATCTTGGCTGGCGTGCTCCGGGTCTTGGTTTGCTGGGCCATCTCTCGGCTCCACTCCGCCAATGTCTCTCGCTGTACCCGGGCCATCCTCCGTGCGAGGCCCTCCAGGGCAGTCTGTGCACACTCCCGGTCTCGGGGGAGCTGTGCGAGGACCTCCACTAGGCCTAGTGGGGTCGTAGTTTCCAGCAGGCTCCTGACCAACGGGTCGGTGCTGCTCTGCTCTTCTTCCAGCAGGCTCCTGGCCAGCGGGCCGGTGCTGCTCTGCTCTCCTTCCTCAGTCTCTAGCAGGCTCCTGGCCAGTGGGCCGGTGCTGCTCTGCTTTCTCGCCATCTCCGGGTAAGCTCCTCCGCTACTCTTCTCCAGGCTTCTTGCCTCCGGGTGCGCTCGCTCCAGACTGCTCCAGGCGGCACCCATCTTCGTTCTTTTCTTTCGTCTCCTCCCACTTCGAGGGCGGTCCCGGGGCAACTCGGTGACCATCAGCTCCAGGGGCAGTTCTTTCACGCTGACAGACACCTCTAGCATCACAGTCTCTGTTGGTGGGGGCGGTTTCCACTTTTGGCGCCATTTTCGGTCCCGGCCCACGATGGGAGGTGGCCTCTTACCATCTTCTGGCACGCCCATAATGGCGTCCGCTCTTCCAAGGCGGGAAATTTTCGGAAATGGCGGGAATCGCTTCCCAGTGGCGGGAAACTCTGCAGATGGCGGGAAAAAGCTGGAAATGGCGGACAACCGGCGGGAATCGACTGGTGATGGGGTCCGATGGCGGGGACCCTCCGGAACCGGCAGGAGACTTCTTTCTGAGGTAAACTTGTACTTTTCTTCAGGCACGCAGTACCCGGTTGTTGCGGGCACGTAATCCTGCCGACTACGCCAAAGTTGACGCGCCCCCTGGGACATATTCCTTTCTTTCAGGGGAATACCCGGAGCCGGATCAGATGGGGGTTGTAGTCTCCGAGTGGCTGTGACCCGGTCCGTGCCCAGGGTGTCAAACTCAGTTGTATGTGGCAGTCCTACAGATGTTATTAAGTTCTTTATTGTCGACTACGCCACCCGTTGTGTTGCGGTCACTGTGGCCGCCGCTGCAGCAGGGTCCGCTGAGGCTGATGGTGTTGGTGCAGCTTGATAGGATAACCCCCAACGGGAGGGGTATAGCCTCAGGGGGATCAGGTGCAGAGGATGGGGGTTGTGGTGGTGCAGTGTAGACGGCAATCAGAGACAGAGTCGGGTTATGCAGTTTAGGGTATTTACTCACTGCTGATGTTCCGGTCACTCCAGCTTCTAGTGACCACCCGAGCCGTGCTGCGTCCACCAGGTCCTGGACTCGGCCAACCCCCAAGTAAGTCCGGAGCGTGACCCTGAGCTCTCCTTCTGTCCTTTCCTCTGGCCATCCCCACCAGTGATCCACCTAGGTCCAGCTCCCTCGGGCCTTCTGTTGGGAGGCCCTTGGCCTTGGGTTCCCTGACCCTCCACGTGGTATGCCTTCGGGGTGGATGTGGTGGGTGGCCGTGGCAGATGCTGCCCACGGCCTCCGGTCTCTGGCTAGGGTGTGCTTCTGCCCCCACCAGTTTGGGATCCGGTACCCTGTGCCGACTCTTCACCCGGGGATTTAATTTGGGTTCTTGGAGTCCTCTTTTCTGTTTCCCCCTCTGGGTCTTTCCTTCTCTTTCTCCTCTCTCACTCTGGGTCTCTCTTCTCCTCTGCTCGCTGACTTGTTCTCTGCAACTGACCCTGTTCTTAGTTGGTGCCCACCTTATATATCCCTCTATGTGTGAGCTCAGGTGACCAGCACCCAATGAGCTCCTAACTTTACCCAGGCTGCTCCCCCTATCTGCCCCTACACTACTTGGGATATTCCACCCCCCTCCCACTCCAGCCAAGGACAGACTCGGTCGTACCTGCACATTTCTAAGTGGGAGTACCGTTGGTCTGCCCTCCGGAAATGGGATGTGTGTAGTGCATGCAGCCTACCGAGCTCAGTTCCACACTCCTTCCTTACCCGGGAGTGGAATATCACACCTCTGGCTGAGGTGCAATACCCCTGTAGCAGCCGAATCCTCAGGGTGCTACACAAGTATGCAGCCAGCCACCCACCCACCCACAGGCCGCAACACTAAACTGACAGATTTCTGGGCAGCTCTTTGCACTTGAAATATGGCCTTTTAAGCTTGTGGAGGTGGAAGCTTTTCACAACCTCATGCAGGCGGCGGCCGGGTGTCCATACTCGGTCCCCAGCCGCCAGTATTTTTCCCGGTATCGCCTTCGCCTTCCACAAGCACGGGTCCCACAACATTACCCATGCCCTACCCAGTGCACTTACTAAGAAGGACTGCCTAACCACAAACACGTGGACAGGTGAATGTGGCCAGGGACGGTACGGAGCCAGTCCACAACTTTTTTTGATAAGAGTTGTATTTAGCTCAGTGAAAGGACTGGCATAGAGGGAAACCGTATCTACCCTGAGTGTCATTTCTCCCAGGAAGCCCTCTAAAGCTGCTTGCACTTGAAATGTGGCCTGAACATTACTGCTGGTACTTTTCTGTGGCAATTTTCTTGCCTCCTACCAGCCTGGAATATTTCCAGCAAACTATGGTACAACACCATGGTATTAGCACTGCCCCCAGTACCAGTAGCGAAGCCATCCTCAATTTCCTTCTCTGGAATTTTATTTGGTAGACTGAGTGGCTGCCAAAATAAATTTTCTCACAAAGGAGCTGATGATAGAGTGGCAGTAGGTTCAAGTTTCTCCAGCCTGTTAGATATTAGAGGGTGAACGGCAGCACATTGGATCAGTGGTTAGCACTGAAGTCTTGCAGCACTGGGATCCTGGGTTCAAATCCCAGCAAGGACAACATCTGCAAGAAATTTGTATGTTCTCCCACAGGGTTGGACAGTCCCACCAGAGAATTCTCTGGTGTGCCTTGGCTTCTACCTCAGGAGAGTTCATGATAGCGCTAACTTTGCAGCTGCTATGGGGCTCTTGAGCGGGTGAGAAAGGTTAGCCCTCAGAAACAAATCCTCTGGTGGGCAGAATGTTTTTCAATCTGAAACAGCTTCTCAGTGGGAGTTGTATTTCACAGCATGCCATATTTTTTAGCTCTGTGAAAGGACTGGCATATAGGGAAACCTTATTTACCCCGGTTGTCATTTCTCCGTCACCAGGTTCCGCCCATTGTAACACACGACCATGCCTGGCTGTATGTTCAGCGGTGAGAGCCACAGATCAAGCTGCTGTGTTACAGCTTTCAACAACTATGCAGCGCTGGGCGGTTTGTTAATTAAGCATTAAGCATGTTATCTTCAGCACAGCCTGCTGCTGTTTGGCCAAGGCAGTGCAGCAGTGCTGTCAGCTTGTGACTGATGTGGTCATTTCGGAGATGGAGGAGGAGGTGCATGAGCTGAACAATGTGATTACATTGAGGTTAAATTGGTGATGCTATTTTTTATACTAAAGAAAGATCCTATTGTTATGTTTTTTTATGTTATTTTTTATGACAAATGCATTCACCGGGAAAAGTCATTTTAACATTTTACAACCTAATCTGGCAATGTGGTGTCATCAGACACATCCTGTTTTATTTATGATGGAGGGACTCTGAAAGTCATAAAGCCTATTTTTATAGGAACATCAGACGGCCCTTACTATTCTTAAAAGGCCAGCAGTCGGCCCTAGCTATTGTTAGAGAGCCATCAGAGGGCTATGCTTTGTTGTTCCCATTATTAACAAGTGGGTCTCCTATACTGTTATTGCGCATCCAGTGACTGCAAGGGTTGTCAAAAATTTGGACGCAACCTAATACCCCTTTGAAGAGACATAGAGGAGGGTCTCAGTAAAAAAAATGTTCCCATTATAAAGGAGCGGGTCTTCTATAGTGGTAATGCCCAGGCTGTGACTGCAAGGGTGGCCAAAATTTTTGAATAAAACACTAACAATTTAAAGACACAAAGAGCATGGCCACAGTAACAAGGTACGACATGTTCCCGTTAGAAAGGAGAGGGTCTGCTATACAGTTATAGGGTATGCAGTGAATCCAACGGCTGACAAATTTTAGGAAAAACCCCACTAAGAATTTAAGGACACACAGAGCAGGGCCACATTAACAAGGTACGACATGTTCCCATTAGAAAGGAGAGGGTCTGCTATACAGTTATAGGGTATGCAGTGAGTCCACCGGCTGACCAAGTTTAGGAAAAAACCCACTAAGAATTTAAAGACACATAGACCAGGCCACAGTAATGACAAATTCCCATTAGAAAGGAGAGAGTCTCCCATAGTGTTGGACTATGCAGTGACTGCAAGAGCTGCCAAAAATTTGGAGGCACTTCAATGGCCCTTGGAAGAGACGTGGAGGAGCGCATCATAAAAAATTGTTACCATTAGAAAGGAGCGGGCCTCCTATACTTGTAATGCCATGCACTAAGTGTATGGGCTGACAAACATTTACTCCTGGGGGGTATACATGAACATACTGTATAAAAAAATTTTTTTACGGGCATCATAAAAATGTAGCGCCCCGAGGGCTCGACCGCTACAGGGGTATTGCACCTCTGCCAGAGGTGTGATATTCCACTCCTGGGTAAGGATGGAGTATGGACCAGGGTTCAGTTAGCTGCATACAGCACACTCACCCCATTTCCGAGGGACAGCTCAACGGTGCTCCCATTAGACAGAAATGCAGGCACGACAGACCATGTCCCTGGCTGGAGTGGGGGGGGGGTAGGAATACCCAGTGATGTAGGAGCAGATAGGGGTTGGTTCCTGAGCGTAGATAGGAGCCCATTGTTTGCTGGTCACCTGGGCTCATGTTCTAGAGGGAGGTATAAAAGGTAGGCACCATCTTAGAACAGTGTTCAGTCAGAGAGAAGAAGTGACAGAGTGGGGGCCTCTGCAAGGGGCTCTTCTCCGTAGGCGGGCCTAGCCTCTGAGGCCCAGCCAGCACAGAGAGAAGAGAAGAAGAGAAGTTCAGTGAGTGGAGTAAGAGAAGGAGTTCAGCCAGAGAGGGCTGACAGGGAGCTGTGGCTCAGTCTGGGCCCAGCTCCACGAGGCAGGCCTAGGGTGAAGGCCAGGAACAGAAAGGAACAAGAACAGAAAGGAACAAGAACAGAAAGGAACAGAAGAGAAAGAGAAAGAGAGAAACAGAAGGGCTCAGGAACAAGACGGCAGAAGGGACCCTAAGAACCAACGAGAATACAGGGTGAAGGGTCAGGCAGATTAAGGGTACCGGATCCCAAGTTGGTGGAGGAGAAACAGCCCTCAGCCAAAGACCGGAGGTCGTGATCATTTATTGGTGCGACACCTCATCAAACCTGCTAGGAAGGCACCATATAGGACAGCGGGGAACGGGAACCACATTTACCCGCACAAGTCTGCGGCAGCTGGACAAAAGTGGGTCACTGGTGAGGCAGGCCAGAGAAAGGATTGAAGGGGTCCTGTGTCATGCTCCTGAACTGCCTGGGGTTGACCGAGCCCCTCACCTGGTGGACGCAGCACGGCTCGGGCGGTCATTGCTGACAGAAGTGACCCGGAGTACATGAACTGTGAGTAAAAGACATTGGACTGCAGTACGTTGTCTGTGTACTCTTTCGCTCCTCCAGCACTAACGGCACTGGGACTCTCTGCACCATCACCCCCACCATCCACTACACTGCCCTGGGGCTGCACTCTTCCCGTGGGGAGTCACACTACCTCAGCTGCATACATCATCAGCCCCAGCGATCTGCCTTGCAGCGGCGGTTCATAATAACCGCAATCCACGGGTGGCGCAGTCGGACATCACTTAGGACGGCTAAAGGACTACCACTGGTCTGACCACCCTGAGCCACGGAACCGGGTCGCCACTACTACCCCCACCGTCTCCCTATTGCCCGGCTCCGAGTGCCCCACGGCCCAGGGGCGAGTCAAACACCCTTAAAAAAAATTATGTGGGTGTTGCATCATGGACCACGGTCACCCTGGTGATATGGTGGTGGAGGATGAGGAGAAGGAGGAGGACAAGAGCAAATAGCCAAAATCAGGAAGCGTATACCCATGTGTGGGTGTGAAAAGGTGCATGGGAATACACCTCCCAAGAAAAGACACTGGATTTGAGTTTATGTTACGCTGCTATCATTCGGTGGTGTTGAGAAGTCTGGCCCAATCCAGCCCTTGTTCATTTTTATAAGAGTCAGCCTGTCAGCATTTTCAGTTGACAGGAGGATGCGCTTATCAGTTATAATTCCACCAGCGGCACTAAAAACCCGATCTGATAAAACGCTGGCGGCAGGGTAGGCCAGGACCTCCAAGGCATAGAGAGCCAGTTCATTCCACATATCTAGCTTGGATACCCAATATTTATAAGGCACAGAGGAATCACGGAGGACGTTGGTACGGTACGGCAAGGTACTCCCTCAGCATCTTCCCAAACTTTGCACTCCTTGTGAGAGTACCCTGCGCCTCAGGGCCTGTGCGATGGGAGGGTCTGAGAAAACTCTCCCAGAACTTTGACAGTGTTCCCCTGCCTCTGCTGGATTGAAGTTGTGTCTCTCTCGCCTGTACTCCTTGGTTGTCGAACGAAGTGTGCCCTCTGCCTCCAGCGTTTTCAGATGGGAATTTTTTTAATAGGTCCGCAACAAGGGCCTTCTGGTACTGCCTCATTTTTGTACACCTGTCCGCCTCAGGAATAAGAGATATAAAGTTCTCCTTGTAGAGTGGGTCTAGAAGTGTCACCAACCAGTAATGACCTAAAATTTTGAGAATGCGAGGGTCATGGGAAAGGCAGCATAACATAAACTCAGCCATGCGTGCCAGACTACTAACAGGCAAGACTTCCGTGTCCTCACCAAGAGGATGACTGACCATGCTCTCCTCCTCCTCCTCTCTGTCCTCTGGCCATCCACGCTGAACAGACGGTATGACAGCTGTGCAGATAGCACCGTCTATAGTGCATGAAACTAGTTCCTGTCCTTCCTCCTCCTCCTCTTCCTCATTGTCACCCAATCCACGTTGGGATGAGATGAGGCTTGGCTGTGTGTAATCACCCTGTATGGTTAATTGCTCCATCTTATCATGCTTCGCCTGCAATGCATCATCTTTGATTGTGAGCAGAGAGCGTTTCAGAAGACAGAGAAGCGGGATGGTGACGCTAATTATGGCGTCATCGCCGCTCACCATCTTGGTGGAGTCCTCAAAGTTTTGGAGGATGGTACATATGTCTGACATCCACGTCCACTACTGAGGTCTTATGTGTGGAGTCTGAACTGAATACCGATAGCCTTTTTGATGCTGGTACTCAACAACTGCCCTCTTCTGCTCACAAATCCTTCCCAACATCTGCAATGTAGAGTTCCAACGTGTGGGGACATCACACACCAGTCTGTGAGCCAGAAGCTGCAAATGCTGCTGAAACACTGCAAGGGCAGCGGAAGCTGTAGCTGACTTTCTAAAATGGGCACACAGGCGGCATACTTTAACAAGCAGATCCGGCAGCTCCGGGTAGGATTTGAGTAACCGCTGAACCACGAGGTTAAGCACATGGGCCAGGCATGGTACGTGTGTGAGCTCGCCTCGCCTCTGAGCCGCCACCAGGTTCCAGCCATTGTCACACGCGACCATGCCTGGCTGTAGGTTCAGCGGTTTGAGCCACAGATCTGCCTGCTCTTTCAGAGCTGTCCATAACTCTTCAGCATTGTGTGTTTTTTCACCTAAGCATATTAGCTTCAGCACAGCCTGTTGCCGCTTGGCCGAGGCAGTGCTGCAGTGCTTCCAGCTTGTGACTGATGTGGTCATTTCGGAGATGGAGGCTGAGGAGGAGGAGCAGGCTGAGGAGCATGAGGTTCAGGAGCTGTAGACCGTGGGGGCAACCCTGATTGACCTAGGGCCTGCAATCCTTGGCGTCGGGAGGACGTGTTCCGTCCCAAGGTCCGACTGGGTCCCGGCTTCCACTATGTTAACCCAGTGTGCCATCAGCGAGATGTACCGTCCCTGCCCACAAGCACTTGTCCACGTGTCCGTGTTTAGGTGGACTTTACCGGTAACTGCGTTGTTGAGGGCACGGCTAATGTTTTGGGACACTTGCTTGTGTAATGTGGGGACGGCACACTGGGAGAAATAGTGGCGGCTGGGGACAGAGTACCGAGGGACGGCCGCCGCCATCAGGTTGCGGAATGCTTCTGTTTCCACAAGCCTAAAAGGCAACATTTCGAGCCAAGCAGTCGTGAATTGTGAGAATTTAGTAGTGTGGCCTGTGGGACGTTGGCTGCATATTTGCGCTTGCATTCCAAGGACTGGAGTATGAACAACTGAACGCTGCGCTGGGACAAGGACATGGACGTGCTTCCTGATGCTGCTACTTGAGAGTGTGCAATGACAGGAGCAGGGCAGGAGGCATCTTTGTACTATGGACAGGGGATTGACTTGCATGCACAACAGCAGAAGAAGCAATGGTGCCACCTGTAGACACTGTTCCTGGACCCTGGTGTTCGGCCCACAAAGTCGAGTGCTTTGCTGCCATGTGCCTCATCATGCTGGTGGTGGTCAGGCTGGTCGTTTTGCCACCCCTGCTGATGCTGGTCTGGCTCGTGATGCAAATGGCCTTTTTGGAGTTATCGGCAGAGTCTTTAAAAAACAACCAGACTCGGGAAGACCTAACAGTTGTAGTGGCAACTTCCTTCATGTTGGTGTTACGGGAAATGGTAGCCTGCCTTCTGTCTGCGGCCACCACACTGCTTCTTCCTGCCTGTTGGGGTGCTCTGCCTCCCTCCCCCTGTGTGCTGCTGTCCTTGCTCTGCATGTCCTCCTGCCAGGTTGGGTCAGTTACTATATCATCCACCACCTCGTCTCCCACTTCTGCACCCTGGTACTATTCCTGACTTTCTGTCAATTGTGTCTCATCATCGTCCACCTCTTATGACAGTTTCCCACCGTCGCCTTCGTGTGACCGTGGCTGCTCAAATATTTGGGCATCGCTACACGTGATCTCCTCTTGCCCCGCTTCAAGTGGACCGGGCGAGAGGCCCGAATCTATAAATGGAAAAGTGAACAGCTCTTCAGATTGTCCAAGTGTGGGATCAATTGTCTCTGGGTACTCGGCATGGTGGGAGGAAGGAGGATCAGGGTGAGGAATATGAGGTCCAGACTCATGGCTACTGAGACTTGACCGTGTGGAAGACAGGGTGGTGGTGGTGGTGGTGGCTAAGTGACTGGAAGCATTATCCGCTATCCAACCAACAACCTTTTGACACTGATCTGGGTTCAATAGTGGTGTGCTGCGGTCCCCTAGAAATTGGGACAGGAAGGTCAGGCGAGAAGATGTGGGTGTTTGTTGTGGCACAATTTCGGCTTGCCCACGGCCTTGTACTCGGCCTCTGCATGCACCATTACCATCACGTCCAGTTCCCCGTCCCTTGCCACGTGCCTTGCCCATTTTAAATGGAGCATAGTATCTTCCACGCTCACTACAAATGATTGAGTTTGAAGCGAAGTTATATGTGATCGGTGTGATGGAGAAAACAGAGTTTTAAATACCTGGCCTGTAGGTAAGTAGTGTGAACAGCAAACTGCTGTGAATTGCTTCACTGACACACTGAAAAAATGGAGGCCAGAAATGGCAGTATTTTCTGACAACGTATATGTGATCTGTGTGACGGAGAAAACACAGTTTTAAATAGCTGGATTTCTAGCGCTCTAATATGGAAAGGACCTGGCTGTATTCTGCAGTGCCAACAAGCAAATGGTGCAGAAAAACGTTGTTCTCTGGATTGCTTTATAAGCAAATAATGAGGATTAAGATCCAAAGAAAAGTATTCCTCGCCCCTGAGACCTGGGCCTTTGTATAGAAATATCTAACAGCAGCAGAAGGCAGATTTGGAATGGAGCCTCTTGTGCTATATGCACTGCAGTCTGCTATATACACTGCCTGCCTGCCTATTTACACTGCCTGCCTGATATATCTGCAGATGGATTAGTCCTCAGAAGGACTGTTTGTTGAGATGTATATGTGTAATGTGCGGTTTTTCTCACTACACTACCTAATGCACGATCAAATCTCTCCCTAACGCAGCATCAGCTCTCCCTACACTGTCTGATCCAGAGTGACTGTGATGAGCATGGCGGTGCCAGGTCAGATATAGACCTGATGACGCTGTGCAGCCAGCCAATCACTGTAATGCCCACAACCAACATGGCTATGGCATTACAGTGCATGGCAGGCAATCCCTGCATGTTCATTGGCTCTGTAAAGAGCACCAAACATGCAGGGATGGGTCCCGACTTCCCACCCGACCAACCCGGAAATACTCGGTGAGCGCAGAGCATCTCGAGCAGTGAGATACTCGGGCGAGCACCGAGCAGTAGCGAGCATGCTCACTCATCACTAGTTGTCATTAAGATTTAAAAAGAGAAAACACAGAAATGTGACAGTAAATGGCTTCACCCAACCAATAACCATGAGTGGAGAAAAAGTGTTTTTGTTATCATTCATTTTTTCTGAAACAAGGCCAAGAAAGGAAAAATTCTGCCGGGGTATGTAAACTTTTGAGCAGAACTGTATATGCGCCAGCCCCAGTGTCTCCTATTCTATATACTCCAGCCCCAGTGTCTCCTATTCTATATACTCCAGCTTCTTCTGTGATGTATATGCTCTAGCCCCAATGTATCCTGTGATGAATATACGCCAGCCCCAGTGTCTCCTATTCTATATACTCCAGCCCCAGTGTCTCCTATTCTATATACTCCAGCTTCTTCTGTGATGTATATGCTCTAGCCCCAATGTATCCTGTGATGAATATACGCCAGCCCCAGTGTCTCCTATTCTATATACTCCAGCCCCAGTGTCTCCTATTCTATATACTCCAGCTTCTTCTGTGATGTATATGCTCTAGCCCCAATGTATCCTGTGATGAATATACGCCAGCCCCAGTGTCTCCTATTCTATATACTCCAGCCCCAGTGTCTCCTATTCTATATACTCCAGCTTCTTCTGTGATGTATATGCTCTAGCCCCAATGTATCCTGTGATGAATATACGCCAGCCCCAGTGTCTCCTATTCTATATACTCCAGCTCCAGTGTCTTCTGTGACGTAGCTAATGTAGCCCTAATATCTCTTATGCAGAGGCGTCGCATGATAAAGCAGTGGGACACAAGCTCCCTGCCCTATCACTATCTCTTTCATATGCCACAGATCGCCATAGGCCTGCGGTTAACGAGATGTCAGCATCCTCACGCAGGTGGCTCGGTGACATCATTGCATCGCTCTGCTCTGCTGTCCCGCCATGGAAGAGGAGACAGAGGCCGTGATGTAGGGAATCAGGATTAAGTGAGATATTTTTTTAAATGATCGGGCAGTGGAGCCATCCTACTATATATCTGGAGTAGTGGGTCCATCATACTACATATGGAGTAGTGGGGCCATTATACTATATGTATGTGGGGCAGTGGGACCATCATAGTATATACAGGCGCATCTCACTAAATTAGAATATCTTCAAAAAGTTAATTTATTCCATTTCTTCAATATTGTTTCAGTATGCTCCACAATCATGAGGAAGACTGCTGACTTGACAGATGTCCAGAAGGCAGTCATTGACACACTCCACAAGGTCCTAGAGTTCCAATTTTCATTTGGAAATCAAAGTCCCAGAGTCTGGAGGAAGAGTGGAGAGTCCACAATCCAAGCTGCTTGAGGTCTAGTGTGAAGGCTCCACAATCAGTGATGGTTTGGGAGGCCATGTCATCTGCTGGTGTAGGTCCACTGTGTTTTATCAAGACCAAAGTCAGCACAGCCGGCTACCAGGACATTTTACAGCACTTCATGCTTCCCTCTGCCGACAAGCTTTTTGGAGATAGAAATGTCATTCTCCAGCAGGACTTGGCCCCTGTCCACACGGCCAAAAGTACCAATACCTGGTTTACACACAACAGTATCACTGTGCTTGATTGGCAGCAAACTCACCTGACCTTAACCCCATAGAGAATCTATTATAGAGAATCTATGGGGTATTGTCAAGAGGAAGATGAGAGACACCAGACCCAACAATGCAGATGAGCTGAAAGACAGCTTTTTGTATTGAAGAACTGAAATAAATTAACTTTTTGATGATATTCTAATTTAGTGAGATGCACCTATATATGGAGCAGTGGGACTATCATGCTATATATATGGAGGAGTGGGGGCATCATACTAAATATAGAGCAGTGTGTGTGTGTCACCCCAGGCCTGGATGCCACAAACAATAATCTGTTTCTGAAAGCAGGAGGGAGGTCCCCTGGTTAGGGACAATTAGCATACAGCACCTCCTGTCCCAGGCCAGCAGGGGGAGCTGGCTGCCCCTATAAAAGCTGGAACTGGGGGCAGGGTTAGAGAGAACTGGAAGACCTAGCTCAGGAGTGAGACTAGTCCCAGAGAAGGAGGGACAGTTCAGCTGTAGCTGAGGAGTCCGTGAGGCAGAGGAGAAACTGCAAGCCAGGGACAGAGGCGACGAGAGCCGGTCCTGGCAGAGAACCAATCTACTGGACATTGGGGTCCGAGGCTGTCAGGGTTACAAGCCCAGCAGCAGAGAATCAAGCTGCGAGGGATTTCAGGTCCCTTGGCCTAAGAAGCCTGGAGGCTCCGCCACACAGAGGGACCAGTACATCGAGGAGCAAGCAACAGGTACTCAAGGCCTGAATCGCAAGCCATACAGGAGAGAAGTACACGGCCAGCTCAGGGACGTGGGCTATTACACCACGAAAAGGGGGATAGTCAGAAAGAGCATAGAGAGAACGGTAGGCCTACACACTCACCCTGACCAGTGGGGCTCGCCCGATTGCTCTCAGACACCCAGGCCCATTCCTTACCGGTACTGTTGGGCCATTAATAATATCTACAATAAAGACCCTGAACTGTTTGAAGCGGACTCTGAACTCTTACTATTGCGGCCTGCACTATCACCCCCAACATCCACCTACACTGCCCTGAGGCTACACTCTTCCCATGGGGAGTTATCCTACCCCTGTGCTGCACACCAACACCAGCCTCAGCGGTCTGCCTTGCAGCGGCGGTTATCTCCAACCGCAATCCACGGGTGGCGTAGTCGGACATTCAAAACACTGATAAATAGACTGCCACCATTTGGTCTGACCACCCTGAGCCACGGGATCGGGTTGCCACTACTACCCCCATCAGCACCGTACACTAGAAGGCCCGGTTCCGGGTACCCCACGGCCCAGGGGGGGAGTCAGCTTTGGCGTAGTCGGCAGAATTGTGACCAACCCGCCACAAACGGGTATTGCGTGCCTGGAAAAGACTCTATACATATCTGAGTGAAGTTTCCCGCCATTTGGGGCCATTTCCCGCCAATCGGAGCCGTTTCCCGCCATCGGGCGCCATCTTCGGGACGACGCGCGGGAAGAAGAGGGGCGTGGACGTCCAAAAACGCGTGAGACCTGAAGCCCCGCCCTACGCTGAGACGCTGCTCAAGGTCCTGGATGGAGATCCAGCGGATGCCGACGTCATCACCGAGCAACGCAAGGTCCTCTCCCAGAGCATCGCGAGGGAAGCCGCGGCCTACAGAAGAGGATCGCCAGAAGGTAGGCCACGGTTAATTAGGAGGGAGGAAGATGTCGGACGCGGAGGGACCCTCTACCACCAGCGTAGCCGCTGCAGCTGTGATGCCGTTTTCCATGCCCTATATCCATAGGCGGATTATAATGAGGGCAATCCGGGCGACCGCCCAGGGCCCCGAGCCTGCAGGGGGTCCGCGGCTCCAGGTGGGGTGTCTAATGCCGGATTGCCCTCATTATATGTGCGGGCCGCCGCGGCACATAGCGGTAGCAGTGGCGGGAGGGGGGGGCCTGGACTGCTCCCCCAGCAGCGGCCACCGCTACTTCTTCATCGGCCGGGCCAGCACTGCAGCAGTTAACTTCCCTGTGCTGGCCCGGCCGCGTCACTGCTAGGAGACATGGCCCTGTGCGCGGCTGTGTCTCCTAGCTGTGACGTCACACAGTGCGCCCCGGCCTGCAGTGCTGCACCGGAAAAGAGAGAGAGCAGGCAGGAGGAATTGAGCCGGGGGATGGTGAGTGTGTGTGTGTGTGAGCAGATGTGTGTGTGGGCAGGTGTGTGTGTGTTTGTGGGCAGGTGTCTGTGGGGGCAGGTGTCTGTGTGGGCAGGTGTGTGTGTGTGTGTATATGTGTGTGTGTGTATATGTGTGTGTGTCTGTGTGGGCAGGTGTGTGTGTGTGTATATGTGTGTGTGTGTGTGTGGGCAGGTGTCTGTGTGGGCAGGTGTGTGTGTGTGTGTGGGCAGGTGTGTGTGTGTGTGGGCAGGTGTGTGTGTGGGCAGGTGTGTGTATATAGGTGTGTGTGTGTGTGTTTGCGGGCAGGTGTCTGTGTGGGCAGATGTGTGTGTGGGCAGGTGTGTGTGTGTGTGTGGGCAGGTGTGTGTGTGTGTGGGCAGGTGTGTGTGTGTGGGCAGGTGTGTGTGTGTGTGGGCAGGTGTTGGTGTGTGTGTGTGTGGACAGGTGTGTATGTGTGGGCAGGTGTGTGTGTGGGGGCAGGTGTGTTTGTGTGTGGGCAGGTGTGTTTGTGTGTGGGCAGGTGTGTGTGTGTGTGGGCAGGTGTGTGTGTGTGTCTGTGTGGGCAGATGTGTGTGTGGGCAGGTGTGTGTGTGTGGGCAGGTGTGTGTGTGTCTGTGTGGGCAGGTGTGTGTGTGTGTCTGTGTGGGCAGGTGTGTGTGTGTATATGTGTGTGTGTGTGTGTGTCTGGGCAGGTTAGAAATTCTTGCCCTGTTGAACACTACACCTGACTTGAGCCCACCACCTCTTGGTTGTCCAATGTTCTTGCTTCTCTAGGGCTCTTCTCAGATATTCATTATACCAGCTCCCCAGAATACCAAAGTTAGGGTGGGTGACCGCGAGCCCTGGTGGTGGTCATAACTGCGGCCACCCAGGGGCAATACTCCATAACAACAATCCCCTGAGGTGGTGTAGGATGTAAGGACCTATTCACACTACATTCAGCGCTGCATTCAGGTCTTTACACAAGGCTTACAACTGAATCCCTGAAATTCAGGATTGTGCTGTCTGAAATGAGACATCTGAAAGCAGAGAAAATGGAGCCTAAAGATTCAGACTTTAGCCTCGGTTTGCCTTTGTTCAAATCAATGGCTATGTCAAGGCACATCTGAATGCCATTTTTCAGGGATTTAGATAGAAGCCTGGAAAGAGGAGATGAATGCATTGCAAAATTCAGTGTGAATAGGCCCTTATATCTGGAGTCTTGATATTGATGCCACAAGCATTTTACTTGTTTTTAACTTAAAAAAAAAATACACACACACAAATTATATACACACACACACACACACTATACATACACACACAGTATACATACACACACATTATACACACACACACACACACTATACATACACACACACAGATGTGTATGTGGGCAGGTGTGTGTGTGTGGGCAGGTGTGTGTGTGGGCAGGTGTGTGTGTGTGTGATGTCTGTCTGTTTGTGTGTGTGTGTGTGTGTGTGGGCAGATGTCATTGTGTGATGCCTGTTTGTATGTATTTTTGTGTTTCAAATGTGTTTATGCGTGTCTGTATATGTTTGTGTGTGTGTATGACTGCATGCGGCCTCCTGCTGAGTATAGTTGGCGCCGTGCGGCCTCCTGATGTCTCTGGGGGGGCTCCGTGCAGCCTCCCGCTGTGTATAGATGGCTACGTGCGGCCCCTCGCTGTTTATAGACGGCGCCGTGCGCCCCCCCGCTGTGTATAGATGGCTACGTGCGCCCCCCGCTGTGTATAGATGGCTACGTGCGGCCCCCCGCTGAGTAATGATGTCGCCGTGCGGCCTCCTGCTGTGTATAGATCGCTACGTGCGGTCTCCCGCTGAGTATAGATGGCGCTGTGCGGCCTCCTGCTGTCTCTGGGGGGAGCGCCGTGCGGCATCTATACTCAGCAGGAGGCCGACCGTAGCCAGCTATACACGTATACTCAGCAGGAGGCCGCACGTAGCCATCTATACGGTGCCATCTATACACAGCGGGAGGCCGCACGGCGCCATCTATACACAGTGGGAGGTCGCACGGCGCCATCTATACACAGCGGGAGGCCGCACAGAGCCATCTATACACAGCGGGAGTCTCAGTGTTTTGCAAGAGCAGTCAATAAATTCTGCTTGACTAATTCTGAGCACCATAAAGTCTGGTTCGCTTCTAACCTGCTGTCTTCATTTTCAGCTTGCTGAATTCTAACTCATTTACTGTCATTCGAGACGATGCCTTTGCTGGTCTCTTTCACCTTGAATACCTGTAAGTGTTCCACTTAATGTCATATTTTTGATTCTGTTCTTCTTCATCTTTTGGCATGTGCAATTGTATGAGCAAGTATTCATATGAATTTATGACCTACTTAAACCTTGGAGGACCTTAAATTTTATTCAATCAATTTTTTTTCCAGTTTAAAACTATGGGACATATATGTGCCTTGGTCCTCAAAGGGTTTTTAAAGGGGCTGCAAACATAAATACGAAAAAAATAATTCAATTAGTGCTTTTTGTGTTCATTTAATTTTTATTTGAAGTCCATTTTTTTATATACCTTGAAATTAAGCTCTACCCCATGGAATGAAGCCCTACCTACATGACATCTGAGAGCTACATGGATCCCGCTTGTGAGGTGCCTGTCCGTCACTACTATTCAGTTTTAGGGTCCACTCACTAAGCCATATATTCTCTCATGCAAGAGAATAGGGCCAATTAAGCTAATGACACTCGGCTCAAACTCTGTCAGAGCTTCAACGGAGTGTGATCCGATTCTCTCGCAGCACAGATATGGAGAAGATGGAGAACTTACTTTCTCCATAGTCTCTGTGAGTGTTCATCGGACTGCACTTGGATGACATCCGAGTGCAGTCCAATGTTTTACGTGCACCCATAGACTTGTATGGGTGCACATGGTCCGAATATCGAATGAGATTATTTTCTCATGCCAATAATCGCACTGTCCCATAGTATAACATAGAGCCGAGTCCTATCCGATAAAACATCACATAGCATTCGGCCGTGTTATACGACAGTGTGAGCGAGCCCTTAGAGTCAAGGAATATTTACATGCAGATGATGATATTACTCTCCAAGTGTATATTTTTTTAGGCGAGTTCATAGTAAATGCTTTGCATTTTTGACATGTGATCAACTAAAGAGCAAGAAAGATTTAGGACCTCCCCTATAGAGAAACGAAAAATAGTTTGGAGGACTTGCATGTCCTTTTTATTTATTATGAGAAAATCATAAAAGATCCAGTTTTTTAACCATGCTGTGACTTTCTGCTGAGGGAGAGGGAGAGAGCTGCCCTATTCAGAGTCTGTAATAAGACCTGCTGACAAAAGTGTTGAAGATACAGTCTAATGTGAATTAACAATGAAAAAAAGTTAATTTAACAAATGGCTTGTATTTTTTTAATACAAACTTTTTTGTCTTTACAGCTCTTTTAAAGGGAATCTGTCATCAGGTTTTTGCCACCTAATCTGAGAGCAGCATAATGTAGGGTTAGAGGCACTGATTCCAGTAATGTGTCACTTACTGGGCTGTTTAGTGTTGTTTTGATAAAATCATTGATTTGTCAGAAGGTAATTATCACTAGATGACTAGTAAGTTCTGTAGGACCCCACCCCCATCACTGATCAGTAGATTTCTGTGTACACTGAGCATGGGCAGAAAGCTGCCAATCAGTGGTGTGGGTGGGGCTATACAGAGCGCAGCATTCAGAGAGCTGCTAGATCTGCAGCAGATAAAACTGTGATTTTCTCAAAATGGCAACAAGCAGCTGAAAAAGTGACACATCGCTGGAATCAGGGTATCTGCCCCAATATTGTGCTGCTCTCAGATGAGGCAGCACAATTAATATTATGCCAAATTAATTTCCCATGAACTATCACATGATCTATCACAGGGGATCATGTGACATGTCACGTGATAAATCAGGTGTGTGGAGGGGGCCCGCGCCTTCTAAACTGCCCGGGGCCCTTGCTACTCTTAATCCACCCCTGCCTATATCCCCGGAGCGGCCTGGCTGCCCCTGTATGCCGGCGAGTCGCATACCTTGGGTGACTTTAAAGAAAGGCTGTATAGACTGTTCAAAGTTTATCCCCTGACAGAAGAACAGAAGGTAAGCATACTGATAGGGCAGTTAACTGGTGCGGCCCAGCGGGAGGTAAAGTCTTGGACAGCTGAGGAGAAAAGGACTGTAAGGGGGGTTCTGACCCGTCTACGGGACACCTTTGATACCCGTACCTCAGCAGAAATCAAAATGCGGTTCTATGGATGTAAGCAGCGAGCTCAAGATAGCATCCGAGATTATGCCCTAAATTTACAGGAAGCCTTGGGGGCAATTAAGCAAGCTGACCCTGGCAGCGTGCAGGATACAGATAAACTATTGACTGACCAGTTCATAGAAGGTCTGCTGTCCAGCGCCCACAGAACCCAGCTGCGCCTCATGGCCCTACAGAACCCCGATTTGACTTTTGCACAGTTCAACGATAGGGCCATCCGGGTGCTCCGAGAACCTGCACCGGGTGGCGCTGTAGCTTCCCGGCGCCCTGCCATCCCTTACCACCAGGGGGCGGCACCCTATCCCGCAGACCTTGTGGGGGCTGATGCGCAGGCCCTAAATCCATCCCCGCCTGCAAACCTGCACCATCAGGTCCAAGAACTAACAAAGAGTGTTGCTGCATTGTCCAGGACCGTACAGTCGTTACAGATGGACCCGTCAGGACCAATCAAGCTGGCTTCCAGTCCGGAGGATGTCCCGTGGCGTCGACGGAGGAGGATCCCGTCGTTCAGAGGGAGGCCCGCCGATCATTACACTGAGGATGGACAGCCGATTTGCCGCCGTTGCAGCCAGCCGGGACACGTAGCCAGGTACTGTACTTTAAATGGGTCCGACCTGGGGCAAAGGGCCAACCCCCAGGTATAAGGTCATCAGGCCCATCTAATTGGCGTGGTAAGTAGGTAGGGGAACGCCCGGTTTTACCCGTAGTGCTGGACGGTATCCCCATGAGTGCACTGCTGGACACCGGGTCCCAAGTGACTACCATCCAATATGTACTTTTCAAGCAGTACTGGAGTGACACTGATATAACTCGTTATCCAGATGATGACTTGAGCATCATCGCCAGCAATGGTCAACCCGTGCCGCAGGTGGGGTTCAGAGAGATGACCATTAAGATTGGTAAAGTTGAACTGCCGGCACAGGGAGTGATCATTGTGGACATTGACCGTCGAGAAAGTCACCCTAAAATAACCTTGGGTACTAATGTGATTGAAAATTGTCTTTCAGAAGCAATTGTAATTTTGCAGCAGGTGGCGATGAATGTGAGCTCCAGCCAGCAGAGGGTCCTCCAGAAGGAGATAAGAGCCCTGATGAGATGGCAACAGGTAGAACTGTCTGGTGGTGAGATCGGTAGCGTGAGGAATGGATGAGCGACCCGTTCCCCATTGCCATGCCCCCCAAAAGTGAAATGATCTGGTGTCGGAATGCAATCGGGTTAAGAGGGAGAGACTACCAAGCCATGGTAGAACCCGTGTACTCAGACAGCAGGCCCACCATTTTGACAGCCCAGGGGGTGGTCGATGTCCGCCATGGAAGGGTGCCCGTCTGGATCTTAAACATTGGGGAAAGGGAAGTACACTTGCCTTGGTACGCTACACTAGCCAAATTGTATACTGTTGAACACAATGCTGTCAGGGCCATGGAACCCTTGCCTCCATCTCCCCAAGCAGAGGGTAATGGTTCCCAGAAACCCAAGGAGGACTGGTGCCAGAAACTCCACGTGGGTGCTGACTCCACTCCCTTGCACCAAAAACAAGGAGTCTACCGGGTGGTTCAAGAGTACGAGAGAATCTTTAGTAAGCACCCGCTAGACTTCGGCAGAGTGAAAGGGGTAGAACACCACATCCCCATGGGGAGCCACCCACCAATAAAAGAAAGATACAGATCTGTACCACCCCGCACACTATCAGAACGCAAAGGGCATGCTGAGAGAAATGAAGGAAGCCGGGGTCATTAGAGACAGTTGTAGCCCCTGGGCAGCCCCCTTGGTTCTGGTTAAAAAGAAAGACTGTACTATGAGAATGTGCGTGGACTATAGAGAAGTCAATCGTATCACCCATAAAGACGCATACCCGTTGCCTAGAATAGAGGAGTCTTTGGTCGCACTAAAATCAGCTAATTTCTTCTCTACTTTGGACCTTACTAGTGGGTACTGGCAGGTTCCTGTGGCAGAGGCTGATAAGGAGAAGACCGCCTTCACCACCCCGATGGGATTAAGTGAATTCAACTATATGCCGTTCGGGCTCTGCAACGCACCCGGGACCTTCCAGAGGCTGATGGAATGCTGTCTAGGGCACCGAAACTTTGAGACGGTCCTACTTTACCTGGACGACGTGATTGTCTATTCGAAGACTTACGAGGACCATCTAAAGCACCTGGCCGAGGTGTTCGATGCCCTGGCAGGCTTTGGCATGAAAGTGAAACCCTCCAAGTGCCATCTGTTAAAGCCGAAGGTACAGTACCTGGGACATGTGGTGAGTGCAGAAGGAGTAGCCCCCGACCCTGACAAAATCACGGCAATAAAGAACTGGCCAAGCCCCTCTAACATAAAAGAAGTGAGGCAGTTCCTCGGGTTGGTAGGCTACTACCAAAGGTTCATCCCCAGGTTCACCAAGATGGCAGCCCCTATGCAGGACCTCCTTATAGGACAATCTAAGACCAGAAGCCAAAAGCCACCCTTCAAGTGAGACAAGCCGGAAGAGGAGTCCTTCCGCCAGCTGAAGATGGCCCTCACGGGGGATGAGATCCTGGCCTACCCTGATTATGGCCAGCCTTTTATCCTCCACACAGACGCCAGTAATGTGGGGCTGGGAGCCGTACTGTCACAGAACCAACAGGGCAGAGAAAGGGTGATCGCGTACGCCAGCCGGAAGCTGAGGCCCACCGAGAGAAACCCGGAGAATTACAGCTCCTTTAAGCTGGAGTCCTTGGCAGTGGTGTGGGACGTAACAGAACGTTTCAAGCATTACCTGGCCTCTGTGAAGTTCACTGTGTACACGGACAACAATCCGTAGACACATCTGGACAATGCGAGACTTGGTGCCCTAGAGCAGCGGTGGATGGCCCGGCTAGCAAACTATGACTTCACCATCAAGTACCGGGCAGGCCGAGACAATGCCAATGCAGATGCCCTATCGAGAATTCCCCACTTGCCTGATGAGGGAGAAGATCCAGACGAGTTGGAGGAAATAGAGCTCCCTGCATTCCACCGGTACGGGGCCACTCAGTACTCCCACCGTGTAAGAGACAAAGACTTGACCACTGTCATGTTCAATCCCTTACCTCACCACGGCTGGGCTGAAACGCAAGATAGTGACCCTGCAATTCGCCTGGTGAAAGACCTGTTGACCCAGGCAGACGCTAGCCCTGGCTCGGACGCTCCAGAGGAAGCCAAGCAGTTATGGAAGGAGAAAAGCAGGCTATTCCTCTACGAAGGTAAGCTGTGCAGAAGGCTTGTCAACCACCGGACGCACGAGCTGACCTGGCAGGTAGTGGTCCCGAGACGAGATGCAGCAATGGTCCTGGAGGCCTACCATGACAGAGCGGAACACTTCGGGTGGAAGAAACTGGAGTTCCTACTGAGAGAGCGGTTCTACTGGGTCGGAATGAGAGGGGCCATAGAGAAGTGGTGCAGGGACTGCGGCCCATGTAACCTCAGAAGGAAGGACGGTACCAGCCAGAAGATGCCCTTGATGCCCATCATCACCAGGCAGCCTCTTGAGCTGGTAGCTCTGGACCATGTGAAACTGGCTCCAAGCCGGTTGGGCTACGTCTATGCCCTGACAATAGTGGACCACTATTCCCGGTTCCTGGTGGTGGTTCCTGTTAAAGACTTGACAGCCCAAACAGCGGCCAGAGCCTTCCAACAACACTTCTGCCGTCCACACGGGTATCCGGAACAGGTCTTGACAGATCAAGGTCCAGGGTTTGAGGCTGAAATCTTCCAGGAGTTCTGCAACCTCTACGGCTGTAAGAAGATTCGGACAACGTCTTACCACCCACAAACCAACGGGCTATGTGAGAAAATGAATAATATCGTCATTGATCTCCTCAAAACGTTGCCCCTGGAAGAACGCAGCCTGTGGCCGGAGAAGCTGCCAGACCTGATAGACTTATACAACCATATCCTGGTGAATGCTACAAATTGCACCCCGGCTTACCTGATGAGGGCAAGACCAGGTAAGCTGCCGATAGACCTGGAGATGGGAGTCCTGACCCCCGAGGACACCTCCCCAGACGCGGACTGGGATACGGAACGGCGGCTACAGTACAAGAAGGTACAGGAGAGTGTGGAGAGGAGTCTGGCTCAAGCGAGAGAAAAGCAAGAGAGGCTCTTCAACCAACACGCCCCTGCTGGTCCCCTGGAACCTGGTGAGCAGGTCCTGAAGCGGAAGAGAAGGCTTCACAAGCTAGATGACCAGTGGGAGAGCGACCCGTACACAGTACTGCAGTCCAACCACAACAACCCGAAGGTATGTGTAATTACCAAGGATGGAGGAGAAACCACTAGCACCGTCTCCAGAGACCACCTAAAAAGGTGCCCCAAGCAACTACAGAGTGCAGGAGAAGATCAAGATGACCTTGAACCCGCAGAAGACAAGAAAGAAATGATCAGCACAGTTCTTGGAGAGTTCCCCCGGTCCTGGACTCGGATAAATGATGCAATAGTGGTACCCGTCCTACACTTCCTTCAACCAACCCAGCAGGAACCTACAGGAGAGCAGGAGGAATTAGAAGACCAAGCAGCCCTAGAGGCAGAAGAACCCATGCCAGCAGCCCAAGAGAGTCAACCCTCTGCTGACAGTGAGCCTGCCATACCTGCGGTAAGCCAAAGGACCCGCAGATAGCTGCCTGCACTGCCTGTAAACCCAGCTAGAAGCTGTACCCTGAATGCTAGTGGGGAAAGTCAGGTTAGACCACCACCAGACAGTGGGTTACGCAGGTCAACCCGGAGCACTAGGGGGCAAATACCAGCTCGCTGGAAGATCTAAATGCTGTATATTGTAAATGTTTTATGTTTGTTGCCTGGTTGCTAATTATGTTTTTCCAGTCTTTCTAGTTCATGGACTAACAGGTTATGGACGCTGAATAACCGGAACTGTCTTGTAGATAGTTGCACTTGGTGCCCTCTTTCGAAGATGGCCACGGAAGAAAAATCTGTCCGGTGTGGCCTCCTTGTGGCCCAAAGTAGAGAGCTCAGCCTTGTCGCCACGCCCAAGGCCAGGAACTTGGGGTTTATGGAAACAGGTCCCCACACCGTGGAAAACTTCACCTTGTTGGGTGACATGGACACCCGGTCACGGAAGCGCTGTGACCTCAAGGACAAAATATACTTGTGTATATGTTATGTTGTCATTTATACCCTGTATTTGTGGTTCCTGTTTAGTCCGAAGTACTAAATTTTACTAGGGGAGAATGTGTCACCCCAGGCCTGGATGCCACAAACAATAATCTGTGTCTGAGAGCAGGAGGGAGGTCCACTGGTTAGGGACAATTAGCATACAGCACCTCCTGTCCCAGGCCAGCAGGGGGAGCTGGCTGCCCCTATAAAAGCTGGAACTGGGGGCAGGGTTAGAGAGAACTGGAAGACCTAGCTCAGGAGTGAGACTAGTCCCAGAGAAGGAGGGACAGTTCAGCTGTAGCTGAGGAGTCCGTGAGGCAGAGGAGAAACTGCAAGCCAGGGACAGAGGCGACGAGAGCCGGTCCTGGAAGAGAACCAATCTACCGGACATTGGGGTCCGGGGCTGTCAGGGTTACAAGCCCAGCAGCAGAGAACCAACCTGCGAGGGATTTCAGGTCCCTTGGCCTAAGAATCCTGGAGGCTCCGCCACACAGAGGGACCAGTACAGCGAGGAGCAAGCAACAGGTACCCAAGGCCCTAGTCGCATGCCATACAGGCGAGAAGTACACGGCCAGTTCAGGGACGTGGGCTATTACACCACGAAAAGGGGGATAGTCAGAAAGAGCATAGAGAGAACGGTAGGCCTACACACTCACCCTGACCAGTGGGGCTCGCCCGAATGCTCTCAGACACCGAGGCCCATTCCTAACCGGTACTGTTGGGTCATTAATAATATCTACAATAAAGACCCTGAACTGTTTGAAGCGGACTCTGAACTCTTACTATTGCGGCCTGCACTATCACCCCCAACATCCACCTACACTGCCCTGAGGCTACACTCTTCCCGTGGGGAGTTATCCTACACCTGTGCTGCACACCAACACCAGCCTCAGCAGTCTGCCTCGCAGCGGCGGTTATCCCTGACCGCAATCCACTGGTGGCGTAGTCGGACATTCAAAACACTGATAAATAGACTGCCACCATTTGGTCTGACCACCCTGAGCCACGGGATCGGGTTACCACTACTACCCCCATCAGCACCGTACACTAGAAGGCCCGGTTCCGTGTACCCCACGGCCCAGGGGGCGAGTCATGTGCATCAAATTATACATACAGATATGGGGCAGTGGGGCTTCATACTATATACAGGTGCTTCTCACAAAATTAGAATATCATCAAAAGTTAGTTTATTTCATTTCTTCAATGCAAAAAGTGAAACTCCTATATTATATAGAGTCATTACACACAGAGTGATCTATTATATAGAGTCATTACACAGAGGGATCTATTATATAGAGTCATTACACACAGAGGGATCTATTATATAGAGTCATTACACAGAGGGATCTATTATATAGAGTAATTACACACAGAGGGATCTATTATATAGAGTCATTACACAAAGAGGGATCTATTATACAGAGTCATTACACACAGAGTGATCTATTATATAGAGTCATTACACACAGAGGGATCTATTATATACAGTCATTACACACAGAGGGATCTATTATATAGAGTCATTACACACAGAGGGATCTATTATATAGAGTCATTACACACAGAGGGATCTATTATATAGAGTCATTACACACAGAGGGATCTATTATATAGAGTCATTACACACAGAGGGATCTATTATATAGAGTCATTACACACAGAGGGATCTATTTTAAGTGTTTATTTCTGTTAATGTTGATGATTATAGCTTACAGCCAATGAAAACACAAACGTCATTATCTCAGTAAATTAGAATACTTCATAACAACAGCTTGAAAAATGTTTTTAAAATCCGAAAAGGTGGCCTACTGAAATGTATGTTTAGTAAATGCCCTCAATAGTTGTTCGGGCTCCTTGTGCATCAATTACTGCATCAATGCGGCAATGTGGCATGGAGGGATCAGCCTGTGGCACTGCTGAGGTGTTATGGAAGCCCAGGTGGCTTTGATAGCAGCCTTCAGCTCATCTGTATTGTGGGGTCTGGGGTCTCATCTTCCTCTTGACAATACCCCATAGATTCTCTATAATAGATTCTCTATGGGGTAAAGGTCAGGCGAGTTTGCTGCCAATCAAGCACAGTGATACTGTTGTGTGTAAACCAGGTATTGGTACTTTTGGCAGTGTGGACAGGGGCCAAGTCCTGCTGGAGAATGACATTTCCATCTCCATAAAGCTTGTGGGCAGAGGGAAGCATGAAGTGCTGTAAAATGTCCTGGTAGACGGCTGCGCTGACTTTGGTCTTGATAAAACACAGTGGACCTCCACCAGCAGATGACATAGCTCCCCAAACCATCACTGATTGTGGAGACTTCACACTAGACCTCCAGCAGCTTGGATTGTGGCCTCTCCACTCTTCCTCCAGACTCTGGGACCTTGATTTCCAAATGAAATGCAAAATTTACTTTTCATCTGAAAACAACACCTTGGGCCACTGAGCATCAGTCCAGGTCTTTTTCTCTTTGGCCCAGGTAAGACGCTTCTGGCGTTGTCTATTGGTCATGAGGGGCTTGACACAAGCAATGCGACACTTGTAGCCCATGTCCTGGATACGTCTGTGTGTGGTGGCTCTTGAAGCAGTGACTCCAGCAGCAGTCCACTCCTTGTGAATCTCCCCCAAATTTTTGAATGGCCTTTTCTTAGCAATCCTTTCAAGGCTGCGGTTATCCCAGTTGCTTGTGCACCTTTTTCTACCACACTTTTTCCTTCCAAGTCCATTAATATGCTCAGATACAGCACTCTGTGAACAGCTGCTTCTTTAGCAATGACCTTTTGTGGCTTACCCTCCTTGAGGAGTGTGTCAATGACTGCCTTCTGGACATCTGTCAAGTCAGCAGTCTTGCCCATGATTGTGGAGCCTACTGAAACTGACTAAGGGACCTTTTTAAATGCTTAGGAAGCCTTTGCAGGTGTTTCTTGTTAATTCTAATTTACTGAGATAATGACTTTTGTGTTTTCATTGGCTGTAAGCCATAATCATCAACATTAGCAGAAATAAACACTTAAAACAGATCACTCTGTTTGTAATGACTCTGTATAATATATGAGTTTCATTTTTTAGGATTGAAGAACTGAAATAAATTCACTTTTTGATGATATTCTAATTTTCTGAGAAGCACCTGTATGTAGCAGTGCGGCAATTATACTATATACAGTCAGGAGTATAAGTACTTGATACACTGAAAATTTCGAAAGTTTTTCTACCTACAAAGAATGAAGAGGTCTGTTTTGTTCTACTTAACTGCTGCAACTTGGACCTTTAACAGGATTTATATTTCACCTATGAGAAAGCATACTATGTGTATTTGGCAGATTAACTCAGGCTTGTTTATGATAAACTGAATACATGGATTGGAGTCCTATTTGTATACAGAATATTGACTATTAATGCTGGCAGAGTAAGTCTTAGGCTATATTCACACTAGGTGTTTTTTTTCTGCAGCAAAACATAATCTCTTGGCAGGAAAGAAGTAGCGTCAAAAACGCAGGTTTTGGTGTGTTTTTTTGCAGTGGTTCTTGGTGCATTTTTGGTGCGTTTTTCAGGATCCCAAAGTTCAGCTTTGCTTCCACCATAGACACATGAAAACAGGTCACCATTGCAAGACATATGTTCATGAAAAAGTACACATTACAAATGTAATAGGGGGGGGTGAATTGGTCTGGAATAGTTTATCTAAGACCCTGGCAGTGCATTGAATTTGTAGGACACTATTTACTTTCACATTATGGTTTGCCATTGAGTTGCTCAGGCATTGTTCATTTTCACACCTCCCTGGGCCACACGTGTTGTTCAATCTCACACCTAGCTCAACCAATGTTTACTTTGTAGGCATCACTAATTTAATTAAACTGTAATAATCCAAGCTGCTATATCAGGTGACCAAGACAAGATGGTTTAAACTTGGGAAAATCACAAAAGTAAATGTGTGTCACATACTTGCTTTTTTCACTAAAAACGCAGCAAAATGTTCACACTAGGCTTTTTTTCAGCATTTTTTTCCACCACCCTTTTTTTTAATGGGTGAAAAACGCTGAAACAAGTGACATACTCTATTGCAAAAAGCCATGGAAAGCACAAAATACTGAGGACAAATAAGCAAGCTTTGTGCATGAGATTTCGGAAATCTCATAGACTTTGTTGGTACTGTAAAACGCAGCTGAAAATTTGCATAAAAAAGCCCGCTAAAAAAACGTCTAGTGTGAATATAGCCTTGTATAACAGTTCGCCAATGAGTTAGGATATATGACCACGATGCAGAAATGCTGCGGATTTTTCCTAAGCGTTTCTGCATCTCCCTGGATTGTCAAGCGCTTTGCCAAGTGATTTTAGCATCACTTGGAAAAGTGCTTGACAACTTGGTCACACTATATAATTCCATGCAACCGGCATGGATTTATATAGTGTGACCAAGTTACAATGCTGCAAATGCAGCATCAATAATAAAAAAAAAGAATAATAATGGTGAAAAATAAAAAAAAACCATTATACTCATCTTCCGATGGTCCTCGATCTTCTTCTCCGGTGCGTCCGGTGTCTTCGGCGGATCACGGTGCTGTAAAAGGACCTTCCATGACGTCATTTAGTCATGTGACAGGTCACGCGACCGCCGATGTCAGCGGTCGCGTGACCTGTCACATGACTAAATGGCATCATGGAAGGTCATTTTACCACCGCGAGCAGCCGAAGAGCCAGCAGCACCGCCGGGAGCAGACAGGGGCCATCAGAAGGTAAGTATATGTTTATTTTTTATTTTAATTCTATTTTAACTACAGGTACTATGGTACCCGGGTCTGGAGGAGAGTCTCTTCATCTCCTGACCCGGGTACCATCCATGCATTGAGTCGTATAGTATCCACATGTGTATTTGTAGTCATGCGGATGTTATGCGTTCCAATGCAAGTCAATGGCGGCTAAATCGCAGCGACTCTGCAAAATTAAAGGACGTGCTGCGGATTTTTCCGCAATGATAATCCGCAGCGGAAATCTCTGCAGCATGTGCACAGCACATGCGGATTATCATTGGGAACCATTGCAGACCTATCACCAAGCGTTTTTTAAGTGTTTCCGCGGCGGAAGTTACGCTGCAGAAACGCCTAAGAAACGCATAGTGGGCACACAGCCTTAAAAGTTCTATGGTGAAGAAAAACACGTGAGATAATAAATGCGAAATATACAATATTTCCCATAATATGACTGAGGATATCTTTAGGGTGTATTCACTGTTTTTTCTTCTGCAGCAAAAATGCTGTGTTTTACAGCACCATCTTAGTGAATGACATTTCTGAAATCTCATTCACATGCTGTTTTTTTGCATTTTTTTTAAATCTGCAGCTTGTCAAGTCTTTCAGAGGTTTTGCAGCATTTTTCACCCATTCAAATGAATGGAAAAATAAACACAAGTAAAAACACCTGAATTTTAAGCAGCGTTTTTCCTGCCTCCTTTGATTTTTGAGGTAGAAAAAAAATGCTGCCAAAATCCAACTTGTGAACACACCTTTATCCTGGTTGTGTTCTAATTGGATATAAAATAGAACGGCCATGATAACATGGGTAGTTAATTGTATGGTGTTTTCACTTTAAATATTACCAGGCCGCATTCTATTTGCGCAGAGCTGCTCCGTGAAGATTCTATCACAAGATTCCGTGATGACATCACAGGTGATGGTGACATCACTGCTCACAGTCGCTATATATACAATGCACATAGGCTCACCCGTGCCTTTCTTGGCTCTATAGTGACTGATAGCACTTGCAGTTTTTCACTATGGCTGGAATTGTTTTGGACATTTCTCAGGTAAAAGCACTATTGTTGATCCTTATGATCAATCGTCCTAACAGTGTGCTTCTACCACCCGATGGCGTCCTCAGCTTCACTCACCGGCTGGTGATGGAGCTAGTAAAGGATTGCGTGACCAAACACCGACAACGTCGTCTAACGTCAGACTATCTGACGGATTTACTTCAGAACATCAGGACATTACTACACCAGGTAAGTGGCGGACACTCTGCACAGAACATCTCAATATTAATAGATAATAATGGAGGGATAGAAGCTTTTTCTTCTAATATATCGTATTTTGCAGACCATAAGACGTACCAAAAATTTTTGGGAGGTAAATAGGAAAAACATTTATTATAATAAAATGGGGGTCTGTCTTATAGTCCTGTCTTATAGTCCGAATTTTCGGTTTCTTACTGAGGGGGGTGGTGGCAGTGGAGCGAGGTCACAGGAGGCAGAGTCGCTGCTGCAGGAAGTCGGCAGTAGGAGTGGGGCGCTGCTGTGGGCCCCAAGCTGGGAGGAGCGGGGTGTCCAGAAGGTGCGAGGCTGCGGGCCCTGGGCTTCAAGGAAATGTTAGCGGTAATTCAGGAGGGGAGGCCCTGCTCTGCTTATTGATTTCTCTGCAGTGGGCTTCAAGAAGTAGGCTGCTGGAGATGGCCAATACACAAATTGAGATCTCAGCTCGTCATTGAGCCGAGATCTAAATCTGCACATGCACTGCCTCCAGCGGCCATTTGCCTGAAGCCCACCGCCAGAAAATCAATGGGCAGAGTGGGGACTCCCCTCCTAAATCACCGCTAACATTTCCTTGAAGCCCAGGGCCCGCAGCCTCGCACGTCCTGGACACCCCGCTGGCCCGCAGGAGCGCCCCATTTCTACTGCCGGCTTCCTGCAGCAGTGACCCCACCTCCTGTGACCTCACTCCACCACAGCCACCCCCCTGGTAAGCTACATTCAGACAATTATTATTATTAATAATCTGTCTGATATGCTGGGGTGGAGAGCTCCAGAGTAGGGGGGATGCACGGGAGAAATCTTGTATGCGATTGTGGGAAGAGGAGATAAGAGGGGAGTAGAGAAGAAGATCTTGTGAGGATCGGAGGTTGCGTGCAGGTAAGTACCGGGAGACTAGGTCACAGATATATGGAGGAGACAGGTTGTGGGTGGCTTTGCATGCCAAGGTTAGGGTCTTGAACTGGAGTCTCTGGGTAATGTGGAGCCAGTGAAGGGATTGGCGGAGCGAGGGGAAAAGCCAGGGAATAGCGGGGGGACAGGTGGATTAGTCAGACAGCAGAGTTTAGGATAGATTGGAGGGGTGCGAGAGTGTTAGAAGGGAGGTCAAAAATTTTGGAAAAAAAAGGATCTTATAGTCCATAAAATACGGTAAAACACAACGAGTCCCCAAATACAGTATGTAGTCATTGTATCTGCAGACAGAGAACCGATGTCACATACAATTTCCGCCTCCATTCTGATCGCTTTCATCTGAAAATTCTCTTTTCCATTTTTCCTTCTTTATAGGCTGAAGAAAGATCTCAGACTGAAGATTTGGCTGTCTTTAAAGAACTGGCCGAAAAAGTCCTGTCTATACTAGAACGCTCATTGGAACGCCCGGTAAGGATCAATATTAATAGACGTATCTTAATCCACTGTATCTGAGGAGACTTTCTGAGAAAAGGTCTGAAGATGGCGCGGGATTTGTATCGTTACAATTGGTGCATCTGTAAATGTTGGTTTAGTCCTTCATGATTTATGTATTTGGTGATTTAGTAAAATCTTCCACATATTAATTATATATATTATATCTATCAGGAAACAACAGGAGGCGACGCCAAATATGGGCAAAATGTGAGCCCGAAAATCCCTGACCCTAATAGGAGTCAGCCGGAGCTGAACAGCGATCTGATTACAGGTGAGCGATCACCCGACCTTCTACAAGGAATATCCAGATATTACAGAGGACGGAGGATAATGTTAGATTTACTCTCTACTCTGTGTAATGGGAACCTGGCAGCACATTGTTACATATAGAAGTAGTGGTGTGACGGTATAGGCCATTGTCCCCTAATAATAATTGTTTGTAGAAATCCAATGTGCCAGTCAGGAGAAATGTAAAGTAGACACCATATACAAATCAGAATGGAAGTGCGCTGGGGGCGTGAAAGAAGAAATCCAAGTGCAGTGACACGCCCCCAGTGCACTTCCAGGCTAATTTGCAAATCTCTCCTATGTTTCAGCTCTCTTACCATCACTCGTATGTGCAGCGTGGGTGGGGGCTTCCTCATTCATGTGATGGAGGGTCCATTCTGCAGTGCTATAGCAAGTAACATGAAATAAATTAAATTTAAATTGCATTACTGCTCTAGAAAATGGGAAAAAACTAAGATACTGAGCACATAATTTGGCCAATTCATGAATGCCCAGCAGCCAATGACAAGGCGATCTTTTTGTTGGAATCCTCTCCTAATGTGAATCCTCTCCTAGGCTGAAGCCTACATTTATATGGGTAGGTAGGATCCTGTTGTAATTAAAACCACCCCGGGCTGATGTGTGGAGATAGGTTCCCAGCAAAAAAGGTCGCCTTGCCGTGACTGCTAGGCATGCACCCAGCAAAAGAAGGTCGTCTTGCCGTGACTGCTGGGCATGCACCCAGCAAAAAAAAGGGTCACCTTGCCGTGGCTACTTGGCATGCACCCAGAAAAAGAAGGTCGCCTTGCCGTGGCTTCTGGCCATGCATGAATTGGCCAAATTATGTGCTAAGTATCTTCCTTTTATCCTATTTTCTACAGCAGTAATGCAATTCAAATTTAATTTATTTCATGTTTACATGCTATAGCGTTACAGAGTGCAACTTTGTTAGTTATATATTTGGATGGCTACTCTTAGTATGCACCTGTTCACACCCATTTTCTTTTCGGAAGTGATGGTCAGTCTTTTGTTATTTATGAAGGGGTTCCTCCATCATTTACATTACATTTATCTATGGATTCCCCGTATATTCTCATATTTAGAATCCCCATATAACGAGTATTAATCCCATTTACAGACATCTTGTCATTTCTCCGTTATATTGCTGTATTATCTATGTAGGAATAATATCCTCTAATACATTTCATTTCTTCATCATTATTTTAGAAACAACTGAGCTGTCGAATCCTAACAATGGAATTAGTGAGATCCCGGAGATCCAAGAATCCGTAAGTATCATAGAGGGGGATGCGTGTGTATCATCAGATCATGGGGTGTGAATGACTCGTCCAGTATTATCCCCCATACAACCATGGGACGTCTCTATTCTAAGTGTAGATGACCCTATGGTGTTAATTACATTTGAATTACAGGGAATCTGTCACCAGGTTTATGCTATTTGGTCTGAGAGAAGCATGATGCAGGGACAGAGACCCTGATTCCATGTGTTGATTACTTTACTCGGTGGAGTAGTTGTGATAAAATCACTATTTATTTCTGCTGCAGAGCTCTGAATGCTGAGTCTTGTATAACCCCGCCCACACCATTGATTGGCAGCTTTCTGTGTACACTGTGCATAGGCAGAAAGCTGCTAATCAGTGGTGGAGGCAGGGGTACAGAGCAATAGGACTACCTGGCTAGACAGATAGTCTTCTAGTGATAATCTACTGATTTTATTGAAACAGCCACACACAGCCTAGTAAGTAACACATCACTGGAATCAGGGTCTCTGCCCCTACATCATGGTGCTTTCAGAATACATAGCAAACACCTGGTGACAGATTACCTGTAAGTCCTCCTCTGTGTGATCTCCCACATTATCCAGAATGTTATAGTAATGTATGATGACCGTTGCAGGGCGGCTCCAGGATTTCGTGGGCCCTGGGCGAAAGAGTCTCAGTGGCCCCTTTAACACATACCACGATTCATGATGCACAGATACCGCAGATAAATATATATATATATATATATATATATATATATATATATATAGTACAAGGCCGAAGATTTCACTTCTTACATTACATGAGCGATATCTATTGTAAATTCCACAATAACTCAGAAAGCGGCGAATCCTCACAGCTCACAGTGCAGACCGGACAGTAATGTCCTCCACACAGTATAATGGCACCACATAGTCCTCTATACCGTATTATGAGCTCCATATATTGCTCCATATAGAATAATGGACCCCATAAAATGCTCCACGCAGGCTGTGCCCCCATATAATGCCCCATGCAGGCTGTGACCCCACACATAATGCCCCATGCAGGCTGGCCCCCCACATAATGCCCCATGCAGGCTTTGACCCCCCACATAATGCTCCATGCAGGCTGTGACCCCCACATAATGCCCCATGCAGGCTTTGACCCCCCACATAATGCCCCATGCAGGCTGTGCCCCCCCCCACATAATGCCCCATGCAGGATGTCCCCCTCCCACATAATGGCCCATGCAGGATGTCACCCCCCATATAATTCCCCATGCAGAATGTCCCTCCCACATAATGTCCCATGCAGGCTGTGCCCACCACATAATGCCCCATGTAGGCTGTGCCCCCCCACATAATGGCCCATGCAGGATGTCACCCCCCATATAATTCCCCATGCAGGATGTCCCCTCCACATAATGCCCCATGCAGGATGTCCCACCCCACATAATGCCCCATGCAGGATGTCCCCCACACATAATGCCCCATGCAGTATATCCCCCCCACATAATGCCCCATGCAGGATGTCACCCCCCATATAATTCCCCATGCAGGATGTCCCCCCCACATAATGCTCCATGCAGGATGTCCCACCCCACATAATGGCCCATACAGGATGTCACCCCCCATATAATGCCCATGAAGAATATCACCCCCCCCATATAATGCCCCATGCAGGATGTCCCCCCAACACATACTGCCCCATGTAGGATGTCACCTCTCACCCCATATATTGCCCCATGCAGGATGTCACCTCTCACCCCATATAATGCCCCATGCAGGATGTCACTTCTCCCCCCATATAATACCCCATGCAGAATGTCACTCCCCCCATATAATGCCCCATGCAGGATGTCACCCCCCATATAATGCCCCATGCAGAATGTCACCTCTCACCCCATATAAAGCCCTATGCTGGATGTCACTTCCCCCCCCCATATAATGACCCATGCAGGATGTCACTTCTCCCCCTCATATAATACCCCATGCAGGATGTCACCCCCCCTATATAATGCCCCATGCAGGATGTCCCCCCCATATAATGCCTCATGTAGGATGTCACCTCTCACCCCATATAATGCCCCATGCAGGATGTCACTCCCCCCATATAATGCCCCATGCAGGATGTCACTTCTCCCCCCCCATATAATACCCCACGCAGGATGTCCCTACCTCCCCCCCATACAATGCCCCATGCAGGATGTCACTTCTCCCCCCATATAATGCCCCATACCTCCATACATAAAAAAAAAAAATCAAATGCTCACCTCACTGCTCACCAGCTGTGGAGAGGTAAGTATTGTGCCGGCCGTGGTCCTGAGCAAGCATTGGGGGGGGGAGCAAGGCCCACTAGCTGGCGCTGGCACCACTCTCCTCTGCTCACCGGTCCCATACCGCGCCAGGGTGCCCGACAGCAAGTGGGCCCCTCGCCTACTCAGGGCCCCGGCACTTGCCTGGGTGTGCTGGGTGCTAGCGCCAGGTCTGCCCAGCGTCCGGTTTGTATCCTCCCAACATCATATCAGTGTAAATCATCTGGGACATAATATGGGGGGAGAAGTTTTTGCATCTGTAACTTTTTTCCTGCATCTTCAATAAATCAGTATTATTTCTTATTCTTTTATAGAGCGTGATCGATTCATTGGTTCCGGCGAGAAAGCCGCATATGAGCGACTATGAAACTTCCAAACTCATCAGCAGTGGAAATTTTGGGTGAGATTTCTGTTGCCATAATCCACATTTCTCAGGGTTCCCTATGACAATGCTTCTGCCCCTGCACTCTGCCATTCAGTGTTATCATAGGGAAATTATGTGATCTGTAGCAAATCAAACTGTAAGGAAAGCGATTTAAATAATATAATTACATATAATATAATATATAATAATATAATATTATTACATTCGCCTGTGCTAGACCCTCATCTGTTCTTATGCTGCCTCCTCCACCTGAGCTTTTCTGCTCTCCACTCTGATCTTTGTTTTGATGGGGGGGGCTCCATTATGAAGCTGATCAGAGAAGTTGGCTACACATGGTCACATGAAGGGTGACACCATATTGACGTCAATGACATCTACACCCTCCACCATGACCATGTGGGCCCAATCACTGGCCTCAGCAGCAGAAGAGAGCCCTGGAGCACATTCATTTTGGACCAATTTTATTTGCACTAAATTGTATTTGGTCAGTTATAGCGAATCTGCCCAAAGAGAATTTCGATAGATTCTCGTATCTATAATGTGACCTGGGTGATGGCTCCGGCAGAAGTGGCATTGTGGAGACCTCCAATAGGTGATCTATGTAGTGCTATTTTATGTATTTCTAGATGTGCATTTATAGTGGCGGCCAGACTTTTAGTATTATACATATGCAAATTGTCTCTTCAGAGAGGAAGCAAACTAGAACTCCACCTATAGGAAGTAGCAATCCTAAAAGTCAATATCGACCCTTTAACAAGCCTTGTCACATGACTTAGGATAATAGCCAAAACCAAAATCTCAATTTGCAGGAACTGCGTTCTGGGGTACTGCCCCTCTTCAGTGCAAAGTGTGAGATATGGTTTGACTGGGTGAGAGGTGTCTGACCGGTATCCAAGGGGTTGACGTTTCTCCTTGCGGACATGAGGAGACTTTTAAGCCACAATGCTCCTCTGGGAAATAGGATTGCTACTTCCTATAGGTGGCACTAGGGTGCTAGTTCTCTTCCTCTCTGAAAAGAGACAATTTGCATATTTCCCAGAAGAGCATTGCAGCTTAAAAGTCTCCTCACCTTGACATGCTTAACATGGCTTTTTCCGCAAGGAGAAACGTTACCGCTTGGATCCCGGTCAGATGCCTCTCACCCAGCCAAACCATATCTCACACTTTGCACTGATGAGTGCTTGTACCCCAAAACATAGTGTCCGAAAATTGAGTTTTTGGTTATGGCTATTATTCCATGTCATATGATAAGGCTCATTAAAGGGTCGATATTGACTTTTAGGATTACTACTTCCTATAAGGGGCACTAGTGTTCTAGTTCTCTTCCTCTCTGAAGAGACAATTTGCATATTTCCCAGAGGATCATTGAGGCTTAAAAGTCTCCTCACCTTGACAAGCTTAACATTTCACTCTCCGCAAGGAGAAATGTTACCCCTTGGATACCAGTATTAAACATATAATGATTTCTATAGATGGATTATTAATAAGGATTTATTATAACCGATGGATTCTCCTTCTCTCCAGGGCCGTCTACTTAGTGCATCATAAAGACTCACACCAGACCTTTGCTATGAAGAAAATGGCTAAGCGGAACCTAAATACTGCACAGAGATTGGAATGGGCCTTTCTGGAGAGGGACATCTTAACATTTGCTGATTGTCCCTTTGTGGTCTCCATGCTCTGCTCCTTTCCAACTAGATCTCACCTGTGTATGGTCATGGAGTATGTAGGAGGTAAGACACATCTATTGTATTATATTCAGCCCATGTCTGCTTTCATCTTATCACTGCTCATATCATTAGGACATTGTTGGTTACATCCCCACAGAGCATTTACTATAGGTTATCTATTACCAAGATGCTCGTAAATTCATTGATCTTGGTGCAGGGGCGCTATGGGGCTCATCAGTCGGAGGGGGTCTGTCGACGCTCGGCAGTGGGCAGCATCCCTCCACCTGTTATCACAATTTCAGCGGTATTTGCTTCTTCAAGGAGGTGGGGTTGGTGGGGGCAAAAATACTGAGTAGGTGGCTAGTAGGGGCCAAAATACTGAAAGGGGGCCGTATGACTAGATATGGGGGGACTGTGAATGATGAGTGGAGGTCATCATATTAAGTGGGGTGCTGTGGGGGTCCTCACTCTATATGGAGGCCCCCATTCTGTGTGGGGACATCATACTGAGTGGGGAGTTATGCGGACCATTATATTGTGTGAGGGACTGTGGGAACCATTATCATGAGTGGGAGGGTTGCTGTGGGTGCCATCACACCGAGTAGGGGGTTGTGGCTGGCCTCCTTCTAAGTGGTGGCCTCCTTAGGAGGATTCACTGTGGGGATACCATACTCATTGAGTGTGGGTGTGGGCATTTTTGGGAGCATCATACTCTAAAATGGCCATAAAAGTTGTATTGCTGGTGAGAACACCAAGCTGCTTCAACAGGGATATAAATATATTTCTTTTTTATTTTTTAGGGTTGGGGGCAATTACAACTTTTGATATGGGGTCTTGTGATTTCTATGTACGCCACTATCTGTGTGATCTCCCCAGGATGTTTCCGCTCACTGATCATTATACATCATGGTTATCTGCTCGTGGTATATCATGGTTATCTTCTGTATAAACCCCTCACCGGTCATATTTCCTTTCTTCTATAGGTGGAGACTGTGGGACCCTTCTAAGCACCAGGGGTCCTTTCTCTGTCCCCATGGCCCGCTTGTACTTTGCAGAGGCGGTACTTGCCGTGGAATACCTGCATAGTTACGGTGTGGTGCACAGAGACCTGAAGCCGGAAAAGTAAGTGCCCCCGAAGTATAATAAAGTGGGGAAAGTTGTCATTTATTATCATTCAGTCTGTGAGGCTAAAACCATCTTCTCTTTTGCAGCCTCCTGATTACATCTACTGGACATATTAAAGTTACCGATTTTGGGATTTCAAAACTTGGTCTAATGATACCGAAAACCAACACCTACAAGGAATTAGCAGTGGACATCTCCAGAGAGTTCCAGGACCGTGAGGTCAGCATCACCTACAAGAACTTAGCTTGTTATTTGCAAATCTCATCACACTATTGTCTCTTCTCTACGTTCTTCCTTTCTAGAGAACTTTTCCACTAATATTTTATCTTCTGCATTGTGTTTTAACGATGATATCTTGTCATAATAATTGTTTCATCGATTCTCATCTCTATGTTCTGTTGGTTTCCAGTTCTGTGGCACCCCATGTTACATAGCCCCAGAGATCATCCTGAAAGAAGGCTATGGAAGACCTGTTGACTGGTGGTCATTGGGGATCATCCTGTATAAATTCCTGCTGGGATGTGTACCATTTGATTCTGATTCCCTCACTGAGCTTTATAAAAGGGTTGTCATTGGTGAGTAGAATAATCCGATCATTGCGTTGATTGGTTACATTTGTTTAGTTATTTCCTTTGCTCTAAGTTACAGTCCAGTAAAGAGGTTTTATTTTCTGTAATTTTCTATGTAACAGGAGAACTAATTTGGAATTGTGATCGCGCTCCACCCCTGGATGCTCAGAATCTCATCACTGAGCTGCTCAGAAGAAATCCTGTGCGTAGACTTGGGACAGGTAACAGATATACTAGTATTAATATTCCCTTATTAGACCAAGGACATATCGCTCATGTCCATGAAGATCAGCATTTCTCTATCAGCTCATCTACTGTATTTCTAGTTCTCCACACTAAGACTTCCAGTTTATTTCCTTCATGTCGGCTCAGTTTTGTCATTAGTTCAGATTACGATAAACTGTTCAGATATGGAGCCATCCCTGACTATGTCCGCATCACTTTTGTTTTTCTTTTTCTAGGAGGAGCATTTGAGATCAAGGTTCATCCATTCCTGAGTGACTTGGACTTTGACAACATTCTGAGCCAGGAGCTGGAGTATGTTCCTCAGCTTGTTTCAGACGCAGACACCAGCTTATTTATCAGTAAGTAGAAGGAGACGTCATCTAGACTAAGCGACTGTTTGTCTCATCTTCCCTAATATGTGATCATCTGTTCCCATTAATATTAGTGATAAATAGTGACTGTGTTATACTGACAACCTCTAATAATACTTCATTACCTATTTCTTGTAGATCATTCTGATATAAACAAACATCTGGTCTCAAAGGATGAGGAAGGCACAAGTGAGAATAATGAGAGCCTTGACTTCCAAAATTTTACGTCATCTTCTGAAAAGCTTTGTAAAGTAAGTATGTGATTAATAAATCCAAAATATGTAAAAAAAAAGAAAAAAAACTCTAAAAGTACATAAAAAAATATTTTATATCTTATTTTTATCCGTATTTAGCTCTGTACCATCGCTACCAGGATGGTGAACAATGAGGATCCCAATGCCCCTCCAGAGTATACACAAGAAACCAACACAAACATCTCAGAAATGTGAGTAGATTAGAAAGGGTCATTACTTCATTACTGGGAGTTCCAGGCTGATCTATGTACACAACACCAAATATAGGACATAAATAACAGAATATCAAATGCAGCATTCACCGCTTCATGGTTAACGGTCATTGTACTTTTGGCTTCAGAAAATGCAGAAGATAACAGCCCATAATTGTGGCATGTCATGCATTTTTAGCACTGCCTACTCTGTAGGAGAGCTGTAGTATTACTTGCCAGATATTCTTGGTAGTTGTGTTCTGATCCATGGAAGGTAGTTTGGAGCAGAAAACCTTCCCCACTATGACAGTCATATGTCCTATTAGGCCTTATAGTCAGTGTTCTTATAGTGAGACAACCCATTTTATACTGTGTTTACTTACGATTTACATGTTTTTCTTCTTCAAACAGGCAGAAAGAATCTGTTCCTGTATGTAATACAGACGATGCTGTTACCATCTTGCCACCCTCGTCTCCATTGCTAGGTATGTACATGTCTACAGCACCAACAATGTGAATGTTGACTTCAAGGCTCAAATATTTCCACATGGTTTTTCTGGTCTACTATGTTATCCATGTTTCATGGATCTCAGCTATGTTGACCATGGGTTCGTACTGTATCCCTATTTCCTTAATTTTGTACAGGAGTTTTTTTTCATGTATTCTGTATATTACGTTGCATCATCTATTAACCTAGTGAGATATAGCGACTGTGTTATACTGACACCCTCTAACAATCCTTCCTTACCTATGTCTTGTAGATCACTCTGATGAAAACAACCATCTGATCTCAGAGGATAAGGAGGGCACAAGTGAGGACGATGAGAACTTTATCTTCCGAATATTTGCATCATCATCTTCTGAGAGGCTTTCTAAAGTAAGTATGTGATCGATAAATCCAAAATATGTACAAAAAAGGATCTATAAAATTAAAAAGTATATATATTTAATAACTTATTGTTATCCACATTTAGCACTCTACCACCACTAACGGGATGGTGAACAACGAGGATCCCAAGGCCCCTCCAGAGTGTACACCAGAATCGAACACAAACATCTCAGAAATGTGAGTAGATTATGGGGTCATTACTGGGAGCTCCAGGCTGATATATGTGCACAACATCAAATATAGGACATAAATACCATAATATCAAATGCAGCATCCACCGCCCCATGGTTATGGGTCATTGTGCTTTCAGCTTTCGGAATTGTTGGATATAACAGCCCATAATTGTGGCCGGTCATGCACTTTTAGTGCTGCCCTCACTGTAGGAGAGATGTAGTATGAAATGCCGGCCATTCTTGGTAGTTGTTTTCCTCTCAGCTCTCTATAAAAGGTAGTCTTGAGCAGAAGACCTTCCCCACTATGACAGTCATATGTCCTACTAGTCCTTATAGTCGGTGTTCTTCTAGTGAGACAACCCCTTTTATATGGAGTTTACTTGAGATTTACATGTTTTTCTTCTTCAAACAGGCAGAAAGTATCTGTTCCTGTATGTAATACAGACTATGCTGTTACCATCTTGCCACCCTCGTCCCCATTGCCAGGTATGTACATGTCTACAGCACCAGCAATGTGAATGTTGACTTCAAGGCTCAAATATTCCCACATGGTTTTATACAATACTATAGGTCTCTTATGTTATCCATATTATGACAAAGCAGATCCTATAAGAAGATATTGTTATTGATTTTTTTTTTTAATTTTTCATCAGAATTTCCATCTCATGAAGAAAGAAAATCGGCAATAAATCTGAGTATGGAGCAACAAAACTCAGAAAATGGAAAAAATGGGAAAAAGAGACGAGGTAAGTGTGAGAATCAACTCCATGTTGTGTGATGTCAGTGAGAATAATTCATGTGGAGTAGATGTCATCTGTCAGTGATGGATTGTCACATGTATGATTGCTGACAATGACCCCTGACCTCTGTATGATAATATTCCTCTGCCGTCCGGCCACAGTGACTGCACAGCATTATCATGTAATATGGAGTCCCATCACTTACATTATATTTATTTCTCTTGTCATAGGTTCCATCTTCCGCCGGATCTTATCATCCTGCCGGCGTGGATTATCCAGGGCTGCTCGCGCATTTGCATGCTGTCACTGTTGCCCTAAAACCATCTAAAAGACGGGACACCTAAGCATCTAGCGCCCTGAAGTCCAGCAGATCCATCATCACTGCTGGAGCTGTATAGAAGGACCTTCACCATCTACCTGTGGCCTTCTGACTGGTCAACCTGGACAAGTTTCAGTAACGCCTCTGTCATCGGGCTCCGCGGTATTCATACTGCTCGTCTAACTTGTCATTTACTGATCACCTGGTATCTGACCTCGGCTATCTTCCTGACTTTGATTTAGTCTTTTGATAATGTTCACGATTTTATTCATCCCATTATTAATTAAAAAAAAGTAAAATCTGTTACTGTTGCTCTGATTCCTTTTTGTCTTGAATTCACAAATACTTGTAACTCACTAATTGCTCTTCTTCTCACTAAATGTATTTCTCATTATCCTTAATGCAGCAGTCAGTCTCATATTTCTGTCCAGCAGTTACACTGGTGCCTCCACCCTGTACCAGTCATTACACTCATCCACAAACCTCTGCACCCTGCTGCACAGTCCTGCATCTCTACCATATCTATACTCCAATGAGCTAAGATTAACATCCTCCATAATCAGGACCTCCCACTCTCATGTCCAAGACATTTTCTCTGCTGCACCAGCTCTCAGGAGTGCACTACTGCAGGCAATCATGTTCATTCCCACTATCAGAGATTTTAAGTGTGCAGTAGAAACAGATTATTTGTGGCAGGACTATCAAATCACCTCACTATTCTAAGTTTTTCCTACAGCACTCAGTAGCACTTAATATTTGTACATATACAGATAATGGTTGGTGACTGGTTCATGCAGCCTTAATTCCACAAAGATAGAAATAAAAGGTCAACATGTTTCATACATCCAAACCATCCTTAATCATGGCAGAAAAACATAATTTTAAGTTCCCACTATGAATATTTGGTGAGATATCACAGCTGTGTATTTTCACAGCACAAAGAACGCATCTTACAGATCAGCAAATCACAGTGTGCTGACGCTTAATGTTGTAGTTTTGAACAACACCATTCATTTTATCATATAATGTGTTGAAAAATGAGAAAAAATGCCAGGTTTGGGCTCCTTCATTTTACAGTGTGTATTGTGTTGTAAAAACAAACTGGCAAAATGATTCAGAGTCAGTAGTACGATTACTGTGATACCAAACTTATAAGGTTTATATATATATATATATATATATATATATATATATATATATACAGTGTTTAGCATAAATCAGTACACCCAAATAGATTTGTCAGCAAACCTGTAGTTTCCTTTCAGAATCATCATTTTATATGGGATACCATACTACAAAATACTCTCGCAAATTTGAGCCATTGAATGCAAACAAGATTTGGTATTTTGCAGACCCCAAAAAAGTAATTTTCTTAACAAACTCATTCAAGATCATGTTTCAAAAATGAGAACATCCCAGTAACAGTCTTAAGAGAAAAGCTAAGTTTAGACAACAAAATTCTAATTAACAAGAACTGAACCACAGGTAAGTGTAATTATTCATTAAACAGATGTCCAGCAGACAGGTGTCTGTAAAAGGAAGTTACTTAATAAAGAAAACTCCTTCCCATTTCATGCTATCAGCAATGGCACCACATAGAAGGGAAATGTCACAAAACCTGAGAAAGAAAATAATTTCTTTGCAATAAATGTGAAGTCTACAAGAAGATCAGCAAAACTTTACTTATCAGTCAGAATACTGTAGCAAAAGTGATGCAAAACTATAACAAAGATGGAACTGCAACCATCTTACAGAGACGTCCAGGCCGACTATGGAAGTTAACACCTAAACAAAAGCGTCCTCTGATGAGAAGGGTAAGTGGCACCACATAGAAGAGAAATGTCACAAGACATTTCTGAGAAAGAAAATAATTTCTTTACAAAAAATGTGAAGTCTACAAGAAGATCAGCAAAGCTTTTCTTATCAGTCAGATGGAAGCTAACATCTAAACAAAAGCATCTTCTGATGAGAAGAAAATCGACAGGCAAATTCATTGCTATTAGCTGAAGAAGTAGAAAGCCAAACTAGGGTGAGTGTTTTCCATAACACGACACGGTGTACACTGCAAATGAATGGCATTCATGAGTGTCCTCCACAAAGGAAGCCTCTCTCCCTTAAAGCCCATGAACAATAAAAGTCCGTCTACAATTTGCCAGGGTCCATGCTTAAAACTATGAGGACTACCGGGACTGTATACTGTGTATGTGCATCTTATGTGTATGTCTGTATTTTATGTTTGTGTGCACTATGTATATGCATACGTTAAAATGTGTATAGAGTATTAGCATGTGCAAATTTTATATGTGTGCCTAATATAAATATACATGGAAATGTATATGTAGGTGGTGCCTGATGGAGGGTGGGGGGCCCAGATCAGAAGTCCTGATTAAGGGCCCTTCACTGTCATTGTCTGCCCCTTATATAAACAGTAAAATCCTCTTTAATAACTGGACTTCCATTGGGGTGGACTTCTCATAGATGGCCAGTAGGCATACTATATTGTGAATCTGGGCATCTCTCACAGAAAATCTGATCTGGATATGAGGGTGGTCTTCTATAAGCGGTGATGTTTTGGAGAGATTTAGGGAAAAGTCCCAATTCTTATCCATCGATCTGGTAATTTGAGTAAAATATTTGTGTTGATAACTGATCACAAAGTCACAAAATATGTAAGATTTGGCATAACCTGGTTCATTTTTCAAAAAGTTATGCTCAATTTTTTTAGCACCAAGTTTTGTTGCTTTTTTGTAGACTTACACTAACTTAGTATATTGTGTGAGAATTAAATGAATTATGAATTAGTTGGCGCATTTTACCACACTCTGGGGGTCCCTGACAGTCCTTCTTTACCGGCCCTGTAGTGATGCCAATGTAAACTTCCAAGTGACCGCGCAGTCAATCACTGTCACGAATGCAGGACAACCTATGATTAGCTAATTTTTGGGAAATCCTTATAACAAAAGGGGATTGAAAATATTTACAATTATTTTAAAAGCATTAAAAAAAAACAGACCCAATACTTATAATTAGTTTGTTGAAAGTAGTCTAATTAAAGGGAGCTGAAAGGATTAGAGATTATGAACCCGATTCACCAGTGTTTTTGCCAGAAAACTGGCATAAAGCTCTTGAAAAGTTGCAAAGTTTTGTGACTTTTCCCATTTTCACATAATTTTAACTTCTTTAACCCCTTAAGCCCCGCGGGTGGTTTGCACGTTAATGACCAGGCCAATTTTTACAATTCTGACCACTGTCACTTTATGAGGTAATTACTCTGGAACGCTTCAACGGATCCCCCTGATTCTGAGATTGTTTTTTCGTGACATATTGTACTTCATGATTGTGGAAAAATTTCTTCGATATCACTTGCGTTTATTTGTGAAAAAAACGGAAATTTGGCGAAAATTTAGAAAATTTTGCAATTTTCAAAATTTGAATTTTTAAGCCCTGAAATCAGAGCGATATGTCACACAAAAGAGTTAATAAATAACATTTCCCACATGTCTACTTTACATGGTATCCGCTAACAATTTGAGCCGATTTTCCATTCAATTTGTTAGCGGATACCATGTTGCATTTAGAGAGTCCCTGCGTGCCCAAACATTGGAGCTCCCCCACAAGTGACCCCATTTTGGAAACTAGACCCCCCAAGGCACCTATCTAGATTCATAGTGAGCACTTGGAACCCCAGGTGCTTCACAAATTGATTCATAAAAATGAAAAAGTGTTTTTTTTTTTCACTTTTTCATTTTTACGAATCAATTTGTGAAGCACCTGGGGATTCCAAGTGCTCACTATGCATCTAGATAGGTGCCTTCGGGGGTCTAGTTTCCAAAATGGGGTCACTTGTGGGGGAGCTCCAATGTTTGGGCACACAGGGGCTCTCCAAACGCAACATGGCGTCCGCTAACAATTTGAGCCGATTTTCCATTCAATTTGTTAGCGGACACCATGTCGCGTTTGGAGAGCCCGTGATGTGCCTAAACAGTGGAGCTCCCCCACAAGTGTCCCCATTTTGGAAACTATACCCCTCAAGGATTTTATTAAGGTGTATAGTGAACATTTTGAACCCAGAGGTACGGCACAGAATTTGTTTACATTAGGTCATCATATTGAATAAGTTGTCATTATTCTTGAGCGCAAGTGCTCGCTACTTGAGTTTGCATCGGGTACTCAGGTATGCACCATGTACAGCGTGTGCTCGAGTGACATGCTCGAGTCCCTGCTCCGCATGTTTCACGGTTATTAGACACCCCAAAAAAAACATGTGGGGATCGCTCGTGCATGGCAGGCAATCCCCGTAAAGTTTTTTGGCCGCGAAGCATATGGGGCAGAGACTCGAGCATGTCACTCAAATACCCACGATACTCAATGCATACCAGAGCACCCGATGCAAACTCAAGTAGCGAGCACTTGCTCTCAACACTAGTCGCCATATCGTCATCTTTTTTTCTTACTTTTGAAAAAAATCCCAACCCCAGCCCTAACCCTAGCACAACCCTAGCCCCAGCACAACCCTAGCCCCAGCACAACCCTAGCCCCAGCACAACCCTAGCCCCAAACCCAGCCCTAACCCTAGCCCAATCCTAACCCAAGAGTTTATTTTTGACACCGTTCCTTGTGCGGTATAAGTGATTAGACGACTTTATTCTTCGGGTCGGTGTGATTACAGCAATGCCAGAATCATATGGGGTTTTTATGACTGACAGCTGTCACACACTAAAAGACACATTTTTTTTTAAATCTAGTTTTTGCATCGCCATATTTTGAGAGCTATAATTTTTCCAGATTTTGGCAGACAGTCATGTGACGGCTCGTTTTTTGCGGGATGACTTGACGTTGTTATTGGTGCCATTTTCAGGCACGTGACATTTTTTGATCGCTTTCTATTCCGATTTTTGGGAGGCAGAATAAACAAAAACCAACAATTCAGGAATTGTTTTTTTTTTTTTTTTTATTCTGTTCCGCGTGTGGTAAAATTGATGAGGTAGCTTTATTCTTCGGGTCAGTACGTTTACAGCGGTACCACATTTGTATCATTTTTCTATGTTTTGGCGCTTATACACAATAAAAGCTATTTTATAGAAAAAAATATTTTTTAGTATCGCTTTATTCTGAGAGCTATAACTTTTATTTTTCGGCTGATGGAGCTGTATGGCGGCTTGTTTTTTGCGGGACGAGATGACGTTTTCAGCAGTATCATTTTTATTTATATGCGTCTTTTTGATCGCGTGTTATTCCACTTTTTGTTTGGCGGTATGGTGATAAAGCATTGCTTTTTGCTTCGGTTTTTTTTTTTTTTTTTTTACCGTGTTCACTGAAGGGGTTAACTAGTGGGACAGTTTTATAGGTCAGGTTTTTCCGGACGTGGCGATACCAAATATTTTTTTTATAATAATATTTATTGATGGGTACATTATATTTTTATTTTTGGTGTATTATTTTTTTTATTTTTTTATAATATTTTTGCACATTTTTTTTTTTTTTTTTTCCACTTTCACACAGTTTATACACTTTATTACTTTGTCCCACTCTGGGACTTTCACTTTTTTTTTTTCTGATCGCCTGCATGGCACAGGAATGGAGCACCATCCCTATGCCATGAAGGCTGTCAGAAATGCACAGTGTGAAGATTGCTTGGAGATGCACTGCGCATGTCCAAGCAATCTTCCTGCTCTCTGGTGACCCGGATGTTGTCATGACGACATCGGGTCGTCATGGCAACACCCGGGAAGCCTTTGCAGACTGCGCTGGAAGCCGGAAGAGGAGGTGAGTATCGCCGATCACCTCCCCTTGCCCCCGCAATGCCGCGATCGACTTCGATCGCAGCATCGCGGGGGTTAATGTGCTGGGAGCGGTGCAGGACCGCTCCCTGCACATAGTACCGGGTGTCAGCTGTGACAATCAGCTGACACCCGGCGGCGATCGCGCCCGCACAGCCTATGTGCGCGCGCGATCGCGATGACGTACTAATACGAGTCTGGCTCTTAAGTCCCAGGGCACAGACGCGTATTAGTACGTCAGATGTTATTAAGGGGTTAAAGCCCAAGACGTACTGATACGTATCTGCGCCCTGGGACTTAAGAGCCTGATATGTATTAGTACATCTTTGCGATCGCGCCCGCACACAGGCTGTGCGGGCGTGATCGCCGCCGGGTGTCAACTGATTGTCACAGCTGACACCCGGTGCTATGTGCTGGGAGAGGTCCCGCACATTAACCCCCGCAATGCTGCGATCGAAGTCGTTCGCAGCATTGCGGGGGCAAGGGGAGGTGATCGGGATAGTCACCTCTCCTGCCGGTTTCCAGCAATGTGTGCCGCGGCTTCCCGGATGTTGCCATGATGACCCGATTCACTGAGGGGTGCAGTTTTAAAAATGGTGTCACTTTTGGGTATTTTCAGTCATAAAGACCCCTCAAAGTGACTTCAAATGTGATGCGGTCCCTAATAAAATGGTTTTGTAAATTTTGTTGGAAACATGAGAAATCGCTGGTCAATTTTAACCCTTATAGCTCCCTAATAAAAATAAATTTGGGTTCCAAAATTGTGCTGATGTAAAGTAGACATATGGGAAATGTTATTTATTAACTTTTTTTGTGTGACATATCTCTCCGATTTAAGGGCATAAAAATTCAAATTTTGAAAATTGCAAAATTTTCAACATTTTCGCCAAATATCTGTTTTTTCACAAATAAACACAAGTGATATCGAAGAAATTCTACCACAATCATAAAGTACAATATGTCATGAAAAAATATTCTCAGAACCAGGGGGATCCGTTGAAGCGTTCCAGAGTAATTACCTCATAAAGTGACAGTGGTCAGAATTGTAAAAATTGGCCTTCTCATTAACGTGCAAACCACTTTGGGTTGTAAAGGGGTTAAGGACTCTACTTGCATATACAGTCATGGCGGAAAGTGCTGGCACCCTTGAAATTGTTTCAGAAAATTACACATGTTTTATTACACGCATGTTTATTTCCTTTGTGTTTATTGGAACAACACAAAAAAACTGAGAAAAAAAAGGCAAATTGGACATAATTTCACACAAAACTCCAAAAATGGGCCGGAATACATATATATATTTTTGATGGGACAACACTGAAGATGCGACACTTTGATACAATGTACAGTAGTCAGTGTACAGCTTGTTTAACTGTAAATTTGGTGTGCCTGCAAAATAACTCAACACACAGCCATTAATGTCTAAACCGCTGGCAACAAAAGTGAGTACACCCCTAAGTGTGTTCTCAGCTGATGTTATTTGTTGGTTTTTCTTTGCATCCCGAACAATTTTCTTGGCAGTTGTGGCTGAAATTTTTGTTGGTCTACCTGACTGTGGTTTGGTTTTTACAGAGCATCTGATTTTCCATTTGTTAATCACAGTTTGAACACTGCAGACTGGCATTATCAATTCCTGGGATATCTTTTTGTATCCCTTTCCTGTGTTATACTCTTTTTGCCTCCCTTTCCTGTGTTATACAGTTCAACTACCTTTTCCCGTAGATCCGTTGATAATTCTTTTGCTTTCCCCATCTCAAAATCCAGAAAAGTCAGTGGCTGGATCCCAGAAACTCACTCAGCTTTATGCACACACACTGATTACAAGCAAACAGGTCATAGGTGAGGATGTTACCTTTAGTAGCCATTCAAACCCATTTGTGTCAAATTCTGTGCATGTTATCAGGCCAAAATCACCAGGGTATGTGAACTTTTTGATCAGGATTATTTGGATGTTTTTGGTTGTCATTAGTGATGAGCGAGCACTAAAATGCTCGAGTACTCGTTGCTCGGGTCGAGCAAATTGAAATACTCGGGTGCTCAACCCGAGCAATGAGCCCAATATAAGTCTAGGGGAAACTTGAGCATTTTTCAGGTGGCTCCCCACGGCGGTCTGCAGAGGGCCTAAAAATTACCCAAATCGATGGGAACTGTGCTCAAATGACATGGGAACAACATGGGGAAGACCCCTGGAAGCATCTCTGACTCCCAGAACACTGCTGTCAACAACGTCGTCAGAGTATTACGCCACTTTTACGGCGTAAGGAACATCCTTTCCAGGGTGATGACTTGTATATAAGGCAAAATAAATAAACAAAAACAAAAATACTCCTACACACGTAGCATTTTTGACACGTTTTTGCACTTTTGCATTGCTTTCAACCAAGACAAATGCATTCACCAGGAAATGTCATTTTAACATTTTACAACCTTATCTGGCCATGTGGTGTGTGACACATCATCAGACACATGCATACAGTGCTGAAAAGACATGGGAGCAGCAAGGGGAAGACCTCTGGAAACATCTCTGACTCCCAGGTCACTGCCTAAATGTGTGCCCATCATAAGTGATCCTTGGCACATGCGAAGATGCCTCCCGCCATGCACCTGTCGTTGCAGACTTGAAACAATCACCGTCCACGTCCTTGTCCCACTGCAGTGTTCAGTTGTCCCTACCCCATTCCTTGGAATGCAAGCACAAGAATGCCGGCAGCCACCCACCCACAGGCTGCAATACTATACTGCCAAATTTCTGACAGCTGCTTGCACTTGAAATGTGGCCTTTTAGGCTCGTGGAGGCGGAAGCTTTTCATAACCTCATGCCGGCGGCGGCCGGGTGTCCATACTCGGTCCCCAGCCGCCACTATATTTCCCGGTATCGCCTCCGCCTTCCACAATCACGGGTCCCATAACATTACCCGTGCCCGCCCCAGTGCACTTACTGGGAAGGACCGCCTAACCACAAACACGTGGACAGGTGAATGTGGCCAGGGACGGTACGGAGCCAGTCCACAACTTTTTTTGCTAAGAGTTGTATTTAGCTCGGTGAAAGGACTGGCATAGAGGGAAACCGTATCTACCCTGCGTGTCATTTCTCCCAGAAAATCCTGTAAATGAGCTTGTTGCAGAAGCAATGGCAGCCCATCCAACATCAACTTGCACTTGTCAATGGTGCTTTGACACACACACATCTTTCTTTGCGCATTTAATTTCTTGAATACAGAGTTGGAAAATGGCCTGATCCGTAATGCGTTTTGAGAAATAACATGCATAAGCATGGCCGATCCGCATTAAAAAAGCAGCCATAGAGTGTCCGGGAACCTTCCCCCACACTTTTCTTAGCCAGGGCTGCTTTTCGACAGGGTTGGACGGGCCCACCAGAGAACCGGAGACTCCTCCGGCGGGCCCTGGCTTCTCCTTCAGGAGAGTTCATAGTGCCGAGGTGAGGCCATGATGATGATAGAGGCCATCATCTGCTTAGTTTTCTTTTACTTGGAATGCAATTGCAAGTATGCAGCCAGCCACCCACCCACCCACAGACCGCAACACTAAACTGACAGATTTCTGGGCAGCTCTTTGTACTTGAAATATGGCCTTTTAAGCTTGTGGAGGTGGAAGCTTTTCACAACCTCATGCAGGCGGCGGCCGGGTGTCCATACTCGGTCCCCAGCCGCCAGTAATTTTCCCGGTATCGCCTTCGCCTTCCACAAGCACGGGTCCCACAACAGTACCCATGCCCTACCCAGTGCACTTACTAAGAAGGACTGCCTAACCACAAACACGTGGACAGGTGAATGTGGCCAGGGACGGTACGGAGCCAGTCCACAACTTTTTTTGATAAGAGTTGTATTTAGCTCAGTGAAAGGACTGGCATAGAGGGAAACCGTATCTACCCTGCGTGTCATTTCTCCCAGGAAGTCCTCTAAAGCTGCTTGCACTTGAAATGTGGTCTGAACATTACTGCTGGTACTTTTCTGTGGGAATTTTCTTGCCTCCTACCAGCCTGGAATATTTCCAGCAAACTATGGTACAACACCATGGTATTAGCACTGCCCCCAGTACCAGTAGCGAAGCCATCCTCAATTTCCTTCTCTGGAATTTTATTTGGAAGACTGAGTGGCTGCCCAAATAAATTTTCTCACAAAGGAGCTGATGATAGAGTGGCAGTAGGTTCAAGTTTCTCCAGCTTGTTAGATATTAGAGGGTGAACGGCAGCACATTGGATCAGTGGTTAGCACTGAAGTCTTGCAGCACTGGGATCCTGGGTTCAAATCCCAGCAAGGACAACATCTGCAAGAAATTTGTATGTTCTCCCCATGTTTGCATGTGTTTCCTCCTCAGTAAAAATAGAGTGTCCTGGAATCTTCCCACACACTTTTCTTAGCCAGGACTGCTTCTCAGCAGGGTTGGACAGTCCCACCAGAGAATTCTCTGGTGTGCCTTGGCTTCTACCTCAGGAGAGTTCATGATAGCGCTAACTTTGCAGCTGCTATGGGGCTCTTGAGCGGGTGAGAAAGGTTAGCTCTCAGAAACAAATCCTCTGTTGGGCACAATGTTTTTCAATCTGAAACAGCTTCTTAGTGGGAGTTGTATTTCACCACAGCCATATTCTTTAGCTCTGTGAAAGGACTGGCATAGAGGGAAACCTTATCTACCCCGGTTGTCATTTCTCTGTCACCAGGTTCCGCCCATTGTAACACATGACCATGCCTGGCTGTATGTTCAGCGGTGAGAGCCACAGATCAAGCTGCTGTGTTACAGCTTTCAACAACTATGCAGCGCTGGGCGGTTTGTCAATTAAGCATTAAGCATGTTATCTTCAGCACAGCCTGTTGCTGTTTGGCCAAGGCAGTGCTGCAGTGCTGTCAGCTTGTGACTGATGTGGTCATTTCGGAGATGGAGGAGGAGGTACATAAGCTGAACAATGTGATTACATTGAAGTTAAATTGGTGATGCTGTTTTTTATACTAAAGAAAGATCCTATTGTTATGTTTTTTTATGTTATTTTTTATGAAAAATGCATTCACCGGGAAATGTCACTTTAACATTTTACAACCTCATCTGGCAATGTGGTGTCATCAGACACATCCTGTTTTATTTATGATGGAGGGACTCTGAAAGTCATAAAGCCTATTTTTATAGGGACATCAGACGGCCCTTACTATTCTTAAAAGGCCAGCAGTCGGCCCTAGCTATTGTTAGAGAGCCATCAGAGGGCTATGCTTTGTTGTTCCCATTATTAACAAGTGGGTTTCCTATACTGTTATTGCGCATCCAGTGACTGCAAGGGTTGTCAAAAATTTGGACGCAACCTAATACCCCTTTGAAGAGACATAGAGGAGGGTCTCAGTAAAAAAAATGTTCCCATTATAAAGGAGCGGGTCTTCTATAGTGGTAATGCCCATGCTGTGACTGCAAGGGTGGCCAAAATTTTTGAAAAAAAACACTAACAATTTAAAGACACAAAGAGCATGGCCACAGTAACAAGGTACGACATGTTCCCGTTAGAAAGGAGAGGGTCTGCTATACAGTTATAGGGTATGCAGTGAATCCAACGGCTGACAAATTTTAGGAAAAACCCCACTAAGAATTTAAGGACACACAGAGCAGGGCCACAGTAACAAGGTACGACATGTTCCCATTAGAAAGTAGAGGGTCTGCTATACAGTTATAGGGTATGCAGTGAATCCAACGGCTGACAAATTTTAATGAAAAACCTCAATAAGAATTTAAAGACACACAGAGCAGGGCCACAGTAACAAGGTACGACATGCTCCCATTAGAAAGGACAGGATCTGCTATACAGTTATAGGGTATGCAGTGAGTCCAACGGCTGACCAATTTTAGGAAAAAAACGACTAAGAATTTAAAGACACATAGAGCAGGGTCACAGTAACGACAAATTCCCATTAGAAATTCTAGGGTCGGCTATACTGTTATAGGGTATGCAGTGAGTCCAACGGCTGACAGATTTTAGGAAAATCCCCACTAAGAATTTAAAGACACACAGAGCAGGGCCACAGTAACAAGATATGACATGTTCCCATTAGAAAGGAGAGGGTCTGCTATACAGTTATAGGGTATGCAGTGAGTCCAACGGCTGACCAAGTTTAGGAAAAACCCACTAAGAATTTAAAGACACATAGACCAGGCCACAGTAATGACAAATTCCCATTAGAAAGGAGAGAGTCTCCCATAGTGTTGGACTATGCAGTGACTGCAAGGGCTGTCAAAAATTTGGAGGCACTTCAATGGCCCTTGGAAGAGACGTGGAGGAGCGCATCATAAATTTTTTTTACCATTAGAAAGGAGCGGGCCTCCTATACTTGTAATGCCATGCACTAAGTGTATGGGCTGACAAACATTTACTCCTGGGGGGTATACATGAACATACTGTATAAAAATTTTTTTTTTCGGGCATCATAAAAATGTAGCGCCCCGAGGGCTCGGCCGCTACAGGGGTATTGCACCTCTGCCAGAGGTGTGATATTCCACTCCCGGGTAAGGATGGAGTATGGACCAGGGTTCAGTTAGCTGCATACAGCACACTCACCCCATTTCCGAGGGACAGCTCAACGGTGCTCCCATTAGACAGAAATGCAGGCACGACAGACCATGTCCCTGGCTGGAGTGGGGAGGGGGTAGGAATACCCAGTGATGTAGGAGCAGATAGGGGTTGGTTCCTGAGCGTAGATAGGAGCCCATTGTTTGCTGGTCACCTGGGCTCATGTTCTAGAGGGCACCATCTTAGAACAGTGTTCAGTCAGAGAGAAGAAGTGACAGAGTGGGGGCCTTGGTTGTCGAACGAAGTGTGCCCTCTGCCTCCAGCGTTTTCAGATGGGAATTTTTTTAATAGTTCCGCAACAAGGGCCTTCTGGTACTGCCTCATTTTTGTACACCTGTCCGCCTCAGGAATAAGAGATATAAAGTTCTCCTTGTAGAGTGGGTCTAAAAGTGTCACCAACCAGTAATGACCTAAAATTTTGAGAATGCGAGGGTCATGGGAAAGGCAGCATAACATAAACTCAGCCATGCGTGCCAGACTACTAACAGGCAAGACTTCCGTGTCCTCACCAAGAGGATGACTGACCATGCTCTCCTCCTCCTCCTCTCTGTCCTCTGGCCATCCACGCTGAACAGACGGTATGACAGCTGTGCAGATAGCACCGTCTATAGTGCATGAAACTAGTTCCTGTCCTTCCTCCTCCTCCTCTTCCTCATTGTCACCCAATCCACGTTGGGATGAGATGAGGCTTGGCTGTGTGTAATCACCCTGTATGGTTAATTGCTCCATCTTATCGTGCTCCGCCTCGCCTCAGAGCCGCCACCAGGTTCCGGCCATTGTCACACACGACCATGCCTGGCTGTAGGTTCAGCGGTTTGAGCCACAGATCTGCCTGCTCTTTCAGAGCTGTCCATAACTCTTCAGCATTGTGTGTTTTTTCACCTAAGCATATTAGCTTCAGCACAGCCTGTTGCCTCTTGGCCGAGGCAGTGCTGCAGTGCTTCCAGCTTGTGACTGATGCGGAGATGGAGGCTGAGGAGGAGGAGGCTGAGGAGCATGAGGTGCAGGAGCTGTAGACCGTGGGGGCAACCCTGATTGACCTAGGGCCTGCAATCCTTGGCGTCGGGAGGACGTGTTCCGTCCCAAGGTCCGACTGGGTCCCGGTTTCCACTATTTTAACCCAGTGTGCTATCAGCGAGATGTACCGTCCCTGCCCACAAGCACTTGTCCACGTGTCCGTGGTTAGGTGGACTTTACCGGTAACTGCGTTGTTGAGGTCACGGCTAATGTTTTGGGACACGTGCTTGTGTAATGTGGGGACGGCACACTGGGAGAAATAGTGGCGGCTGGGGACAGAGTACCGAGGGACGGCCGCCACCATCAGGTTGCGGAATGCTTCTGTCTCCACAAGCCTAAAAGGCAACATTTCGAGCCAAGCAGTCGTGAATTGTGAGAATTTAGTAGTGTGGCCTGTGGGACGTTGGCTGCATATTTGCGCTTGCATTCCAAGGACTGGAGTATGAACAACTGAACGCTGCGCTGGGACAAGGACATGGACGTGCTTCCTGATGCTGCTACTTGAGAGTGTGCAATGACAGGTGCAGGGCAGGAGGTATCTTTGCATGCACTATGGACAGGGGATTGGCTTGCATGCACAACAGCAGAAGAAGCAATGGTGCCACCTGTAGACACTGTTCCTGGACCCTGGTGTTCGGCCCACAAAGTCGAGTGCTTTGCTGCCATGTGCCTGATCATGCTGGTGGTGGTCAGGCTGGTCGTTTTGACACCCCTGCTGATGCTGGTCTGGCTCGTGATGCAAATGGCCTTTTTGGAGCTATCGGTAGAGTCTTTAAAAAACAACCAGACTCGGGAAGACCTAACAGTTGTAGTGGCAACTTCCTTCGTGTTGGTGTTACGGGAAACGGTAGCCTGCCTTCTGTCTGCGGCCACCACACTGCTTCTTCCTGCCTGTTGGGGTGCTCTGCCTCCCTCCCCCTGTGTGCTGCTGTCCTTGCTCTGCATGTCCTCCTGCCAGGTTGGGTCAGTTACTATATCATCCACCACCTCGTCTCCCACTTCTGCACCCTGGTACTATTCCTGACTTTCTGCCAATTGTGTCTCACATCGTCCACCTCTTGTCACAGTTTCCCACCGGCGCCTTCGTGTGACCGTGGCTGCTCAAATATTTGGGCATCGCTACACGTGATCTCCTCTTGCCCCGCTTCAAGTGGACCGGGCGAGAGGCCCGAATCCATAAATGGAAAAGTGAACAGCTCTTCAGATTGTCCAAGTGTGGGATAAGTTGTCTCTGGGTACTCGGCATGGTGGGAGGAAGGAGGATCAGGGTGAGGAATATGCGGTCCAGACTCACGGCTACTGAGACTTGACCGTGTGGAAGACAGGGTGGTGCTGGTGGTGGCTAAGTGACTGGAAGCATTATCCGCTATCCAACCAACAACCTTTTGACACTGATCTGGGTTCAATAGTGGTGTGCTGCAGTCCCCTAGAAATTGGGACAGGAAGGTCAGGCGAGAAGATGTGGGTGTTTGTTGTGGCACAATTTCGGCTTGCCCACGGCCTTGTCCTCGGCCTCTGCATGCACCATTACCATCACGTCCAGTTCCCCGTCCCTTGCCACGTGCCTTGCCCATTTTAAATGGAGGATAGTATCTTCCACGCTCACTACAAATGACTGAGTTAGAAGCGAAGTTATATGTGATCGGGGTGATGGAGAAAACAGAGTTTTAAAAACCTGGCCTGTAAGTAAGCAGTGTGAACAGCAAACTGCTGTGAATTGCTTCACTGACACACTGAAAAAATGGAGGCCAGAAATGGCAGTATTTTCTGACAACGTATATGTGATCCGTGTGACGGAGAAAACACAGTTTTAAATAGCTGGATTTCTAGCGCTCTAATATGGAAAGGACCTGGCTATATTCTGCAGTGCCAACAAGCAAATGGCGCAGAAAAACGGTGTTCTCTGGATTGCTTTATAAGCAAATAATGAGGATTAAGATCCAAAGAAAAGTATTCCTCGCCCCTGAGACCTGGGCCTTTGTATAGAAATATCTAACAGCAGCAGAAGGCAGAATTGGAATGGAACCTCTTGTGCTATATGCACTGCAGTCTGCTATATACCCTGCCTGCCTGCCTATATACACTGCCTGCCTGATATCTCTGCAGATGGATTAGTCCTCAAAAGGACTGTTTGTTGAGATGGATATGTGTAATATGCGGTTTTTCTCCCTACACTACCTAATACACAATCAAATCTCTTCCTAACGCAGCATCAGCTCTCCCTACACTGTCTGATCCGGAGTGACTGTGATGAGCATGGCGGCGCCAGGTCTGATATACACCTGATGACGCTGTGCGGCCAGCCAATCACTGTAATGCCCACAACCAACATGGCTATGGCATTACAGTGCATGGCAGGCAATCCCTGCATGTTCATTGGCTCTGTAAAGAGCGCCAAACATGCAGGGAGGGGACCCGACTTCCCGCCCGACCAACCCGGAAATACTCGGTGAGCGCAGAGCATCTCGAGCAGTGAGATACTCGGGCGAGCACCGAGCAGTAGCGAGCATGCTCGCTCATCACTAGTTGTCATTAAGATTTAAAAAGAGAAAACACAGAAATGTGACAGTAAATGGCTTCACCCAACCAATAACCATGAGTGGAGAAAAAGTGTTTTTGTTATCATTCATTTTCTCTGAAACAAGGCCAAGAAAGCAAAAATTCTGCCGGGGTATGTAAACTTTTGAGCAGAACTGTATATGCGCCAGCCCCAGTGTCTCCTATTCTATGTACTCCAGCCCCAGTGTCTCCTATTCTATGTACTCCAGCCCCAGTGTCTCCTATTCTATGTACTCCAGCCCCAGTGTCTCCTATTCTATATACTCCAGCTTCTTCTGTGATGTATATGCTCTAGCCCCAATGTATCCTGTGATGAATATACGCCAGCCCCAGTGTCTCCTATTCTATATACTCCAGCCCCAGTGTCTCCTATTCTATATACTCCAGCTTCTTCTGTGATGTATATGCTCTAGCCCCAATGTATCCTGTGATGAATATACGCCAGCCCCAGTGTCTCCTATTCTATATACTCCAGCCCCAGTGTCTCCTATTCTATATACTCCAGCTTCTTCTGTGATGTATATGCTCTAGCCCTAATGTATCCTGTGATTAATATACGCCAGCCCCAGTGTCTCCTATTCTATATACTCCAGCTCCAGTGTCTTCTGTGACGTAGCTAATGTAGCCCTAATGTCTCTTATGCAGAGGCGTCGCATGATAAAGCAGTGAGACACAACCTCCCTGCCCTATCACTATCTCTTTCATATGCCACAGATCGCCATAGGCCTGCGGTTAACGAGATGTCAGCATACTCACGCAGGTGGCTCGGTGACATCATTGCATCGCTCTGCTCTGCAGTCCCGCCATGGAAGAGGAGACAGAGGCCGTGATGTAGGGAATCAGGATTAAGTGAGAATAAACGTTATTTTTTTAAATGATCGGGCAGTGGAGCCATCCTACTATGTATCTGGAGTAGTGGGTCCATCATACTACATATGGAGTAGTGGGGCCATTATACTATATGTATGTGGGGCAGTGGGACCATCATAGTATATACAGGTGCATCTCACTAAATTAGAATATCTTCAAAAAGTTAATTTATTCCAGTTCTTCAACACTGTTTCAGTATGCTCCACAATCATGAGGAAGACTGCTGACTTGACAGATGTCCAGAAGGCAGTCATTGACACACTCCACAAGGTCCTAGAGTTCCAATTTTCATTTGGAAATCAAGGTCCCAGAGTCTGGAGGAAGAGTGGAGAGTCCACAATCCAAGCTGCTTGAGGTCTAGTGTGAAGGCTCCACAATCAGTGATGGTTTGGGGGGCCATGTCATCTGCTGGTGTAGGTCCACTGTGTTTTATCAAGACCAAAGTCAGCACAGCCGTCTACCAGGACATTTTACAGCACTTCATGCTTCCCTCTGCCCACAAGCTTTATGGAGATGGAAATGTCATTCTCCAGCAGGACTTGGCCCCTGTCCACACTGCCAAAAGTACCAATACCTGGTTTACACACAACAGTATCACTGTGCTTGATTGGCAGCAAACTCGCCTGACCTTAACCCCATAGAGCAGGGGTCTCAAACTCGGCTGGGTATATGGGCCGCAAATGGAAAAAATTTGAATTTGGGGGGCCGCATTTTTTGTTCAATGTGACATTTTTAGTGATACCATTTTTTTTTGTATACACCTTTTGAACATTTTTGCCCTGTTTATTTTTTTATAGCTTGGGTCCTTATGGATGTGGCGATAATAAACGTGTACTTTTTTGTGTTTACTTTAGTTTACATATAAAACAGCATTTTTAGCGCCCAATATTTTTTCATGCTTTATTTTTATTTTTTTGATTTTTACAATTTTGTTTCCCCCAATTGGCCACATACAGTAAAATTGTCTTACAATTAGCATCATATAGTAATAATGGCAAACATCTTGTAGTAATGTCCCCATCTTGTACTAATGTGCCCCAACCAGGTCCCCATCCTGTGGCTATGTGCCCCATCCAGGTTCCCATCCTGTGGCTATGTGCCCCATCCAGATCCCCATCCTGTGGCAATGTTCCCGATCCAGGTCCCCATCTAGTGGCTCTGTGTCCCATCCAGGTCTCCATCTTGTGGCTATGTGCCCCATCCAGGTCCCCATCCTGTGGCTATGTTCCCCATCCAGGTCCCCATCTTGTGGCTATGTGCCCCATCCAGGTCCCCATCTTTTGGCTATGTGCCCCATCCAGGTCCCCATCTTGTGGCTATGTGCCACATCCAGGTCCCCATCTAGTGGCTATGTGCCCCATCCAGGTCCCCATCTTGTGGCTCTGTGTCCCATCCAGGTCTCCATCTTGTGGCTATGTGCCCCATCCAGGTCCCCATCCTGTGGCTATGTTCCCCATCCAGGTCTCCATCTTGTGGCTATGTGCCACATCCAGGTCCCCATCTAGTGGCTCTGTGCCCCATCCAGGTCCCCATCTTGTGGCTATGTGCCACATCCAGGTCCCCATCTAGTGGCTCTGTGCCCCATCCAGGTCCCCATCTTGTGGCTATGTGCCCCATCCAGGTCCCCATCTTGTGGCTATGTGCCACATCCAGGTCCCCATCTAGTGGCTCTGTGTCCCATCCAGGTCTCCATCTTGTGGCTATGTGCCCCATCCAGGTCCCCATCCTGTGGCTATGTTCCCCATCCAGGTCTCCATCTTGTGGCTATGTGCCCCATCCAGGTCCCCATCTTTTGGCTATGTGCCCCATCCAGGTCCCCATCTTGTGGCTATGTGCCACATCCAGGTCCCCATCTAGTGGCTCTGTGCCCCATCCAGGTCCACATCTTGAGGCTATGTGCCCCATCCAGGTCCCCATCTTGTGGCTATGTGCCCCATCCAGGTCCCCATCTTTTGGCTATGTGCCCCATCCAGGTCCCCTCTTGTGGCTATGTGCCCCCTGTGCTGTTCTTCACACACATAAAAAAAAAAGAAGATGATTCTCACCTGTCCTCCGTTCCCTCGGCGTCCTTCCTGCAGATGTGGCCGCAGGCACCACAGAGTCAGACCCCTTGACGATCCCGACCTGGTCCAGGAGGAGCCGCCGACAGCAGCGCTGCATTGCTGCACACAGACTGTCTCCCAGCACAGCATTTCCAATGCCAGCCGCCGGCCAATCAGAGGCCAGCAGCTGACATCAGCGTACGGCAATGACGTCATACTCACTGTGCCGACACGCAGATATCAGCTGCTGGCCTCTGATTGGTCAGCGGCTGTCATTGGAAATGCTGTGCTGGGAAACAGTCTCTGTGTGGCAATTCAGCGCTGCTGTCGGCGGCTCCTCCTGGACCTGGTCAGGATCATCAAGGGGTCTGTGCCTGCGGGCCGCATAAAGCAGCCTCAGGGGCCGCATGCGGCCCGCGGGCCGCGTGTTTGAGACCCCTGCCATAGAGAATCTATTATAGAGAATCTATGGGGTATTGTCAAGAGAAAGATGAGAGACACCAGACCCAACAATGCAGATGAGCTGAAAGACAGCTTTTTGTATTGAAGAACTGAAATAAATTAACTTTTTGATGCTATTCTAATTTAGTGAGATGCACCTGTATATGGAGCAGTGGGACCATCATGCTATATATATGGAGGAGTGGGGGCATCATACTAAATATAGAGCAGTGTGTGTGTGTCACCCCAGGCCTGGATGCCACAAACAATAATCTGTTTCTGAAAGCAGGAGGGAGGTCCCCTGGTTAGGAACAATTACAATACAGCACCTCCTGTTCCAGGCCAGCAGGGGGAGCTGGCTGCCCCTATAAAAGCTGGAACTGGGGGCAGGGTTAGAGAGAACTGGAAGACCTAGCTCAGGAGTGAGACTAGTCCCAGAGAAGGAGGGACAGTTCAGCTGTAGCTGAGGAGTCCGTGAGGCAGAGGAGAAACTGCAAGCCAGGGACAGAGGCGACGAGAGCCGGTCCTGGCAGAGAACCAATCTACCGGACATTGGGGTCCAAGGCTGTCAGGGTTACAAGCCCAGCAGCAGAGAACCAACCTGCGAGGGATTTCAGGTCCCTTGGCCTAAGAAGCCTGGAGGCTCCGCCACACAGAGGGACCAGTACATCGAGGAGCAAGCAACAGGTACCCAAGGCCTGAGTCGCAAGCCATACAGGAGAGAAGTACACGGCCAGCTCAGGGACGTGGGCTATTACACCACAAAAAGGGGGATAGTCAGAAAGATCATAGAGAGAACGGTAGGCCTACACACTCACCCTGACCAGTGGGGCTCGCCCGAATGCTCTCAGACACCCAGGCCCATTCCTAACCGGTACTGTTGGGTCATTAATAATATCTACAATAAAGACCCTGAACTGTTTGAAGCGGACTCTGAACTCTTACTATTGCGGCCTGCACTATCACCCCCAACATCCACCTACACTGCCCTGAGGATACACTCTTCCCGTGGGGAGTTATCCTACCCCTGTGCTGCACACCAAAACCAGCCTCAGCGGTCTGCCTTGCAGCGGCGGTTATCTCCAACCGCAATCCACGGGTGGCGTAGTCGGACATTCAAAACACTGATAAATAGACTGCCACCATTTGGTCTGACCACCCTGAGCCATGGGATCGGGTTGCCACTACTACCACCATCAGCACCGTACACTAGAAGGCCCGGTTCCGGGTACCCCACGGCCCAGGGGGCGAGTCAGCTTTGGCGTAGTCGGCAGAATTGTGACCAACCCACCACAAACGGGTATTGCGTGCCTGGAAAAGACTCTATACATATCTGAGTGAAGCTTCCCGCCATTCGGGGCCATTTCCCGCCAATCGGAGCCGTTTCCCGCCATCGGGCG